>NC_091128.1:12121189-12721189 GCF_040183065.1 Periplaneta americana | reverse complement strand
AAACTGGTGATTGTTTACAGTATATAAAAATATCACTAGAAGCCATTTTCATTCACTGTCTGAACTGAAAAGTATTGGAACGCACGTTAGTGGATATATCGAACGGTGGTGTCTTTGTTGTCTCATATCTGTTGCCATAAGCAACGCTTATGAATCGAAGGGGGAATTCCGGCAAACTAAGCAGCTGGTATTGTCCAACGTCAAGACTTGTTGATTGCTCGTCAATTTCCATGAAGCAAGAATAGCAGCGCTCCGATAGTTCGAAAAGTAGGATCTGACCTTCTCACGCAAGCCGTGAATTAGTGACTCACAGGACCTCGCCTACCTGCGACATAGCATTCACATGTCATCTCATGAAACATTGTGTGCAATGTAAGACCATATCTCATTCGGAGTTGAAGGATGAAGTCGTAATGGAGTACACAGCGGAAACACATTAAGACCGCTCAGCGTTCTATAGCTTAACGAATGTAGTTCATGGAATGGGTGATGTGTTATTAGCAAGCTGACGACTTTTAGGTACTAAAAATATAAAACAGGCAGCCCACAAGGCACTAAACATATAAAAATAGGCACTTAAAACAGATATTCTAAGCTTGTATGCTAAATTTTAATTAATGGCTTGGCATCACAAAAGAATAAATTGCAAATGGAGCCACATAAGAAACTGTAGACTAAAACTTAACATCCTAAATTAACTGTCTGCAGCTATGTTACAGTGTATTACAATATATTTTGTGCGAGATCGTGCGTATTTGCTTGCACAATGGATTTTTTGTAAGTAATTCATCACACAGATAATAACAATTTACGTTAGACAGCAGTTTGATCGTCGTCCACATCTTTCTCTATATCAGGATAAACTTCCTTAACCCCTGGTGCAGTCTGTAGACTGTGGTAGAATTGGTGGAACACTTCTGGTACTAGAGATATAAGTTCCAAAATGTCCTTTTTCTCTCCTTCGTTATTTTCAGTGGTGCAGTGTAGCACTTTTGAGGTCGAAGAACTGCATTTGTTCACCGTCTCCGAATGAAGCTTCATGATTTAAATTCTTCATCTTCGTTGAGACTGTTCTTCAACTTGATAGTGCCAAACTCCTTGGTGTATCTGAACCCTTTAGCGTTTAGCCAGTTGAAGGGCTCTCCATTTTCATCCTTTGTTTCGCAGTAGCAAAGTGTCCCTTAAAAATCCTGCAAAGTGCAAAAAGTCAGGATGTAGAATTTGTATAACTTCAAAATGTTTGCTCTTCCTTGCTGTGCGTACTAATTGATACCAATCGTGCGGATAATAAATGGGAATTTGAAGTTACTTCTTCTGTTTCTCAATAAGTGCATGGTCAACGTCGCACCCCATATGACCATGAACTTATGATTCACCATCTCAAGTTTATGCTTATCTTGGAGAACTGTCAAGAACATAGATACTACATGCGAGTTCTTGTTCTGTCCTGCGCATGTGTCGGAGTACAGTATAACATGCTTCACTTCCGGTAGAAGAGAAGTTATCTCTCGGTAAATACAAATGACAATTTTGTTCCCTCCTCTTCCTACTGCCCTTGATGACATATATAGCATTTTACATCTCTTTTACTTGTCTCATATATGGTGAGGTTAAATGTCCATAGTGTGCGTTTGTAAAATGTTACAGATGTAGTTAAGAAGGGAGTTGGGAGGCACTGTTGCAATGTGTGTAATCAACGTAACATGATTAAAGTATGTAGTGCTATTTGAAAAATTGATGACGTCACGTGTATCTTGTACCATAATGTAGTTACGTGCACCAAATCTCCACACTCATGTTAGCCCCTCGTTCTAACATAACGCTAAAAAACAAAAATTTGAATACCTATCCAAACAAAACAGTTATAATAGGTGCACAAGGTAAATAGGACAGCCTGTATTGGTCTTGATACAGGTTGAGGTACAGCTTCTTTGTAGAGCTGGTACATCTTTTGCAGATCAAGATAGGAAGGTAAGTGTTAATTTTCACTTTACGGCGGATGTAGTCTGAGTTATACAAAGGGAAGGATGTATATGTCTTCTATATATTTTTAAATATTAAGGTGCTTAGGAAAATATTTGGGGCTAAGCGGGATTAAGTTACAGGAGAATGGAGAAAGTTACACAACACAGAACTGCACGCATTGTATTCTTCACCTGACATAATTAGGAACATTAAATCCAGACGTTTGAGATGGGCAGGGCATGTAGCACGTATGGGCGAATCCAGAAATGCATATAGAGTGTTAGTTGGGAGACCGGAGGGAAAAAGACCTTTAGGGAGGCCGAGACGTAGATGGGAGGATAATATTAAAATGGATTTGAGGGAGGTGGGAAATGATGATAGAGACTGGATTAATCTTGCACAGGATAGGGACCGCTGGCGGGCTTATGTGAGGGCGGCAATGAACCTTCGGGTTCCTTAAAAGCCATTTGTAAGTAAGTAAGTAAGTAAGTAAATGAGTTTCCTATATTGATTGGTGAGTATATATATATATATATATATATATATATATATATATATATATATATAAAATTTATGTTTATTGTCTGTTTCTGTTACAGTGATGTCTGAGAAATTTACGGATTTTTTATGTTCAATTTCTGGTGTATAGTGTAATTTTGGTTGTATTTTGTAGATGTAGGTTTTCAATCTGTCCTTTGTTTCCTTTGTGTAGTATTAGAATGTCGTCTACGTATCTGTGCCAATAAGTTTATATGATTATGTCTGCGTGTAATTATTTATATAGGTTGTGTGTCTGTTCTGTGTTATATTTTATTATTTAAAGTTTACTCACCCTATTTTGTTGCTAGTTTGGCTCATGATGGCACTCAAAGTCTCTTTGCACTGGGATTGTGGTACATTTAAGGCTATGGGAAGGTACGCAATTTGTTGTACCTGCAGTCGGATCCGTGACGTACATACGATCTTGTCCATTATTTCATTTTATGAACGATAACGAATAGAACAGTGGAGGCAGAAAAATGCGAATTTGCTGATAACACCTGTTCTAACACCGCCTTTTTACACCACAAACTCCACTCAGATTGAGCTCGGTTCTAACTCAAGTCTCTGGCATGAAGCCGACTAATCAGCTATGTGGGTTGCATCATGTAGATTTGAGTCCCTCGGTGTTCTCGCAGCTCAGCAGGGGTGCCCACCAACTTACACCATGGGACACGTTAGGTTTGCTCGCTGCCCCGGATGAGGGGGTGGCTTACACTTGGAGGGAGGGTAAAGCTCGTGTCTTACAGACTACAATTTCTTCCAACGTACGGGTAGAGTAACAAGCGTGGTGCTTCGATTATAATAGTGGATTAAGTTAGAATGTGGAGAAACAGGACATTGTATTAATGAAATAATTATTATACAGTATAATTATTATATAAATTAATCACAGTTATTTATTTCCAAGCATCCTTTATGAACAGTATATATATGAGGAATGTTGAATCAAAAAGCGCTGAGTCCATCCGCAGACGAAATGCTGTTCGAAACGGATCCCCCCTATTTCTGTAGCGCTGAATCGATCTGTGAACTCCGTTTGTTTCAGAAAGCGCTCCTTCACAGTCTGAAATAGCTCCAAAATATGACGTTTGGTTCAGTTAGCGGTGAGTCCGTCGAAGTGTTAGGAACAAAGAACGCTTTTTAACATAGAAGAAAATAATCTAGTATATCCCGCTATGTATTTCTTTTGGGGATGCAATCTGAAACTTACGCATTCACATGGCAAAGGAACCTGATATCATTGGTTATCTTACGGTTTCGTGCACTTTTATTGCCACAATGACAGCTAAAAATAAGTTAAAAGAAAATCTGTTCAGTTAGAGATTTGCAGCGTTGTATGATAGGACACGTGGAGACAATCCAAATATTAATTAGTATGAAATTCGAAGTACCAATTGCAGGCTCTAGTAGGGACACAAGAAGAATGTTGAAGATTACAGAAACTAAGAGATATAAAGAGGTACAAGTAAGGTAAGTTAACTTGTATTCATACATTTTATAACATTTCTTACTCGAGATTCTATAATACTAACTTACTTACTTACTTACTTGCTTACTTACTTACTGGCTTTTAAGGAACCCGGAGGTTTATTGCCGCCCTCACATAAGCCCGCCATCGGTCCCTATCCTGAGCAATTTTAATCCATTCTCTATCATCATATCCCACCTCCCTTAAATCCATTTTTATATTATCTTCCCATCTACGTCTCGGCCTCCCTAGAGGTCTTTTTGCCTCCGGCCTCCCAACTAACACTCTATATGCATTTCTGGATTCGCCCATACGTGCTACATGCCCTGCCCATCTCAAACGTCTGGATTTAATGTTCCTAATTATTCTATAATACTAACTAATAACATATATTCGATATTAATTTAAATCTATTAAAATTTCTGTAAAGGAATATTAATACTTTATTTTATGCAGTTTTCTTGACTATCTTTTTTAAATTGTGTTTTAGAGAAAAAATTGACAAAAGGAACATTATTTTTGGTTGTAAATATAACATAAAATAGCTCCTCTAATGTTTCACTGAAGTTATCAAATAAAATGATGCTTAGCTAGTCCTTTCGTTTCAAATAATTATTTTAAATTTGGGTGGTTCAAAATGCACTAAGTCCAAAACATTTATGTCGATAGCAGTGATAATAAACAAAAAATGATGCTTTACTGTGCACTACAATTGGGTTTTACAAGTTTTAATTAAGGCCTGAAAGTTTGGAAGATACCAGTTTTTTCGCTTCTTCTGAGAAATAATTTATTATGGACTTAGCGCTTTTTGATTCAACACTCCTCATATGAAATAAACGACTCTTCCTTTTAAACTTACAAAGTGATAATAAATTAGTCTTTCAGCGTGATCCAACCTTTTTCAACTGAAGTTCAATCATGCTAAGTAATGGAAACTCTCAGCTGTTAAATAAATAATTTCAGAAGTTAATGCATACTGTCAGAAAATAGTGTAATAATTATAAGTTTTCGTCTCAGCTTAAACATTGTTAATGTTTTACTCACATATTAAATGATTCGGATATTGTCAAATTATTATTGTAGTAATAATATTATTAACAACTTTATTCAAAACCATAACATTAAGCCCATTACGAAGATTAGCTTATAAGCAGAAAACATATTTTATAACACTTCGAGTTGCGCGGTGATTGGCATTTTTCAAAGTGAAATTTACGTGTATATTTCTAAAAACTGTTTAGCTTATTTATAATTTGATTAATCTTAAAGCAGAATAAGCTTTGTTCTCGTAATACGTATAGTTGTAAAAAAAAAAAAAGTGACCGCACTCGAGAACAGCGAATATTTTCTAAGTCCACTTCGGGACACGGCGAAGTTACACGATGCATGTGCTTGTAGAAGAAGTTCCGGAACTATGGAAACATTCCATAACTCACTCTCGTAGACCAGTGGTAGAGTGCTTGTTTAATGATTAGAAAGTTGTGGGTTCGGGCTATTTTCAAGTTTTCATTTTATTTTTTAATCGTTCTTTAGCGATATAAATAATATTCAAATTATCATTTATATTATGTTATCGTTCTTGATCGATATCAAGTTATTTATATTTTGTTATCGTACTTTTAGCGATATAAATAATATTCAAGTTATAATTTTCTGTATTCTGTTATCGTTCTTTATAGATATAAATGATATTCAAGTCATCATTTGTATTCTGTTATCGTTGTTTAACGATATGGATAATATTCACGATTTTATATTTGCTTATCGTTCTTAGGGATATAAATAATATTGAAGTTATCATTTATATTCTGTTTTCGTTCTTAAGCGTTATAAATAATATTCAAGTTATTTATATTCTCTTATTGTTCTTTCGCGATATAAATAATCTGTATTTTATGTACACTTAGCGGCAAAAAGAATGCGCCGACTCTTGGTCGATGGAAATGCTAAGTTCTATAGCGCGGTTCACTCGTGTAAACGTAACCCACTGCAAGGCATTGCTGTGGTGTCTCTTCATTGAAAGTCATCCGTCTATAATGTAATAAACCTTACGAGCAGTGTGTGGCCCAATGGTAAGAAGTCTGACATCCGTACGAGGGGTTATGAGTTCGCTCCCGGTACGGTAAAATTATTATTTTTTTTTTATTTTAACTTTTACTTAATTTATTCGTTTATATATGAAATGGATTTGTTAACAAACTTTGTTACGCCTGCCTTTAAAAATGTTACTGCCCATCACCTGTGGGCTATTAATAGGTGAGACCTGGCCTGTATAAACAAAAATACTTGTTGCACACCCTAAAAAACCGGACGCATATCAAACACAAATAAATAATTAAATTAACAAAAACAAACAATTTTTTAATATATTAACAAAACTAGGCCTGTGGTGGGGACTAGTATCTCGTCCACAAACCACCTGCGTCAACAACTGCCCTCAATCTGCGCGGCATGGATTCCACAAGATTTTGGCCATCTCCTCCCACGCATCTAGAACTCTGTCCCACATTTCTTCAGGTGTCCGAACGGGTGGTTGTTCTGCTCAATTAGAGCGTAGGGTCCTTTTGACTGCAGCCCACAAATTTTGAATAGGATTCATATCTGGTGAATTTGGAGGCCAGTCGACTGGGTCGACATCACGTCTCCTCGTAAACTACCTTTGAATCCGGTTGGCGGTGTGTATCGGATGATTATCCTGCTGGAAGAAAAGTGTTCCTTGTGGATATCGTTTTCGGGCGGAAGGGATCATTACATTTGCCAAAATGTGTTCGTAGACTTCTGCCGTAAATCGCCCGTGGATGCGTTCCAGAGGTCCTGCCCCATCGTATGACATCCACCCCCAACACGCAACCCTCACGCAACCCAACCTGTTAATAATTCGTCTCACGAAGCGTTCATCGTATCGGTGGCCATTCATACAATAAACTGGGGCAATACTATCGTTGCTATTGCAGACAATTACCTCTTCGGAGAAAATGACATTTCTCCAATCGAAGTCCTGTCGGAGAGTAGCATACGCATATGCGAACCAGGGCAATGAGTTATTGTTTCTGTGCCATCTTGAAGCGTAATGACGAGACGGAACGTTGTATTAACAGATAGCAGTGATGCTTGAAAGAGAGAGGGAGGTTTATTATTTATTAGAGTTTGGGCACATTCTAAGAATTATTGCCACATAATTATAGCTTTGCGAGACACATATGATGGCAAATCTATACTAATAATAAATCTGTAGCCGAATTTTTCTGGTAATTTTCGATTTTCTGAAAATAATTGGTCCTAACATTTATAATTAACCACCCTGAAACCGAAAATCGCTTTTTTGAAATTTTTGTTTGTATGTCTGTCTGTATGTCGGTCTATATGTTTGTTACCTTTTCACGCGATAATGGATGAACGGATTTCGATGAAAATTGGAATATAAATTAAGTTCGTTGTAACATAGATTATAGGCTATATGGCATTCAAAATAAATTATTTGAAACGGGGGTTATAAGGGGGCCTGAATCAAATAAATCGAAATATCTCGCTTATTATTGATTTTTATGAAAAAAGTTACATAACAGAAACTTCTTTGAAAAGCATTTCCGATAAGTTTTATTCTTCGAATAATTTTGATAGGACGGATATTTAATGAGATAAATGAGTTTTAAAATTAAAATGACTGCCATCTAAGGCCGTGTAATGAAATAAACAAATGACTTCTCTATAAGGGGCCTTGGTCAACAACAATCGAAAGCTATGAATCAAAGCCTACAGAAAATGTTTCTGTGTTTGTATGAAGCAATATCGGAAGCTAAATTAACCGATTTGTATAATTAATTATTATTTCACCATTGGAAAGTGTAGTTTCTCTAGATGGACATAATGCTATAATGTTATTACAGTAACTTCTGAGTGAATTGAGGACAGGTAAGATTAAAATAGCTTCTTAGGCACAGAAAACTTGATAGGCTATTCTGTGTATTCGATTCCTGTATTTCTTAAAATAATGTTTATCTCAGAGAATTAACGAACAACGAGAGTGTAATGATTTAGTATGCAGTAATAATATGTTAGCTTAGCATTTCCTTATTTTATAATCCAAATTTTAACTATGCTCAATTGAATCGAGTTAAAATACATAAAATACATATGCATTAAATGCAATGCAAAAAATTTGGGTAATGAGCCAAGCAGATTATGTTGCCCTGTTGTAAAATAAAATTTGTTCCTTCTGAGATTCAAGAGCCCCCATAACAAATTGAAAACTTACTTATCGGGGTACATCCGTTATCAACACATTTCTTATATAATATAATATAATATAATATAATATAATATAATATAATATAATATAATATAATATAATATAATATAATATAATATAATATAATATAATATAATATAATATAATATAAGTTATTTAAGTTATTTGAATGGTTCAGAACCATAGTGGGCGAAGCGCCATTTACTGAATACGTAGAAAACAAGAGTTAAAATTAAGTTATTACCATAATTCAATAGAATCACATAACAAGTAAAATAAAGTATACACATTAAATGTAAATGATGTCAATGTTCATTGAACTATGGATGCATGTAATAACAATTAAGAAACATATTAAAGGAATTGTCATTGCTCCAAATGAGTGCTCTCTGGACCAAAATGATTCCATTTTAATTATTTAAATATAATTTAAATTAAGTAACATATTAAAAGATTTATCCTTCTATCAAACACGAATATTCCCTAGATCAAATGTCCTATTTTAATTATGTAATTACTTTATATTTATTTCTAACGGGTGCAGCGGAGCGCACGGGTACGGCTAGTCTGTAATAAAAAAAGAAGATTGGGAGAGATTCGAACCTTGAGCTACTACTACCAACTTGTTCAATAGACCAATGCCGTAACGACTTACGCTACTGTGACTGTTAATATCAGTTCGGCATAATACATGGTTTTCCAATTCATATTCGCTCCGGTTGATTTTGTATTTATCAAAATTGTATTATTATTTCACTCTTCAAGGGCCCTGATGTGTCTAGAATCAATCCGACATTCGATTGTATTACATATTTTAGACTCTTAAACAAAATACAGCAAATTTAAATGGTTTAATTTTGTGTTATCTGGTGAACTACGACTTTGACGAGACGAGCATGCGCAATGTATGTCTCTGGAACTTAGAAATTGTCGGCCGGCCCATTCTTTTTGCCGCGAAGTGTACCTAATACAAATAACTATTTCTCTTTGTGAAATAGGTTATTTTATTTAAATAATTAAATATATATTATATAATATCTTATATTAAATTAAACAAACCGATATTTATCATTTATATTATGTCATCGTTCTTTAGTGATACTGTATAAATAATATTCAAGTTATTTATATTGTTATCGTTCTTTAGCGACATAAATAATATTCAAGTTATAATTTTTATTCAAATAACGTTGTTTAGCGATATAAATAACATAAATTTAATATTAGATTTGGAACAATACAGTTGCATAATACTGATGTTAGTTTTCCTTTTTGTATTATTACATCTTGAACTACAATAAAATGAAAAGGAGTGAGAAGAAATTGAACCTGAGACGTTGACAACTAAATTCCGACGTTCTTCCGCTGAGCTACGAGGGCACAAGCGTGGAAACATTTGCGGAAAAATTGGCCCAATCCCCCTCCAAGATTTTCTGATGATTTGTAGAAGCTAGTCCAGGATGCGGGGGGCAAAGGCTAATTGGGATTTCCCGGTCTCTGATCAGGACAAACATTCTGATAGATCTAACATTTAACCCTTGCGGTGAATTTCGGTGAAGTCCGGAGGGACCAATTAGTCAAATCCACTCTCATCATCTGCACACTTGGGTGGGATTTACAGTAATAAGATGCGAAAGAAACAGTGGTGTGCGGAACGCAACGGGACGTTATTGCATATATCTTTCCCAAGAAAAACTGTAAACATGAACAAAGGAAGTTTTTAATAGGAAAGGAAGCATCTTCTGCTGACCTCTGGAAAAGGAACTAAGGAAGAGACTAGTGAAGTGCTTTATGTGGAGTGTGGCATTGTATGGGAAAGGAACATGGACATTACGACGAAATGAAGAGAAACGAATAGAAGCATTTGAAATGTGGATGTGAAGAAGAACGGAGCGTGTGAAGTGGACAGACAGAATAAGAAATGAAGTTGTGTTGGAAAATGTGCGTGAAAAAACAAAGATGCTGAAACTGATTAGAAAGAGAAAATGGAATTGGTTGGTTCTCTGGTTGACAAGAATAATAGACGACATTAGGATATGTGGATCATATGCGGAGACTAAGAGGAAGGCAGAAAATAGGAAAGATTGGAGAATGCTGGGTTTGCAACTAAAGACCTGCCCATGCGCAGAACACTTATGTATGTATGTATGTTCAGAATGCCTGGAATGTCGTGTCTAGGAATAGCCACTATTTGCAAAGACTAGTCGATTCCATGCCCACTCGACTGCAAGATGTGATCGAGATAAGGGGAAGATAGACTAAATATTGAATCGTGGCTTTTTGTTTTGTTTTTTGAACGCTTAATTGATTGAATGTTCTAAGGTTGACGCCACTAAGTTTGTTTTGTTTATGCCACAAACGATACTTTTGTTGAGAGTAAAATATTTTTTCTTTCCATTTGCAGCCACAGTGTCATAATGATAAAGTCATGTCATAATACATTAATGAACCAGATGTTAATTACTAAAATAATCGTAAAAGAGAATGGAACAATTATGTATATTTTGTCTTTCTCTCTCTTAAAACAAAAAATAACATGAAAAGCACGAGGTTGTATTCGAACGCAGGACCTTACGAATAAGAAACCAAGAACGCTACCATTGCGCGCTCAAGTAACACATAACTTACTGTAGAATCAGGAAACGTGGTCTAACAACATGTAACATCGCCTGTCTCCGAATTGTAGCGAAGATACCAGGGAACTTTGCTTCAAGAAAGCGGCCACCTTTTCTTTTGACAACTGTACATAGCCTACGTGAATTATAGGTTTTCCGAGTAGAAAGGCATATGATCGACATGTGAGGGAAACATGATGGACAAATCAACTTCGACTAATGAGGTTGTTGGATGCTTGCAGTATTATGACTGAAGTTAAGCATTTTTTATAACTCTCTCCCTTCTGCTATCAATGTCGCGCCTCTATTAAGAAGATTAGAGAAGCGGGGAAAATATTATTATTTGTGTTTTCCCATATTTATTATAAGACATTTATTCTTATTACTAATTCTGTCTTATCTGTTATTCCAAGTTAAAAAAAAAAACATATTTTAAATAACTTCAATTTTTATGTGGTATGTTTCTGAGAGTATTTCAGAAATGAGAATTGGGAAAAGTGGCGTATAAATAAAAAATAATAAATAAAAAACGTGTAACTCATCTAAGTTTTAATGGTAAAAACTTGGTGCCTTGAAAACATTACGTGTTGCCTAAGTTCGAAAGAAATATATGAGTAACGTGTAGGACTACATGTCACTAGGTTTGACTAAATATAAATATTAATATACCATTCTTCTTGCACCTTCCAAAACTATTTTATGGATTAGCCTCTCTTTATTTCAAAAGTAGGAAGGTTCATACTGAACTTCACACATGTAACTTTAGAGCGTTACTCAAGCTTCAATAATGCAGAAATCAACTCATTAAAACACTCGACTAATTCAGAATGAAATCAATAATAATAGTAATAATAATAATAATAGTAATAATAATAATAATAATAATAATAATAATAATAATAATAATATAATAATATGCATTTAATATCGCCATTAACTCATTCTTGAGCATATCAATAATACCCGCAAGTTCTGGCTTTCGTATTACCATACTTTACGCTGTGGAATAAATGTAATATCTTTGCAAATTAAATTTCTTGAGTGTATGCAAACTGAACACTAAGCCACACCATCACATTTGTTCCCATTAAACATTAGTAGACGATGATCTTCGTTTGTAGGCCTATATTTACTCTTTGTATATTCAGATTACACTAGTTTAAACTGTTGTTAGTTGTGCATGAGCGTTTAGATCTGTAGGGAGCGCTCTGTTGTTACCAGTCGGATACTGCAACTCCATGTCTACGTCAGCTTTGCTCCGAGAATGTACTCAGGCAGCAACTTGCTCTGCATTTCACTTGTTGGGCATGGCTGGATTAGGTGCAGTAAGCCTTAGCACAAACGACCAAAGTAAGTTATGAGAACGGGCGTAGTTGCTTCTGATTTATTATGATTAGACTTCGAAGTTGAGGCACATTTACTCTGAAGTTTAGTACACACAGAATAATACAGTGCTTACAAAGCAGCTGGCATGGTAGTCCTCTCACCTCATACACACGTTGTGTCAATTAGGTGGAGCAGGCCGAGAAAAGGGTATTAAAAGCTCGCCTGAAAGACAAACGTAAATATTATATTGGTCGTAATACTTTGTATTATCGTTTCTCGTGTGTAGAAACGTAATATTTTTCTTACGGGTGAAAGTTTTTCTTAAACAGTTATACAGGTCAGTACTATTTATAAAGATACCCACTTTGTAACAATTTTTATAATGATAATGATAGCGACAGAAATAAAGTAACTATAAAAAAAATTGGTCACAGAAATTGACTTGTCTGAAAATAATCATTACTACAAAAGAATATTTAGATAAAACATTTATAGAACAATATGTTGTATTTAATATAATATAGCCTCTTATGAATAAAACTCGTGTTCGCGGGGGACAACTGAGCATAGAGTAGCTTCATAATTCATTACCACGAAACGAAGATAATATTATACTTAAGATCAAAATAACATTGTATTTATTAAGAATTTAATATCAGTAAGAAGTTAGAATAAACGTTTTATAGGTTCACTTCATAACAAAACAGAATAAACTGTTAATCAAATGAATTAAAATGAATTATCGGTATCACAAATTCACAAGATATTTATTTAAGTTATACAATATGTTAAATATAATATATTAATACTAATTTAAATTACGTATTCTAAATATATCCTATTTCTAATTTGGATTTATACGTCATGATTTTTAATATAAATGTCGGTAGACCTTAATTCAAAATCATGTCATTATAAATTTATAGTCCATAAGTTGCGGCGCATTTTGCCTTTCCAAATGATGTAGGATACTTATTGCTACTTGTTAAGTTTTTCTTGTGGAAGGAATTTAATTATATATTTTAAAAAATGTGTGCCAAATAAATTCCGATTTTGACGTCGCAGTGACTTCACGTTGCCCAATTGTTCCAGCTTCGATGCTAAGTACGTACGAAACCACCAACCAGACCTAGACAGACAGCGCAATGAATAAATCCGATAGATGGAAAAAGTAAACAAGGTTTGGCCTCTTCCCCCCCACCCCACCTCCATCCAATACTCCGCTATCAATTAACCTGTATCTCCACGGCCAGCACCTGAATTTTGAAGTCTATTTATGATAGCCCATATTAATCAATCAATCAATCAATCAATCAATCAACCAACCAATCAATCAATCAGTCAATCATTCAAGTTCCTGAAGTGTATTTGTTGACAAATGCATATAATTCCTCAAATGGCTGTCCTCCAACCACTATCACGTTTTACTGAAGTTCTGTTTCCGCAGAGATCAAGCAATATTTTGCTTTTGACTCCTATTTTTTTTTTTTTTTTTTTTTTTTTTAGTAGCCTACGTCTGTATGTATAATATTGATCAATAAATCCATCTATCTACATATACAATTTTTTTTTTCTTTTTTTTTTTTTTTTTATTCATTAATTTTTTTTTTTTTTTTTTTTTTTTTTTTTTGAAATAATTTATTTACTTCTGCATAGTAATATGAAGTAAAAACCACACAAACAGAAATAATAGGTTACATTGTAGTGTCAGGCACATATCCGCTGTCTTAGTCTTCTTCCTCCACGATCTCTTCTGGCTTCTGCTCGGGCTGCTGTTCTTCCTCAGTGTCGAAGCTGGCGTCCGGCGTCCAATGTGAGCACTGCGTGATCTCCTCGTAGAAGGCGTCCCCCGGGCACTTGGTGCTGCTAGTTTTTCGTTTTCTTCATTGGTGTTATAAAAATATGTCTTCCTGTTAAATTTGACGTTTTTCCTTGAATATATGAAATGAAAAGAAGAGGCTGGTTTTCGTTTCTCGACTATCAGAAATGTAGTAATGTGCTACTATCTATTGACGAAAGTGTGAACTAACTGTGTGTTTGGTCATGATATCGGTTCGGTGATGTGATGCAATATTGAAGCGCCTTTAACGATTTTTATGGCTACTAGCGCACTTATACTGAATTTAAAGATGTTTGCAGTAATCTGAGGCGATTTCGAACAGTTCGTTTCGTTTTTTTTCTTTTTCACCTTTATAGTATTAGTATTAATATCACTATAAGAATAAAAGTAATTTTAAATGATCAATGTCTTTTTCATGAGTTTCTGGGAAATAAACAGAGTCGACACTCTCTCGCCAAAGTGTAAACAAATGAAGACTGGACATAAGAAAGGTAGTAAGTGTCAAAGAGACAAACCGTAGAAAATAGAGATTTCTTGTGCGATTAGTTAATAACATACCTTTTGCACATGTATAGCAGAAGCTAGGACCGAAATAAAATTACAGTAGGACTTACCATTTTTCTTAGTGGATTGAGCCAGATATATGGACTTATTTATTTATGTTCCGAATTATATTGTTTAATAAGAGTGGCATGAGACACATTTTATTTGTAAAGTATAATTGGTTTTTGTAGCTTAATATTGTAATCTTTTTTAGTGGAAATAATTTAAATAATTTACAATTTTGAGCACATATACAAAACTGTATAATATTACTATGTCGTAACATGAGTTACTTTGTGACTGTAAATCAAGTATGTGCCAACCACTGTTGCTAGAACTCATGTCGACATATAATTCACTGTTGTAGTCATAATTCTGCATTTTCTCCCAAGAACACGTTCTCTAGTGTTCTCCAATTAGTGCTGTTATCTAGCGAAAACAATGGAATATTATCAAATAGACTGTCGTAGTTGTAAAGTCAAAACTTCGTATGTAAAATAATATTATAGGTTTTCAGAAAAAATAGAAAACTTCTCAAAATCGTTAATATTTGCTTGTAATATTTTTTCTTATCTATTCACGAATGTTTGAAGGAATGGAAAAGAGAACAGATTAGTGATGTAAGTGATAATTCACTGAATTCAAAGGGAAAAAAGAATGAGAAAGATTTACGAGGTTTCACTTCTAGAATAATAATAATTTGAAATAATTTGAATAATTTACAATTATTTTGAGCACCAATACAAAACTATATAACATTACTCTGTCGTAACATGGGTTACTTTCTGACTGTAAATCAACTGTGCGCCGACCACTGTTGCTAGACTTCATGTCAGCATATTATTATTATTATTTTTTTTTAACAATTGGTGGCACTTGATATACCTGCATAAAAAAGTTGCAGGTCTCTTATGGACCCTTGCCTTTCGCTGTCGTATGGAGAAATATGATTAATGTGACACTGACGTTTTCATCTTCCTTTATTCTTCATCAGTGATTAGGTGAACTGACTGTAGAAAGTGGAGGTCAGCACATAATTCACTGTTGTAGTCATAATTATTCTGAATTTTCTCACAAGAACACGTTCTCTAGTGTTCTCCAATTGGTGCTGCTATCTAACGGAAAACAGTGGACTATTACAAAAAAGGCTGTCGTAGTAGTAAAGTCAAAAACTCGTATGTAAAGTATCATAGGTTTTCAGGAAAAACAAAAAACATCTCAAAATCGTTAATACTTGCTTGTAATATTTTTTGTTATCAATTCATGAATGTTTGAAGGAAAGGGAATAAGAACTGATTAGTGATATAAGTGATCATTCACTAAATTCAAATGGAAGAAAGAATGAGAAAGAGTTACAAGATTTCACTTCTAGAATGTAGAAATATTTTGAGATACAAGATTTAACAAATATTAAAATCTTGTTTTATTAATTAGTTTGTAATGCTTTCATGACAAGAACATTTACCTTTACAAATAAAAACAATGAGTTATGAAAACTTCCATTAATAATTATTATGTAAAGTTTTTATTCTAACACTAAAAAGTTTATCTTTCAAAATACAAAAAATCAAATTGAAATCTTAAACAGTCATAAAATGCATGCCAATATTTGTGAATAACTGGTATCAGTGCTTGCAACTGATTATATTTTTGTCCCCTTTGATTGCAATAGATGCATTATAAAATGTTTTAATGGAACCAACTACCGTCTTCATTTTCTTTGGTAAATCGGACCAATCATCATCAAAATTTAACTTATATTCAATTGCTGATCTGAGTTTTTGGTAACTTATTTACTATGTGGAAATGAGAGGTTTTGTTACACAACAGGTTACTAGAGTTGTAACTATTATTCATCCTATTTAAAAAAAAAACTGACTATTCTCCCAATGAGCACAGAAGACATAGAGTATAAAAAACAGCTTGGCTGTGAAGCCGCGCTTGTCGACAGTCGCTATCATGATGCTACCAAAACATTAGCTCCCACTTAGCACATGGGCAGTTAAATGTGGTGTTACATCGTCATTTTTATTCATTAATCAACTAATTTCTATATTCCTACATGTGCTGCATATGACTGCATAAACAGATTTATAAAGAAAAATTGAATTAATTTTCACAGCATGTGTGAAATGTAATTATTTAGCCTAGGTTAATTTTTTTCATTTATTAGTCTGATTAAGAGAAAGGTATATTGTATTGATATTGTTGCAATTGATTTTTGCAATTACGATACCACGATATCGAACTTAAGCTTTGCAGACTTAAACATTTACGAGCGAAGGTGACTTAACTTAACCGAAGTTCGAAGTTTCACTTTCGCGTGCTTTAAGAAAACCAGCATTGGGTGTATCGAGGTTTCTCTTCAACCGAATGGAATAAAAGTAGAAAGGAATAAAGGTGAAACTTCGGTATTTCCCCACGCTGCACAATTCCTCGGGCTCATATTACTTAAATAATCGCCTCAAATAACCCACTAACCTTAACATATATTCGGCTTAATGTCACTTAGCTATCCCCTTATTTAACCGATCTAACGCATAAAGAAACGTAAATAAGACGTCAGTCCCATGTGTGGTGTGAGACGATATCGAATATTGGCCAGAATAAATAATCATATTACAAAAATTAGGGAAAATATTGTTTTACAGAACTAAATCACTTAACAGTACTGTTGAACTATTATTAAACTGGAAACTACTAGCTATAATGTTAAAATAATAAATATCAGTCAATATGAAGTAATTGAAGGTGACGACATACTTCCGCCGAAACGATCCTCCTACCAATCCTCAATCGTACTATCAGGGACTGGAACGCTTTACCTGCAGACTTACTAAAGGATTTACCAAAACCAAAAATGCATTTAAAAATAGGCTTAAGGACCTTACTAATAGACGGTATTTATACACAGTACTTAAAGGGTGTAAATGATATGTTGTTATTGAAGTGTTTTATCAGTGAAGAAGTATGTAGTGTCAGTGAAGTGTGCTGTGTAAGTGAAACGTGTTCCTGTCAGTGAAGCTTTATAGGTTATAGTGGCAGAGCAAAGTATTTGAACAGTGAAATGTTTTTGAAGTGTTAGTGAAATCAGGATAGAATCAGTGAAATGTGTCGTAGTTCCAGTGCAGTGAGTGAGTTGACAGCGAAATGAGTGTAATGTTGAAAGGTACTTGTGCAGATATGAACATATCATACTCGTGGGTTTTAGTTCGAGTTAAAGTTAAGTTTTATTTAACGACGCTCGCAACTGCAGAGGTTATATCAGCGTCGCCGGATGTGCCGGAATTTTGTCCCGCAGGAGTTCTTTTACATGCCAGTAAATCTACTGACATGAGCCTGTCGCATTTAAGCACACTTAAATGCCATCGACCTGGCCCGGGATCGAACCCGCAACCTTGGGCATAGAAGGCCAGCGCTATACCAACTTGCCAACCAGGTCGACTTTTAGTTCGATCTTAGTTTTAAGATAAAAATTAGAATATTTCAAATGTTATTTTAAGTGATCGTTTCATTTAATTTAGTATATTCCCTGTTGTTGTTGTTGTTGTTGTTATTATTATCATTATTATTATTATTATTATTATTAGTATTATCATTAATTGTATTTTTAATTAATAAGTTTATTATTGTCATTATTGAGTGTAATTAGTTACCACTGCCACCGGGTATATACCCATTGCAGTGTGAATAAATACATACATACATACATACATACATACATACATACATACATACATACCAATACAGGTTTGTTATATGGTAGTTTACACTATGAAGAAATATAAGTGAAATAATAATTTACCGGTACCTAAATAAATATGTATTCATTACATGACATTTGGTTATAAATTCTTTGATTTTAGTTATTTATATATATTTTATTTTACATAGGTACTAATAAAAAAAACCTGCAACCACTATTTATTACAAATTATTTCTAATCACCAACAGCAATAATAATACAATAACTATGTTAACATTTCGTTTTTTCTTATTGTCAACTTCATTATGTACGGTACCCTACAAATGTAATAGCAAAACAATTTTAACAAAGACCTTGTCAGTTTTTATAATATGATTAAGTGGATTCCATTTTCCCTAAACAAAATAGAAAATCTATATTAAATACCGGCAAAAGGAAGAGAATGCTAATATGCATAAAGGAACCAGTTGCTTATTAACTCAAAGCAAATGGATCAACCTATGAAAGTGAATAATTGTAAGTTAACATTTTCATTAGACCAGTGGCAAAATAAGTCAATGTGTTCTTATTCAACCTGCCAAAGTATTAAATATCCTATTGCATTTTGAAAAACTGTTAATTTAAACACCTCGTATGTATGTGATTTATCGATGACAGTATTCCAATTTTTGCTAAACATATGTGCTTAGCGATTCTGTGTTACGAAACAAGAACTCCTCCAGGAAGTATGGGATTACTATTATGATAAGATCTTCTATAACTTAATAGCTACTTTGCAATGTTTTGGTAGCAACAAGATGGCATGAGGTCTATCAAAGCGGCTTCACTCCGTCCAATGGTATTAAGGTGCTATTGTCTACTCTGTCTTCTGTGCTCGTTGTATTCCCCCCGTGACAGTGTAGAAATGAATATTTGTGTTTATTTGCAAAAGTAACTAAGACGTAATTCACTTTCAGTGGTAAATTAAAGAAAACTCTCGAAAAGACTTATTTTTAGTTGTTGTTTGAACATTTGGAGCTTTATTAACGACAACTACAGAAAAAGTTCTCTATTGTTTCCTCATCATCAGTAATTTCATTCGACTGTCTTTTATTTGTAGGATTTGTGCATTTGTTTCAATAATTATACCTATCCTTCATTTTTCTACACCTCTTTGTTATTTTCTTGTCTTTTGATCCATTTGTTCTCCCTTTTGTGCTTCGTAAACTTTCTCCTCTACTCCCAGTGTTTTTTAGCTACTCCTTCTACTCCGCCGTCCCTTTTTGCCAATTTTTGTTTTACCCTCATAGCATTTTTCGAAGTATTTTCCAAAAACTGTTTTAAATGATATTCTAGTGTCCATCGCAATTTTCCGAAATTTTCTTCGAACACATTTTGCGTTCGTTCTTGAGTTTGAAACATTTTCGAAAGTGTCTAAAGTGTTTTTTGAATCATTTGTTTGGAAATAACTTTATTTCGTATCTTGAAATGGGTCATCATTTAAATATGATAAAGAGTAGTGATTATTTTCATTTGTGAGTTGGTAAACTGGCTACACCTCATATGTATTTTTGTTGGTCAACTATCCGAAGACAGGTCTGAACCTCACAAGGGATATCAAAACGCACCACTTATGAGGCAACTAGACAGGAGATAATGGAGTAGGGTAGTCAGTTTCTTTCCCGCTCCGTTGCATACATCGCCGACTAGTGAGATTTCAGATGCATGCAAACAATATTGTTCTTCCTCTAACACATAGTAGTAGTAGTAGTAGTAGTAGTAGTAGTAGTAGTAGTAGTAGTAGTAGTAGTAATAGTAGTAGTAGTAGTAGTAGTAGTAGTAGCAGTAGTAGTTTTATTTTGCCTGGCAGAGTTAAGGCCATAAGGCTTTCTCTTCCACTCAACCAGGTTTCAATAATATTACATGAAATACAAAATTATACGATAGATTACAAAACAACACAAAAGAAGATACCTTAGAAATTACACAAAATATAGTGGAAAATTACGAATAATCAATATCAGATACATATTATAAGGAGAATAACAAATAAAATGAAAAATTACATATAATCAAAATCAGTTACATAACATAAGGGGAATATATAGGCCTATACACAATTTATAAGCCAAACTGCTGGAGATAAATTCGAAGATGAATTCACTTGAGATATAGTATATTAATATACTAATAGGAAAATACATGTGGGTTACAAGACATAAAAAGTTGAAAAGCAAAATCGTACTATATGCAGATACAAATGATTAAGTAATATATCAAGATAATAAAAAAGGGGAAAAAAAAGAAAAGACAGGAAAGAAGAAAATAACAACTTGGTCATTTAAGGCTATTTAGAGACTTCCGCAAGAGTCTAGTTCTGTTCAATAAAACATTTCTAAGCAGAGTGCGCTTAAAAGATTTTAGACTCCGACTGCTCCTGATTTCCTGTGACAAGGAATTATAGGAACGGGCTGTGTGTATTGTGAAGGAAGCGGAGTAGAGAGATGTTTGATGATATGGAATTGATAGAACAAGGTTATGTTGTGAAATTGTATCACGGTTGTGGTGGGATGCTAAAAGTGTGAAGCGGGGAACTAAGTAGGCCTAAATAGGTGTGGAATTATTTAAAATCGGATACAGCACACAGAGTGAATGAACTGAAGCCAAGATAATTGTAAGAAATACTCGGAGACATGATCATAGCGACGGCTGTTAAAAATGAAACGGACACAAGTATTATGAACACGCTGAAGCCTCAATGAAAATTCAACACTAAGGTCCCCTTATAAAATGTCGCAATAGTCAAAGCAAGGCATCACCAGGATCTGTATCAAGATCTGTTTCAGTTTAGAAGGAAAGACATTTTTCAGTCTTTTCAGTGAATGCAAGATTGAGAAAGTTTTCTTACAGACATATTTTACCTGTGCATTCCAGCTGAGATTCGAGTCGAATTGGAAACCTAAGTTTTTAACGGCAGTACTGAATGGTATTGTAGTATTATTTTAAGTCACTGGCAAAAGTGTATTAATGCTGATGCAAGATAGTAATATTTGATGTCCTAGTAGAATTACTTGCGTTTTACCTGGATTAAAGTTTAGCCCGCATTTTCTAGCCCAGCTGCTGACTAACGTAAGATCATGGTTTAATTATGATAGGTTATCATTAAATGAGTTAGGTCGTGAATGTATATACACCTGAAGATCATCTGCATAGAAATGGTGCTGACAATGTTTAAGGCCAATAGAGATGTCGTTAATGTAAATAGCGAACATTAGAGGCCCTAGTACAGATCCTTGAGGGATTCCTACCTTCACGTCTCGCCATGAAGAAAACCAATTATTGTGACACACACATTGATGGCGATCGCGAAGGTAAGACTCCATCCACATGATTGCCGTGTCCGACAAATGCAACATTTTCAGCTTTGCAATAAGAATATTAATGTCGATAGTCTCAAATGCTCGAGAAGAGTCCAGTAGTGATAGTACGGTCACTTCGCGTCTGTCCATAGCTTCACGAGCTACTTTAGTGATCTTACGTAGGGCAGTAGAGATGGTATAATATGGTCTGAAACCAGACTGGATTTGGTAAAGAAGATTATACGAGTCCAGGTAGTCGGTGAGCTGCCTGTGGACTATACGTTCTAGTACTTTAGGTAATGTCGAAAGAATACTTATTGGTCTGTAGTCGGTAGGAGCGGTAGGCTGAGTGACTTTAGGGAGGGGTCGAACAAGAGCATATTTCCATTGTACAGGGTAGGAGGATGTGATAAGAGAAGCATTGAAGATATGTATAAGAGTTGGAAGAATAATGTCGATTATTTTATTAAGCAGTATTATGGTAATACCGTCGGTACTTTGTGCTTTTGTTTTGTTACGTTTTAAAGATTTAATTACGTCTGTAGGAGATACATCAGAAAAAAAATTCTCACGTATTGGCGGAGATCGGGATTTGAATTTGTTTATACCTTGTTGTTTTGTGACACTGTCATGGCAAATGGGTGGTGATGAAGTATAGTGGTCATTTAGTTCGTCTCGTCAAGTGAGATGTGCTGCCTGATAATAGATTTATTTATTTATGTATGTATTTATTTATTTATTTATTTATTTATTTACTCTTGTGTACTTAAGGCCACCAGACCTTGTCTTCCACACCACCAGAAATGAAATATAACTACAAGAAAAATTATACATCAGTGCAATTACTATACAGTAATAACGAGTGACAGAATGAATATAACATAAAAAAACAACTGAGCATAGAAACAGAAATTGAAAATAATAAGATTAGCCTAAGATATTAAATGATGCAAAAAAGAACAAACAAAAAGCAAAAACATATACAACAAATACAAACACAAAATAACAGTGACACTAAGCATCATTGTTATTAACTAAGAGACAATAAGCTGTTCCAGTATCCTGGCACAAGGACAAGAGAAAGGATTAATATAACAAAAGGTAATTATTGCCAAAATACTAAAGATAAAAACTTTACCTTAAATCTTGCAAATTGTCAGAAAGGGATTTCGTGAGCTAAAACAAACTTTTCCAGTTTACTTTTAAACTGTGCCAGTGTCCAGCAATCCCTGACGTCACTAGGTAACGTATTCCAGAGGCGAAGCAATCAGCGTACTTCGAATCTCACCGGACCGGGAACAACAATGACATCACGCTGCAGTGGCATAGGAACAAAACTGCTGGAAGGATCGATGGCTGTCATGGCGACTGTGTAAGTAGTTACCTGTGCTATGCTAGCAAAATTTTGCGAAATTTGCGTACTATCTCGTTCAAAGAAAAGAGATCATTAACAACTTATTTCTTGAACCGGTACAAACAATACAGAAGAACTAAAGCAGAACACACCGCCATGACACAACAGTGCACGATGTCATTCGTCTGCTAATTCCCGCCCTATACAAAAACAAATCAGATTCACTGATGCTGAATTATCTCATACGATTAGTCAAGACAAATCTTGAACAACATCGCCTGCAGTCACATCAGTCTTACTTATCATCTCTATCTGAAGCTGATAATACTCTTTGGTACGCTACAAAGCGTATTCTACTCGAGCCAACAGTCATCCCGACACTTCAGTTAGACTCTCAAATAGCCACAGACACATAGTCGAAATGTAACTTGCTTGCATCTCATTATCAACATGTATTCACCCCAAACGAGAATAAAAATGAACAGACTACCTCTGAATTAGAAAAAGAACTTATAGAAAATATTAATAAACCGACTGAGCCAGAGAAAATTTCCTATACTACTCCACAAGAATTGTCTCACTTCATTCAAAGGCTTCCAAACAAAAAATCTCCAGGCCATGATCTTATACCCAACATTGTACTAAAGAAGCTCACCAACAAAGCTCTTACTTACTTGACGATAATTTTCAATGCTGCCAATTTAATTGGGTACTTTCCTCGAGCCTGGAAGCTTGCTGAAATCATTGTTTTTCATAAGCCTAACAAACCTAAGCACTTGCCATCAAGTTATCGACCTATTAGCTTACTGCCCACGCTGTCGAAATTGTTTGAGAAGGTTATTCATTATCGCATTTGTAAATTTACGTTCTAAAACAAGATAATACCAGATTTTCAGTTTGGTTTTCGTCCAAAACATTCTACAACACACCAACTGCAAAGAGTCACTGAATCCATTATAAAAGGCTTTGAAGAAAAACAGTATACTGCCACTGTGTTTCTGGATATTGCCCAAGCATTTGATACTGTTTGGCATGATGGTCTAATGCTAAAATTATATAGAATTAGTTTTCCTGACTATCTCACACGCATCGTGAAAGGTCTTTTTTTATCTGAGCATCAGTTCTCAGTACGTATAGATGGCATTAAATCAACGCTTCGTCCAGTTTTAGCCGGAGTACCACAAGGATCTATACTATCACCACTTCTCTACAATATCTTCACATATGACATTCCATGTTTACAACCGTCACACATAGCTATGTATGCTGACGATACAGTTCTCTTTTATTCTCATAGTAACCTAAATACTGCAATCAGCACTCTTCAGACATCCTTACAAGAGCTGTCTAAATGGTTCTCTGACTGGAGATTACTACTCAGCATTACCAAGACAGAAGCTAAAATCTTCTCTTTAAGGCCTATTCATAATCCACCTCCTTTGGCTCTTCTAAATGAACAAGTTACATGGCTTTCTAGTCAAGAAACTGTCAAATATTTGGGAATATTATTAAACACGAAACTTACATGGAATGCCCATATAACTCGCATTGTTACACTAATCTCTTCTAGAATTCGAAAACTATACCCTTTGGTTAATAGACGTTCACAAATTGGATTGGACTGTTCAATGCTACTCTACACCTCGCTTGTACGACCTCTTTTAACTTATGCAGCGCCAGTGTGGGGGACAGCAAATAAGACACACATGCATCGCCTACAAGTTCTCCAGAACAAGGTTTTGCCTACTGCAACAAATGCCCCCTGGTTTGTAAGAAATCAACAACTGCATCAAGAATTGGGAATTCTTCCACCAGAACAGTACATCCATTCAATGTCAAAATCTTTCTTCAATAAACTTCCTGGTGTTCCTGGAGCTGTGACATATAACATTGGAGCAAGATCTTGTCAGCCATCTCGACTTAAAAGGAAACTCCCTGAAGACATCCTTCTTAGTGATACTGACGACTCTTCATAAATTTAACACAGAAAATCATCATATTTTTGTTCACATAATTCACAAAAATGTTTAATTAATTAATTTAAATTAATTAGCGGAGCCTTTAGAGCCAACCTCAGCATGATATTCTTCTGCATGTGATATTCCATCATTTAACAGTGGCCTGTATAGCAAGTTTGCTGGTCGACCAATATTAAACATAAAAAAAAAGATTCACTGATGGCGGCTGATGGAGACTGCCACCACCTCTGAAAGCTGATGGCACCGGTGCGACAACGGTGGAGCATCAATGACGTCATCGGTGGAATTCGGAACACTGTGATGCCATCGGATTGCTCACCGGTGAGATTCGGAATACGCTCAATGATACAGTATAGGAGGATAAGTATAGGGAAGTTCTGTGACGAGGAATAGAAAGTAGAGATTGATGCTGATTTCGTGAAGTAGTTAGAAACTGGAAGCGTGAAAACAAGAAATTTGGAGAATAATTATGTAAAATTTTGTATAGAAATGAAAGACCGTGTTCGATTTTTCTTTCCTTCAGACGAGCCCAAGAGAGTAGCTCAAGAGACGGTGTTATATGCTCAAATTTCCGAATATTGCAGACGAATCTTAAACGTACATTATGGACACGCTGCAATCTCTCGTTTAAGTTAGAACTTAAGTTTGTTAATAAGGAATCACAGTAATCGAGATGGGGCATCACGAGTATCTGCATAAGATTTTTTTTATGTTACTGGTATAAAGTTTTCTACGTGGTTCAAAGAGTGGAGCAGCTACAATATTTTCTTGCATGTATGGATAACTTGAATGTTCCAGTTAACATCATTTTCCAAGATTCCAAGATTTTTTACTCTTTTATTGTATTCAATAATAAATTTTACAATTAATGACGATGGTAGGCAAATTTCTGCAGGCTACAGTACTAAGAAGACGATGATGACCCGTCACTATTGCCTGAGATTTGTCTGGGTGCAGCCTCAATCCAAATTTATAAGCCCACATGGAAATTAAGTTCAAGTCTTCATTAAGCCTTTTTATTGTGTTTATCATTTCGTCAGGATGAAATTGGTTGTATATTTGTAAATCGTCTTCGAACATATGATGTCTACAATCTTTTTTTTTTTTTCAGTCAAGTTCTAGTTTTATCATAAGCAAAAGAGTCGACCTGAGTAGCATAGTAGATATAGCGCCTGTCCTTCTGTGCTCGAGATTGCGGGTTCGATGCCGTCCCAGGTCTATGACATTTAAGTGTGTTTAAATATGACATGCTCATGTCAGTAGATTTATTAGCTTGTAAAAGAACTCGGGCACCAATAATGTAAATTTTCGTTCATCGGAGGCTTGGCATATATCCTCATTGACATTTAAAAGTGCTGTAGTCCAATTCTGAATCCTGACTGATAATCGTCAAGTAAGCAATGTTCGGTCAGGTAGTTCGTCAGTTGTTTATGTACAATACATTCCAGAACTTTTGATAGAGCAAATAGGATACTGATGAGTCTATAGTCATTTGGACATGAAGGGTTTTTAATTTTGGAAAGTGGGCGAGTAAGAGCTCTTTTACTGAGAGTTGGATGGGATGAAGTAATAAGAGAAGCTTTAAATATATGAGTGTTTGTCGATATAATTACGGAGGTAACACTTACGCTGCCTACTCCTTCAGCTTTCGCTGTTATGCGTTTCATTGTTGTTTGTACTTCATTTTCTGTAACGTAAGAAAAATAGAATTTGTCTGTCGTCGAAGGTGGAGTCCTTAGCACGTCAACTATTGTTAATTGTTTCTCAATTTGGTCGAGGGTCAATGACTGTGATGTCATAAAGTGATCATTTAGAGTTTCAAGCGGAATTGTAATGTTGTCGCTTTGAGGTCTGGAATTTCATAGTCCTATAGTACGTAAGTTTGTCCACAGTTTGAAAGAGAAAGCGCCCTGATGTAAAATGTGGAAATTTCTTAGTTTAGCGTTCCTAATAGCTTATGTAATCTTGTTACGTAGATGTTTATAGTCATCATATGATATCAGTCTTATGAAGTCAGTAGGGAAGATGGAGGCAGGTTGGCTACAGAGGCACGTTGGCACACAAGTTTATTTCGGTGTTTATGCGATGGATTGCAGCGCCACGCAGACAATATGATCCCTGCTTTATAAAGCATGCTCCACGTAAATGTCAGAATTTTGTGGCAAGCGGTAGATGAAGGAAGCCATAAAGTTGTTTTTCCAGCAAGATAAGTAAATTTTCATCATCTCGTGATTATTTTTTACAAGGTACATTGTAATATTAGGTGAACTTTAAATACATTGTTGGAAAGTGCTATCAATTGGCTCTGTTTCGTATTAATTTCATTTCGATCATTCATTACTATAATTCGTAATTTTAACACAAATCAAATATCTGCACGAGAGGCAAGTTGGCACAGTTGTTAGGGGGCAGATTGGCACGGTATATAACCTACCCCGCTGTGTTACTTTAAATGATTATATAAATTATACAATACATAATTTACTTATTCATACAATTTATTTTTATATAAGTTCAATTTAATTGATTGTAAATATAAAACATATACTATGTTCATTGAGAAAATGAGGACTTTAAAAAACTGATAAAGTAACGACTTCTACAGATAATATGATGTTCCGAGCTGTCACTGCTGTAAAGTTACAAAACAGAAATGTGGCCAAGGGGCCAAGGATTTTAATATCTAATTCCAGACTCCCATTCGGTATTGTAGGTAAGCTACGGATGAGGGCATAAGGGGAAATTGTCTACTGCGATATTTACTGACTCTCCAGTTGAGAAAGTATTAGAGGAGAAGATATCGAAAAAGGATAATGAATTTGTTCAACAAAAATACAAGAGGAGACTTTAGTAGTGAGAAAAGGAATCTTAAGATCTGTTGAAAGACAAAGAATAATTCAAGAAGGGAAAATAACGAAGAAGACGGGGAGAAATATGGCCTGTGTTGTGTTAAATAGTATTCAGGATGTGCACCAGGTGCCTGGAGTGTAAGTTACTGTACATAAAAATTTTACAGATGGAAACAAAAACTTCGTATGCATATACTCTTTCTCAGCTGTTTGTAATATGACAATATGATATGTAGTCGTTTACAAGTTCAAAATTAATTTTTCTACCTTGCTTTTCTAGAATTCAGTTCTTCTTTATCTGAGTGTTTAACTCCATGGGTATATATTTTTGTGCGTTCATCAAATAAATCGTTTGCCTGTATAAAGAAATAAATTTTAAATTAAAGAAATCTAGTTTTATATGTAGTTTGCCTTTATTTAACATGTAGCCAATTCACCCCATTCCATGTGTCAATTTGCCTCTACGGCGGGGTAAGTTTATTTAATCTGCGCATTTCAAAACAATACAAAATTTCAAATTTAAATCGTGGTTAAATATAAATTAAAATATCTCTCCACATAGCCAAAGAATCACGTAGAACGACCATCTTTGAGGATTTCATAAAATGCAATATAAATTACGAAAAAAAAAAATGAAATGTAAAATTTGAGCCAACCTGCCTCCCTCTCCCCTCCTGTCTGTGCAGAGCATCACGCTCTTTCATCATAGCGCGTATGTCAAGAGGGAACCAGGGTGCCGGACGCTCCTTAACAGGCTTTGACTTCAGGCTTGTCATATAAATTAGTAATATGTGAATTCAGCCGGTATATTTTCTCATGAACTGAGTGTAAAGTTCATAAGGATTGCCAAGGAATTTTTGCTGCGTCTGACTGTAGTTGAGTCTTGTCGATACGTTTGAAGTCGCGGTATGACATCATCATCATATCCGTCACGTATTAGACCCTACCGGATATGTTACGGTCTCATGCCAGCGCTTGCTTGGTCTTCCCAATTTCCTCTTTCCTCGTGGTACATAAGAGTAAGAATATGTTTAGGCCATCTAGTGCCATCCATCCTTTCAACATGTTTTTTCCACTGAAGTCGATATTGTTGAACAAAATTAACTATAGGATCCGTTTTTAGTTCCTGCAATATGTCCACATTTTTACGATGTTCCAGCAAAGAGCATCCTGCTGTTCGTCGCATGAACCTCATTTCAGCTGTCGTCAGCCTTTGCTGTCGCGGTATGTAATACATTTTTATTTTAGTTTAGGTGATTCCAGGGAATATACCAAGTATATAATATCATGAGATGATATTCCCGGGGCTGCACACTGTCAATGCGTCAGTACCTTGTCCGTATTAATGGTAACAATCAGGTCTAGTAGCAATTCAGAAAACTGTTTGTGGTGAGTGGGCTCGAGAGGGAGGACTGCTAAATCAAGAACCTGAAACTTTGTCTGTAATTGTCTGGTGTGGACTGAAGATGGAACTAGTAAATTCGTATTGAAGTCGCCCAATATTACGGCATGTTCATAATGTGTAATAATATTCAATAGGGTTTATTCAATTTATATAATATCGTTGAATTTAGTTGGTTGGTAGATAATGATAATAATACATATTTGGAAATTAGCGTTAATTTCTACTAATAACATCTCCAGTCTTCCATCATGATCTCTCGGAGACACATATATAAATCTAGGATTTAAGTCTGACCTAACGTATACTGCAACACCGCCTCCCCTTATTTAAACCACCATTTCTTAATAATACATAACCGTCAGTGTGGATAAGATTTGTAGGAAATGGTTGGTTTTAGCCAAGATTCAGAAACAGCAAGAGAATGTAAATTTAGATCCGAGAAAATAGAATAAATTTAATCGTAATGAGCTGTTATACTCTGAGTGTTCTTGTGTGCTATCTAAAGAGAAGAAGGATGCTTTGCAAATGCTGCAGAACGGGAGTTTGAGGCCAGATGGTAGAGGAACTGGTTCTCATGCTTGTCTGATGTGAACAGGGAAAGATGAAATGCTAATAGATCTTAAGTATAAAAATAATTTAATAATAATAATAATAATAATAATAATAATAATAATAATAATAATAATAATAATAATACCGTAGTTTCCCCTAACTATGGTCTACATTTGTGACATTTTTCTTTGTACATTCAATACTATTCAACCAGATTAATTGAAATTTTGGCTTCGGACTCTTGTAAGTTTATATTAAATAAATATTGACATATATGTTTGAAATTATTTAATTACAAGTGTTAAAAAAATAATAAGGATTGGTACATAATTGTATTCTGAGTTGCCCAACTATGGTCCACTCATATATTCATGCTTTAAAGCATGAATGGACTATAGGTGGCGCTGTAATAATTCGTAAATCAATGCATTAAGTTTCTAATTTATGGATAGTAATATAATCTAGCACATAAATATTAGAAATAAATTAAAAGTACATGGATTCCTTTTATTAGTACACATTACATAAACACTCAATAAACAAGTGAAATCTGAAAGTCATTTTTCTGCAATACTGAACAACTGCACTCACCGGAAGAAAAAAAAAACCGGGCCACCTAAAGTTTCTCAATCTTTTATGAGGTGATAATCAGAAAACGCATTATGAAATGAAGAAACATTGCTTCCCAGATAAAAACTCTTTTTATTATCACTTGCGCTATTACTTTCAACGCCATACAATGGATATAATTAAACGTTGTAAAAACTTACAAAATATATCAATTTTCTTCCAAATGTTCAACTGATTTTGTGGCCACCCAGATGTTGGTAATAGCGGGTATTGGCTCCCCGTGACTGTATGACTGTTACCATTCGCCGATTCAACCCTTCGATCAGATTCTAGACGTCATTCTGGTCGATTCTATTCCATTCTTCACTTAGAAAATTTCGGAGCTGCTGTAAGTTGCTGTGAGGAGTTAGGCGACTTCTAATTTGCTTCCCTAGCAGTCCCCACACATTTTCAATAGAGTTTATATCAGGACTTCTTGCTGGCCATGCCATCCTATTCGAACCAACGTCGTGAAGGAACTCATCCACGATTCTTGTAGCATGAGGGCGTGCATTGTGAAGCATTAACAGGAAAGTTTCAACAATAAGTGGGGCATATGGTACCACATGTTAAATTAGACCTTCTTCGCTGTATCTTGGAGCAGTCGAAGCACCTCCATTAATGAAAACAAGATCTGTGTGAGCTTCATACGAAATGCCACCCATACCATTACTGATGTAAATTGGAAACCGACGCGTGAACTGAAGGAACATGAAGAAAAAGTTTCTCCTTCTTTTCTTCACGTCCATCTGTAAACTAAGTCTCGATTCATCTGTGAAGAGCACTCGTCGCTACTCCCCCAGGTTCCAATTAGCATGATTGTGAGCAAAACGTAATCGTACAACATGATGTTGCTGGAGTAATTCTGGGCCTTTGGCTCGTCTTCTGGAATCAGCCCACATTCATCCAGACGTCCTCTTACAGTTCTCTCACTCACGTTAACTTGTCTTATTTTCTGGAAAGATCTTCAGGTCTCAATAGATGTGGAATGGCGATTTCTTAATGTGTTTAGGACAATAAAATGATTGTCACGAGCCGAAGTTACTCGTTTTCTCCCTCAGCCGGGTCTCCTGGAAGAACCTCTTGTCTCTCTAAAGCGATGGTACACTCGTTGTACGGTCGATCAAGGAATCCCAAGATCTGCAGCCACTTAACGCTGACTATTCCCACCTTCTATCAATGCAACCACTTTTGCTGAATCGGTAGCACTTAGTGACATTTGTATACAATGAAGTACTCCAATACTGCCTCAAAAGAGCTTACCAATCTGTAAACATCTTTAGCTTAGCTCAAAATGATTCCGAGAAGTTTACACACAATATTACAAGAAGAGCGAATCTTCTTTTCAGATCATTGTTGGCTATTACGTATTCAGTTTTGCAGTGTTACGTATCACAAAATAAATGAATAACTAAATGAACCTCAGCACACCTACAATTATTTAAAAAAATCCTACAATTTTCAAAAATTTTAAAGAAAATTTAGTTGGCCTGTTTTTTTTTTTTCAGATGAGTGTATATTAAAGAACAAAAGTGCGGTATCAAAATAAACTAAAACATTGTTAGCAAAATATTATGCAAATAAATTCACTAATAATGTTTATTTATCGTACTTATAATTGCATTCATTAGGCTTATTTCGATCCTTTGAATCTCCACTTTTCTTGTAAGTCTGAAATTGAAAATAGATCTCTCTTTTTCGAGACGCGTTTGGGGTCTTCAATTTGTTTTATTATGTTTTCCTTTCTATACAATAACATGTCTTCCATTTCTCGCCACCTCAGTAATTGCCGCTTCTTACTATACATGAAACAACAGCTCAAACACTTCCAAAACTTTCCCTGGTCACAATTCTTCCTCATAAGTATCTACCATATAACTATGTGCCTTTAGCATTAATTTAACAGATTTCGCCTTCTTTTCCATATCTGACTCACTGTCTGTAAACATGGAGAGAACACCGGAAACATCATAATCTGTATCGAATTCAATTTCATCGCTCTCATAGTCACTTGCAGGGACGGTTGTTTTATCGGAGCGTCATTCGTGCTAGTACCATTGATGCTGGAGCAGCCTGTTTCTTTGTTTACTGGACTATAATGTTAAATGGTGTTTTAGAATATACTGAGATACCGTATTTGCAGAAGTGAATAATCACATTGGTCACATTTTATTGAAAAAAATATTTCAAAATGAAGTACAACTATGGTCGACAAAAAATTGTGGTACATGCGGGTAAACATTTTTCATGCATACTCCTTAACTTCTGCCAGTGTAATTATTACGCGAAAGTAAACACTATATAGCCAGGTTTAATTGTACAAATAATCATATATCTATAACGTTCCAGTTCTACAGAGGAGAGCTTAATAAAGCAGACAAACACAAATTGAATGATTTCGTGTCTCCACATATTCAATAGAACGATGCACACTAACCTTGTTAAGCATCCATATCATTGCCACGTATAATGGTAGATAGAAGCATCTATGGGGAACATAACTCCATCTGAGTGGCGCCTTAAATGGCAAACACAGAACTCTTGGGGGACTGAGTAGTACATAATGCGTTTTGGACCATAGTTGGATGCCTGGACCATAGAAATGATTAATTACGGTAATAATAATAATAATAATAATAATAATAATAATAATAATAATAGTAATAATAATTGTTTGGGATTTCAAGGTTGGCAACTCTGCCTCATATGTTAAGCCTGGTTCAGACGGTGCGTGTTTCTCTGATGGATTCCAAGGTGGCTGCGCGGATGGGTAGCCTGCGTGCTGACTGGCTGACTCCCGAGTTGCCTACGGTGATGGTAGTTGTTCACACGGAGCTGGCTCTTTTCACAGTTCAAATTGGAAAATCATCTGCTGTTTTCTCTGTTGCCAACACTCTTCGTCAAAAAGAAACTAAACCGTGAGTGGAAAACAACTAAAGTCCTACATTAAGAGTAGTAAATGTCGTAATAAAGTAATTAAGCCATAAGTACAAAATAGCTAAAGTCCGATATAATTGTTGTTTCTTAGAAACTAAAGAATATAAAAAAAACAGGTTTAGTTGGAAAGCAACGAACATGGCGATATGGTTTCAGAGGTGATATTATATGATCATCTTTGGTTTCTAGCCTGCAAACCATCACGAAAAATAGCAAGGAACCTACCCCCGAAATCGAGCAAGCTAGCCATCCACGGAGCCACCAGAGCGCATTACTTCCGGTGAGTGACCACGCAGGCGACCCATCCGCGGAGCCAACTTGGAATCCATCACAGAAACACGCACCGTCTGAACCAGGCTTAAGGCCGGTTACACACTATAACGAGAGATGTGTAATGTGAAATATGTGCCGAGAAATGCGCGAGCGAGGCGAGACAGCATTGTCCACACACAGCGCCGAGAAATGTGTAGTCGAACCAAGAGTGCAGAATAGAAAATAGTTGCCAGTGTCGCGCGGTAGCCATCTTAATTTAACCTATCATTTTATTTTCATGGCCTATTTGTGTTGTTTTAAATTTTTTGAGTAACAATTTGTTAAATTTAAATACGTCGATCCGGTGTGGTATATGGCAGAGGGAAATAAAGAGTCCAAGAACTTACCTGGAAATATCCTATCATGGGTATGTATGAGAGACTAAAGACATTATATACGTAAATATCCGGAGTTGTTATCGTCTGTAGTTTATTAATATTTAAATTTAACTTGTGTTACAGCTTTCGAAAGGATCCTGAGGTTGAAGCAATTCGGACACCTCGTGTTGTCGTTGCAGCACAATTTGTTCCAGTCACTTCAGGGAGGAGGATATGGATCGCACGACCTTATCATATATGTTTCAGAAAGGGGGCTGTGCAGTATATATTTGCACCCTGAAGAAGCAAAGGTTAGATGACCATTACACTGATAGTTAACCATAATAATATTGGTATATCTATACACTACTGTGTATAAAGTAGGCTCGTTATGTTATATGAATTATTGTTTTCAGGAAAGAAGGAGAGTAAAACGGAAGTTTGCTGAAATCTTTCTCTCCCTCTCTCTATTGTGACAGTTGTAGACGAAGTTGGGACCTCCATTATGTCATTGGAAGCTGATACTGAAAATGAAATTCGGGTTCTATCGAAGAAGAATAAGGAAGTTAAGGAAAGGATAGTTTTGTGTACAAAAAGAGAATAAGACATTGCAACAGTATAAATGGCGAGTGGTGAAATCAGTGGGTGACTTGAAAGATGTGTTGGAAACTGTGAAACAGAAAATATTGTTTGAATACTATTTTTGTGATATGTCACGTTCCATTTCAAAGACTTTTGTATCTCTTCTCAAGAGACATATGAAAGGTTAAATGATATATTCATATTCTTAGCATAATATGAATAAGATATTAATATACAAATAATTGTGTTTTTTTCTATGTTTATTATGTTGTTTTGAACCTTATAAATCATCCAATTTCTTAATAAAATATAGCAGTGGATGAAACCAAGAATCAACTAAAATGGTAAGTAGTTTACATAATTTCGTGGTGCAAAATATAAATTAATGAAATATAACTATTGTTTATTTTCTTTGAGAATTTAAATTTTGGTTGTTACTCCAATACCACGAAAAGAAAGAGATTTATATTGCATGAAACTGCAATAATTGTATTTGACAGACTCTTTGATGCGAAAGTGGCTCTGGAACTATGCGTTTTCAATTTTTTTTTCACGGCCTTCAGTAACTATGATAATGTGGTCATAACAGAGGAGGTGTTGGAGCTTCTTTCATTGCACCCAATTAGGCCTCTATAAAATATTTGGACAAATTATCAACATCAGACGCAATAGTTCCAGCACGGATTACTAGGCAAATGACTAGTTTTCATAGTATAGCATCTTGGACCTAACGAGTGTTATATTTGTAACAAGTGAGGGGGCTGCAACAATCCATTAAAATACAGAAAAATAAAATTTGTATAATTTTAATAAGTGTGGGCTACAATATCGCATTAGAATACACAAGTATTAAAAGATTTTTATCCTGAAAGTACAATATTTTGTGGCTGCAAACCAAAACCATGTTTTTATCATATTATACAACTCGTAGAAGCTAATGAAACAAAAAAAATTGTGCCTTTCTTTGGTGTAATTTTTCTGGAGAAATACCATTATTCCCTCACTATATTAAACTGCATGTAGGAAATTGTATTTCACTTTGTCGCGAAACGGAATGGTACTGTTCACTTTTTCATGACCACGAATAGCATTCTCTTCAGTCCAATAATGCAACCCTTTCATCACGAGTAGGCCTACAATGATGAAAACTGAATCCTTAATAAATTATCGTGTTGACTAGCAAGTAATACATACAGTAATATCTAATATAAAATCATATCTTTTCATTATTATTATGTGATCATGAAGTCATAATTTCATTCGTAGCCAATATTATGTTCATTAGCATTTCTAATTAGAAACCTAACCTAATTAATGTCTGATTAAATCGGTTATCTTCTTCCATATTTATTTTCTTCTTTTATTTGAAAACCTCCCCCGAATTTAGACATAACGAACAAAACTGTAAATTCATGTTTCAATAGAGAGGAAAATTATTTCAGGAGCATATTTTATTAGTGCTTTATTTACTATCACAATCATTTCACTAAAATGGGATAAACATTTATTCAGCCATTGAGTTAAATAATTTGTTATAAATAAATGCTTTAAAATTTCTATCTACACCACATATTTTAATAATGTGATGTTGCATTCCTTTTTCCGACGACGTCTTCAATTTAGTATTATTATAGTTATCGTATTGTGCATCATACTTATTTGTATGACACCAAAAAATTTCAATGGCCGATCTGACATATTAGAACAATTTTGCTGTTTTCTGAATTTAAAACAGCTGAAAAATGTTTTCCCGATAGCCTATCTATGTGCAATTATAATCGTTGACAGAGGTCGAATGTGTCTTGAAAAATTCGCTGGGCTAGCGATCAGAACGAGAAATGTGTTTACCTCGCGCAAGGTGAGCGAGAAACTCGTTGTAGTGTGTGATGTTCCATTTAAAACAATGCTTTCGATCTGACGCATTTCTCGGCGCACATTTCACATTACACATCTCTCGTTATAGTGTGTAACCGTCCTAAGTGTAGAACTTAAGGCAAGTTGTGTGAGAGCCATCTAGCGTTTTTTTTTTCAGTCAACTACTAGCAGAAGCGGGATCGGTAAGGTACGAGCCTATCGAAGCTACAATTAAGTATTTCCATCCAGCGGAATTTCTGTCACTTCAAAGTAGAATGCTGCAATCCAGTAATCCAGTACTTCCATCTGGCGGATATTTGAGTAACCTCTAGGTCTTGTCGTCGATGAAGGAAACATCTGAGAATCAAGTATTTCTATCAATCAGCTGTGCAGTGAAATTCAAACTACTGTCATCGACAAGATAGGAAAATAAATTACATGTGTGACTCAAAGGTACTTATACATCAGAGAGGCTTAGCCAAGGCGAATTTAATCAGACTTGAAACATTAATTCTTAGAAGGGTTGATGAAGTAATAATAATAATGATTTATTTAACCTGGCAGAGTTAAGGCCATACGGCCTTCTCTAACACTCAACCAGGAGTAAAGACTGCGTTACAAAATCACTACAAATTTACAAATTACACTACAATTTTACACACAAAACTGAATAAGATAATAATAATAATAATAATAATAATAATAATAATAATAATAATAATAATAATAATAATAATAAAATATAAACAACAAATAAGAAGAAATCAGACATAATATATAACATACAGAAAGAAAGAAAAACGCATAATAATATGTGAACAGCAGGTCAAAATAAATGAGGCATACAAAAAAAGACAATTATTCATAATAATAATAATAATAATAATGATAATAATAATAATAATAAATAAGAATAGTAATAATGATAATAATAATAATAATACTAATAGCAGTAATAAAATAGTGCAGTACAAAGTATGCAGTGAATACAATATTTCTGAGTACACACAATAAGGAAAATTAAGATTATATATAGCTCAACTTATCACATTAGAGATATAACATTATCGGAAAATATGAAAACAAAAATATAAAATAAGTTGAATATCATTAGAACATAAAAAAAATGTGAATACGTGGAAACATGCAATACAACACTTGTCATAATAGTAAGTTAGTTTGGCAACTCTTCATAAGATAATTTTCTAACTTGGATTTGAAAGAATTCAATGTTCGGCAGCCCTTGACTTCAGGAGGCAGAGAGTTCCAGTGACGAGAGGTAGCAACAGTGAAGGATGAGGAATACAGAGACGATGCGTGAAGTGGAATTTCTAGCGTGTTATCGCGTTGTGATCGAGTATTAATACATTATGATAGCGAGAGAGAGTATGAAATCGAGCGAATAAATAATAGGGGGATGAGTAACAGAACCGAGTTTGATGAAGGACAGCACACTATTGAAATATGAAGAAAATCAATGTCAATTAGATATGATAGGGGACGAAGAACATTCAGAGAACAGGATAGAATTGGAAGAGCGGTATGATAGGGTAAAAGCAAGTTTTTTTTAACAGTAATGGACAGCAAAAATAATTCTGCACAGGAGAGTAGTCAGCCTACATTTGAAGGGAGAATAAGGTTACCAATCATCAGTCTGCCCAGTTTCAATGGAAACTACGGGACTTGACCCAACTTTAAGGATACGTTTAGTAGTCTAATAATAAAAAAACAGTGATTTGGCTGAAGCTAAAAAAATGCATTATTTATTAACCGCACGAAAGGGAGAACCATATAAATTAATAGAAAATCTGACAATATGTGGTGTAAATTTTAGAATTGCTTGAGACATGGTTTAACAGAGATATAATAATGAAAAACTTATTGCGTCGAAATATGCGATGGCAATCTTGTCACTTCCAACAGTAAGCAAGGAGTCACATGGAGATTTACGGTCATTAGTGAGTCAAGGAAAGAGTTATATGAATGCGTTAGAAGCTCTATCTTTAGAGTTTCCAAGACATGAAATAATATTATTACAATCGAAGGGCTTGGGGCAATAACAAGACAAGCCATACTTTTGCTTAAATTGAGGTATTTGTATTAAAACGTTGAGGGAAATTTCCCATACAATCTGTGAAACAGTATCATGATTCCTCAACAGATGACGCCACCAGTCAAATTCTTCTATTGCCCAATAGATGATATTATTTTGTCAGTATATGTGAAAGAACATAACAAGCCCTAACAAGCTAGCGGAACCCACTAGATAAAGACTGATGTTTAGAAGGAAACTGTTTGATAATAATGCTGATCTTAATAATGAAAGTGAAAATGGAAGTTCACAATTCGATGACCATTATATGGACAAAGATTTCATTCATCAGAACCAGAGTCATCATCATCATGTAATGAGGTAAGTTTATTAATCCTATTAATTTGTGGCTTGTCACATTTTTGTACAAACAATTTTCAATTCTTATAAGAAGGAAAATAAACTGTGAAAAATTAATGTAAAAATCCATGGCGCTACACATCTGAAGAGCCAAGACAGACCAGCCGACTGCTGGCCTTACGTACACATACCGAAGGAGAGGTGGACGATCATCCAAGCAGTATGGAGGTATCGTGTGGTTAGCACGATGATCCCCAAGCCGTTATAGCTGGTTTACGAAACCGGATTTTCGCTACCTATCGTAGCTCCCCAAGTGCATCACAATGCTAAGTTGGCACCGGTCCCATACACTGGGCGAAATTTAATGAGAAAATTTCTTCCCCCATGGAGACTCGAACCAGCGCGTATTCCGTAACGCCAGTCCTAGGCAGGTTGCCTTAGACCTCGACGCCACGGAGCGGGACGAAAAATTAATGTAAGTAAATGAAAATAATGCAATTTATGTAGGCAGACATATTTTTGTACACTCTTCCGGTCTTAATTCCTGTTTCTAAACAAAACCTGAAGTAGAAGAACTCACAATGTTTACGGATAATTGTTGTGGACAAAATAAAAACAGGACAATTGTTGCCGATGGACATCAATTAATAAAAGAAAAGCGGCTAAAGAGCATTGAGCATTTTTTCCTCATATCTGGACATACCCATTTGCCTTCAGATAGAGACTTTGGATGTATTGAAAAATATGAAAAGAAATTTCAAGACATCTACTTTTCCAAAATGCGGATATACATTATAAGAACGGCACATAAAAAAATTCTTTTCATTTTACTTGCGGTATATGGAAAGGGAACATTTTCTTAATGTTGGTAACTTGTTACATAATATAACAAAAGCCAAAGTAACAAAATGTGTTGCACTGGTTGCTTGTTTCTACAGCTACAGCCTTCACATCTACCTGTGAAAATCTTACCAGTTTTTTCATTAAACATGTCCTGAATGGTGACTACAAAGAAGTACAGTTGAGCAGCGTTGGCAGACCATCACGAATAATGTTGAAAAGCATTCAGCAGCAGAAGTACCCAGACTCACCCAAGATCAAGCACAAGAAGTTAAGCGATGTTAAGCAACTTCTTCCACTTTTTCATGATTATTACACTGGTTTAATTCCTGACAACTTAGTGGAAGATGATGTCGAAGTGGAACTTATACAATGAAGCTTATATTGCGTAGTGTTTATTTTTCTAGGAATGGCGTACGAGTACAATCTCTCATTTTTCCTTTTTTATATTAGTTAGTAAGTTTTTATTCGTCAAAGTTAAATAACTAATGAGAGAAGATTGATCTACTGTTAGGAGCTGAACTATTCTTCTTTCAAATATTGCGACCAGAAGCAAGGGTGGACGTAAACATCTCGCTATCAATGCACAACACAAAACTAGGGTGGATGTTGTCCGGTAGGATTGAAGCAACAACAGCAGAGACTATTTCGACCATCGCAGTAATATAACTTCTTCCTTACAACAAGGACAACTTAGAACAACAACTAAAGCGTTTCTGGAAATTAGAAGATATTCAAGAAAGAACAAGAACAGAAGAGGAAGAATGTGAAAAACATTTTGTAGCAACAACAACAAGAGATCAAAGGGGAAGATTTGTGGTACGACTTCCTCCACGTTCAAATCATCAGCAGTTAGGAGAATCTTTTCAAGAGGCATATACTAGATTGCAACAGATGGAGCGACGTTTCCAAAGGCAACCGTTACTTCAACAAGAACATTGTAAATTCATCACAGACTTCAGTAGTTAGGACACATGAGAAAAACAGATATGAAGAAAGAGGAAAAAGACAAGAAAGTTTGTTATCTTCCACATTTTGCAGTTTTTAAGAACTCGGGAGAAGAGCGAATAATTCTGGAGTGGCGTCGCGTCAATTCTGCAGAAAACTCTGCAGACCTTGTTTCAAGTGATGCAGACTCAAGGATCATACAACATTCAGATTTATGGTGGCATGGACCGCATTGGCTGACTAATTCGTACAAGTGGTCATCCGCGTTACTGGAGAATTCTACTTTGGAAATAGCTGAATAACGAACCCTACTAAGCAGTGTAAATGACGTCATAGAGCAAGAGGATATTACACTCAGATTCTTTTCACTACACAGACTACAACGGTACTTACGTATTCTCTCACATTTGTTCACAATTGTAGAAGAGGAGCAAAGACGAGAATGGTACATTGACAAAGGAAGGATTGCGGTATACTTGGTCAAAGTGAAAGTGGCCGGCGTCTGAGAGACTAAGTTCGAATCGGCTATTTCCCTTATCACTCGGGACAGCCAGGCTTTGTTCAAAAGATTGCGTATATTCTTCTAATAGTTATAATGGGGAACAAACTATTATCACTAAAATTTTCCGAGAAAATAATTCATATAAGAGATTTAAAACACACAGGTCGTTCAGAATGTTTAAAGAGTGAATATTTTAACACAAACACTATATACTGTATAACAGGTTCGCAAGTGGAGTACGACCATTTCTTGTTACAATGCCATTCTGACTCCACTAAAATTCTTAGCTATTATCACTAAGATTTTCAGAGAAAATAATTCATATACGAGATTTAAAACACACAGGTCGTTCAGAATGTTTAAACAGTGAATATTTTAACACAAACACTATATACTGTATAACACGTTCATCAGTGGAGTACGACCATTGCTTGTTACAATGCCATTCTGACTCCACTAAAATTCTTAGCGTTGTTGGTAGAGCGTTAGCTAAGTATTCGTGAAGTTGTAAGTTCAAATCTTCATGGAGTTACGAAACATTTTTTGTTGCCTTTTAAATGCATCAGTGAAAATATAACAGATTTTTGTCATTTCTTTATCCTTAGAATACTTTTCGCCTTATTATTTTTTTTCGTGTTAATAGAAACCTTTGACGCTAGATGGAAGTAACACTAAAGACGACAATAGAAGCTTTCATAATAAAATTCTGTATAAATTATTTTATTAATCCCTGCTGCTTTGCACTCTATTGCCTAAGGAACATTCAGTAAATATACTGACGGTTAAATAATTGGCAATATTTAATTTGCAAGTTGTGCTATAGGGAATATGATTATTATACTAATCTAAATCAGTGATTATCAGGGCCTAAACGTAGTAGTTGTAAAGAAGAAGAAAAATTATAATTCTGATAACAAAATATATCCTGATTTCTTTGAATTATAAGGACAAATTATCACCAAGTTTGAAATTATCGGCAAGTAATATGAATTAACATAAGCAAAATTATTTGATTTTATTACACTAAAAGGAGTTGTAAAAAATAAAAGAAAAGACAAAACAAAAAATCACTACGGAGATTCGAACTCCAACTGTCTGCACAGAAGTAAAGTACCTTAACCACTGCTCCACGCCAAGCATGCTGTGAAGGTTAATTATTTTTATTAATCCCTGCTGCTTTACACTCTATCGCCTAAGGAACATTCAGTAAATATATTGACGGTTAAATAATTGGCAATTATTAATTTGCAAGTTGTGCTACAGGGAATATGATTATTATACTAATCTAATTCCGTTATCATCAGGGCCTAAATGTAATAATTGTAAACAAGAAGAAAAACCATAATTCGGATGGCAAAATATATTCTAATTTTTTGGAATTATAACGACAAATTTTCACCAAATTTTCATTATTTGATAATATTACACTAAAAGGAGTTGTAAAAAATAAAAGAAAGGACAAAAGAAAAAGTTCTCTATGGAGATTCGAAGCATGCTGTGGAGGTAGCCCAAATCAGCGCCTTATATTATGGAGTTAACTGAAGCGGCGCACCGAGGTTTACGGTATTGAACTGCGCGCTCATCCGAAGGAACTTAGACGTTTTTCACTGCTCAAGAGACCGGCCACTTTCATTTTGACCAAGTGTACACAATGATGGCATGCATCAAACAAGCACAGCTTCAAGAATACTGGACGGAAATGAAGGATTTAAGTACTCTTTCTACAGTGTCCATGAAGATTAAACTGAAGGATCTGAACCCATTCCTGGATTCTGAAAATATTCTCAGTGTGGGCGGAGGACTGAACAACTCTTCTAAGTTTTATGAACATAAGCATCAAATTATCCTTCCACCGAAGCAAAATATAACAAGGCTGATAGTAGAAGCAGAACATTTAAGACTACTACATGCGGGTTCACAACTTTTAACAGCATCTCTAAGGCAAAAATATTGGACTATAAACATTAAACTTGTGTTAAGACCCATTAATCATAAATGCCTACCATGCTTCAAACTAAAGATCAGCACATCCAAACAACTTATGTGACAGCTATCTATTCTATGGGTGACAGCTTCTCGACCGTTCATAAATTCTGGAGTGGATTATGCCGGACCTTCTTTTTTAAAACATGGTTCAATAAGAATCAAGGTCAAGGTTAAGTGCTATATAGCATTATTCATATGCCTCAGTACCAGGGCAATTCATTTGGAGCTCGTCAGAGACTTGATATCAGAAGCATTTATAGCCGCCATACGACGATTCACAGCTAGACGATGGAAATATAATAATAATAATAATAATTCCCAGATTCCCCCGAAATATGGAGAGTTGGGTGGAATGAAGTGCCAGTTTAATTCTTCCTTAGCAGAAAATTCTTCCAACTCCTTGGTCCTTTCTCTTGACTTCAATAATTGATGCAACTCTCGTAGTTCGTTCTTGACTCCTACGAAGATTGTACCGTCGTCACTGTATATATGTAATAACTATGTAACCAATTGTATTCAATTAGAATTAGAGTCTGGCTGGGCGGATGAGGAGGCCTACTGGCCTTAGCTCTGCCAGATTAAATAAATAAATAAATAAATAAATAAATAAATAAATAAATAAATAAATAAATAAATAAATAATAATAATAATAATAATAATAATAATAATAATAATAATAATAATTTATTTCAGCTGGCAGAGTTAAAGCCATAAGGCCTTCTCTTCCACTCAACTAGCAAAAAGTATACATACAGTACATATGCATGAACTTACAAAGAATTCAAGAATTTGATTTAGATGAGAGTTGCATGTATACAAGAGTTATTTACGAATTAAACAGAATATACTATGAACTATTAATTAAACACTGAATTACAAACTATGTAGCAGAATTAAGCTAAATACATAGAATGTTAATATATTTCAAATAATGTTAGATAATAGAAAGAGATTATTATGAGACAATTTTGAAAATACAGCACTATCAGGATGTCTAAAGAAAGAAGTAACAATGTAGTCAGGGATAGTTTATATCAGTATGATTCCAGTGAAATTCTTAGAAGGTTATCTTTTAAGCTGTTTTTAAAACTGTTTATTGTCTGGCAGCCCCTAATACTTTGTGACAAGGAATTCCATTGTCGCGAGGTAGATACTGTAAAAGATCATGAATCACAAGATGTTCTATGAAGAGGTATACTTAGCGTGCCACAGATAAGTGATCTGGTATTTACGTCGTGGTTAGAGTATAGATAAGAGAAACGAGACGAAAGGTAAGTTGGTGTTGAGGTAATAGTAATGGCACATAGAAATTAAAAGTGTACATTAAAATATCTCTAAAAATGTTAACAAATAAATTCCTATATCAAGCTGCAAGAAACAATAAAAAAAAGGAAAACAATGAACAAACATGAAAAGAAAATATGAACTTCATCTGTTATAAAGGAAGAAAATCAAACAGGATATAGTGCAATATTATGCTCCATTTTAAATATTATTTTTTATTTTTTTAATTATGCTTTATTGTGCTTCTAACATTTGTTTCATCGAGAGAGTTTGATAACCAAAATCATGAACATTTTTTACAAGTTGTTAAAAATGAAACAAGAGGCGTTTTTCAGAAACTATTAAGAGTAAAACTTCAGTGTTGTGACGAATGGACCCATCCGGTTTGCTTTCTTCCTAGACAACAATTGAAGTTCATATTTTCTTTTCATGTTTGTTCATTGTTTTCCTTTTCGTTTATTGTTTCTCGCAGCTTGATATAGGAATTTATTTGTTAACATTTTTAGAGATTTTATAATGTAAACTTTTAATTTATACGTACCATTACTTCTTATACTATTATGTACAGAGATTTTATAACCTATAACATTTATACTATTCTTATTTATATTATTTTTAATAAGCCATATTTTTAAAATGAACCCTAACATTAACGATATCGTCATAATAGACTCAAATTAAAAATCTAAAAATGGAAACAGATATTCGAAGACTTATTGAAATGAAATATCTTTCAGCGGCTATCTGTTGTCCTTCATACAAGAATGATTCGGCCGTCATTTTTTCATAGATTTCTTTATAATTTCTCATGTCAGCATTAAATTTCTCCCACACTTCTAATATTAACCAAATGTCATTTTCTAGCAATTGACTTCGCTTTTTTAATCATATAATATAATGAAAGAAGCAACAGAATTCCATAGCGGCAGATATCACGACTTCTTAAATAACAGAAAACTTCCAAATGTCAAGGTCATTTGAAACCAAATATTTTAAAATCTAAGTAACATTCGTCCACCAAGCCGTGCCTCAGCGCGATTATCTGGTTCTGGCAACAGGATTAAGCTCCTGACCGCGATCGGGACGTAGAAACACTATAACCATGATTGCGATTAGGTCGAAAATCGCGATTTGTATTACCATCTGTGACTCGCTAGCAGTGCCCAATCCATGTGACGTAAAATGAAGGACACACAGTTTTTTATCTGCTATCCTTAACATACATCTCCTTTTATTGTAATCGGTATTAAATTTAGAGATAATCAACAATTACAGTTTTTTATCTGCTATCCTTAACATATATCTCCTTTTATTGTAATCGGTATTAAATTTAGAGATAATCAACAATTACAAATAAACGTACAATAATTTCACATGTTCCACTTCCAGATAATTATATTACGACGGTAATGGAACGTTGTAATTTCTGATAATTACGTTCACAAGCTGTGTCATTATTTTATAAGTGCACGTTCTTCATAAAAATTAGGAAAGATCGAGAAATGCTGGGTTTGCAGTGAAAGATCTGTCATTCGGCAGAACACTATGTACAGTTGTCAAAAGAAAAAGTGGCCGCTCTCTAGATACAAAGTTCCCTTCGTGTATCTCCGCTACAATTCGGAGACAGGCGATGTTACATGCTGTTGGACCACGTGGCCTGATATCTACAGTCAGAATGAAGTTTTTTGCGTGTTAATCTTTAGCGTATTGGTAGCGTTTCGGCTAAGTATTCATAAGGTCATGCGTTCGGACACAACTTAATGCTTTTTTTTAGGTGAGAGAGAAAATATAAATGCTTGCTCCTCTTTCTTTTATGACTGTTTTAGTAATTAACATCAGGTTCATGAATGTATTATGCCATTACTTTATCATTATTTATTATGACATTATGGCTGCAAATGGAAAGAAAGATTCTATTCTCAACAAAAATATCTTTCGTGGCATAAACACAACAAACTTACAGGTGTCTGCCTTAAAAAATTAAAACAATTAAAAGTTAAAAAAACAAAACAAAAAAAAAACAAAAACAAAAAGCCACGTTTCAATGTTTGTCCATCTTCCTCCCATCTCGATCACATCTTGCAGTAGAGTGGGCATGTAATCAACTATTGTTTTCATATACCGACTCTCTCAGCCACAGCATCCCAGGCATCCTGGACGAGCGTCCACAAATCATCAGAACAGCTTAGAGGGGGGATATCCTATTTCCTCGCAAACCTGTCCCGAATCAATTGATATGAGTGGATTGGATGATTATCCTGTTGAAATTGAAGAATTCCAGCAGGATATAAGAACCTAGCATAAAAAACATATAGCGTTTCGGCAACCGTTGATATTTGTACTGGTTAAATTTCCCGCGAATACGATGATTGTGCCCACTCCACAACGAGAAAACCACCCCCAACACAACACAGATACTCTACCACTGCTGCCACGTATGGCAGCGTATCTGTGGTCGAATCGGGTACCAGGAGGACGATGTAGAAGAGTACGTCCTTCCTTCCCTTGTAGTAGTAAAGTGACTTCATGAGATAAGATTACCCTTTTCCAATCCCGATCACCATTTTCCACTGCAAAGACTAAACGCTTCTTAATATGCTCTTCCTTATGAACTTCCCTAGGAATGGCACGTCGACATCTCAAATTGACGGCCCTTAAACGATTTCTCACGGTCTGGTCGTGGCCAGGGAAATTAACAACTGCCTTCAAAGTAGCAGCGGTATGAAAGTGATTCCTTTCAACTTCTGTCATTAATCTGGCGTCCTGTTGTGGTGTTGAAATTTTTCTTCTACTACTCCCAGCTTTTCGACCAAAAATTGCCGAACGTTGATAATTTTGCACCCATCTCCGAGCTATCCTTTCTGAAACGTTGAAACGCTAATCTGCCTCGAATGCCGGTGAACCACAGCGCGTATTACACTTTCTTTCGTTCCTGCACCTCTTTGTGGAGCCATGTCAGTCAAACTTGCGGGCAGAAATGGCGTCATGGTTTCCTCAAAGACTTAGACTCTACCTAGGTCTTAAATTAACAGTAAAACATTCACTATACTAAAAATATATATTCTTCAATTAGGAAATAATAATATAAACACTTGTTAGATTCTTATTAATAACTATATCATTTTCAGACATAAAGTTCACAGAGTTAAAAAGAATATTAATTCATAATCTCGACCTCAGTGTCGTAATTTGTTTTCGAAAGAACTACATTGAACTGTATCCTCACAATACGTCCTTAATCATTGTTTTGGTTATAGTTGCAAATACTACTGCTGCTGTTGCGGGTGGTATTACACAAACAAATATTATTGTCATAAAAGTAAACTTTTTATATCATTATTAAATATTCAGAATATAATGTAAATGAATGTTCAGTTGTAGTGTTTGTGACAATGCGTTACGTTAATACCAAGTAAATGACATACCTCAGTCGGAAGAACGTAGAAACGTCGGACGTCGGGAAAATCGGAATTCAAATGTGAACGTATCAGGTTCAAATCCTCCTGACAATTTTTCAATTTATTATGTTACAGGATACTATAATATAATAATATAATAAAATAAGAAGAAAAAAGTAACACTAGTGTTAGGCAGCTGTATTGTTCCAAATCTAACATTGAATTTATATTATTTATATCGCTAAAAACGATAACAGAATACAAATGATAATTCGAATATTATTTATATCGTTGAAGAACGATAAGAGAATATAAATGATAATTTGAATATTATTTATATCGATAAAGAACGATAACAGAATATAAATGATAATTTGAATAATATTATATCCCTAAGAACGATAACAGAATATAAATGGTAACTTGTGTATTATTTATAACGATAAAGAACGATAACAGAATATAAATGATAGCCTGAATGTTATTTATATCGTTAAAGAACGATAACAGAATACAAATGATAACTTAAATATTATTTATATCGCTAAAAGAACGATAACAAAATATAAACAACTTGATATCGATAAAGAATGATAACATAATATAAATGATAATTTGAATAATATTATACCTCTAAAGACGATAGCAGAATATATGTGGTAACTTGAATATTATTTATATCGCTAAAGAACGATTACAAAATATGAAAGCTTGAATAAGGCCCGAACTTAGAACTTTGGAATCATTAAGTGAGGACTCTACCGCTGGTCTACGTGACACTCATATGGAACGATTTCATAGTTTCGGAACTGCTTCTACAAGCATATGCATCGTGTAACATCGCCGGACCCGAAGTGGACTTAGAAAATATTCGCTGTTCACGAGTGCGGCCACTTTTTTTTTCCGACAAATGTACAATCTTATTAAATATAATTAATAACTTCAAATATTATAACATTGATATAAAGTTCATAATTAGCAATACTGATATCAATATGTATATGTAACTTATGTCAGCTTTGTAATTGTATAGACTTTAGCCTTCAAATTTAGATTACTGTTATTATTAGTAAGGCTGTAACATCACGTAATTGAAACAGGATTACTTGAACAAAACATGAGACCTGAAGTTGCCCGAACAGGCGAAATTCAATCAAAGAGTGTCAGTTGTTATGCTTAGATTTAATGTTGCTTATATTCCACTTTTTTCCGTAAAAATCTATAAATTCCAAAACAGAAGATTGATATCCCAAAAAATCCTAAAACATTAGTCGAAAAAACATAATTTAATTATTTAAAGGCTAAATTTCGGAACTTGACCATTATTTATATCTACGTAAAGATTATGTTTTTGGTCCAACAGAATAATCTGTTATGGTTACCATTGGTTATTAATGATTCCCGGTGCTGGAGTGAATTTTTCTCCATTAATAATAATCATTATTTATATTTGATGATATAATTTCAAACACGATGTATACACTAGGGCAGTGATCATCAACTGATCTGCAATGTGCATCTCCCTAGATCGCTCACTTGCCCCGAACAACCGAGTGTGTGGTAACGGAGCAGAGATTCCGTGAAGTGGAGGTGTCTCTCTTTTTTAATGAGCAAGACATTGGGTATGATTTGAATGTATGAATGTAAATTTTATTTATATATTACATATGAAGAGTCCACTGCAAGAATGATGAATGTCACTTTCTTGTCGAAAATGAACCAAGACTGTAGACATATAGTATGTACATACAGAGTTATACGGCATTAACACTGATAGTCATTGTCCAGTAATGTTCGGAAAATCACAGTTAAGCTTTGAGCGCTAAGCATTTCAAACTTTCAATTGCTTCTCCTGAATAATGTATTCCAAATGACATGCATCATTCTTGCAGTGGACTCTTTCTAATTAGAAATAGACTAAGACATTAAATAACGGTAGCACAAACTTGTTACATATTCCTGGCACAATTTGAATTAAATACTAAATATTCAAATTAATAAAAAACTTGTATGTCAGTGATCATCAACTCGATGCCCTGTGACGTCATCTCACCCTACCCTGTTGCCCGTTGCACCGATGTTTCACTGCCACGGGCACAGCAGAGGCTTGCGGTGATGACTCCTTTCTTTTGATAATTGTTTTTCATATTGATCAAATTAAACTTATAGTAATGTGATTGTCTAATACTGATATTTGCGTGTATGTTATCAATTGATTGATAAGGGATGAAATGAACGCCAAGCAAAACTAAATGCTGCATTTTAGATTTCTACTTTTTCCTATCATTTTGATAGAGCATTAATAGGTAATTAGTGAAAATTCTGATCTTCAGTAATGCCAATTTTACGGGACTTTGGGCCCCTTTATTGTGTACTATTTGCTCAATATTATGCACTATGGTCTGGGCAGTGCATGCACTGAGGAAATTTTGTAGATTGTATTCAGATGAATTGCTTCTGTGATGAAATTTACTTCTTTTCATTAAGGAAAATAACTGTTTGCATAAGTATGTGAATCCGAACATGCACAGCATGGAAAAGTTAAAAAAAACATCAGCAGGTCGGAACACTCTGTTCCAAAACAACAGTAGGAATTCCTGACGGACTGTTCTTCATGGGAACCGGAGTACTGATTAACATCCTTCCACCCATCTTGTCTGGAACACTCTAGATACTTTCTCAGAGGCCATAAAAGTTCCAGGCAAAGTATTCTCCATGGATGTACAGTAGTTTCTTCACAGATCAAAATGAGGGGGAAAGTTCGAAATGAATTTTCAGGGCGTGTTTCAATATTAAATAATCATTCTGATTGGCTAATCATCTTCATTTATAGTATGTGTTATTAATATAGCGAAAGGAATAAATAAAATTTCAAATTGTAATATTGTGCGTATCATTATTATTCCAAAGTCATTGTTTTATTATATCCAGTGAAGAAGATATATATATATATATATATATATATATATATATAGCGTATTGCATTGTGTTATAAAATGTGTATATACTGTATTAACATAAAAATGCAAATGTAGCCCAACTAAACTCTATGTTTATCTATATTAATAATATCTGTACCTAGCCGAAATTATTCTGGTAATTTTCGATTTTACAAAAATAATTGGTCCTAACATATATAATTAACCATCCTGAAACCTAAAATCGCTTTTTTGAAAATTTTGTTTGTATGTCTGTCTGTATGTTTGTTACCTTTTCACGCTATAATGGCTGAACCGATTTCGATGAAAATTGGAATATAAATTAAGTGCGTTGTAACTTAGATTTTAGGCTATATGACATTCATAATACATTATTTAAAAGGGGGTCTGAATTAAATAAATCAAAATATATCCCTTATTATTGATTTTTGTGAAAAATGTTACATAACAAAACGTTCTTTAAAAATCATTTCCGATAAGTTTTATTCTTTGAAAAATTTTGATAGGACTGATATTTAATGAGATAAATGAGTTTCAAAATTAAAATAACTGCCGTCTAAGGCGGTGTAATGAAATAAACAAATGAATTCGTCTATAAGGGGCCTTGGTAAACAACAATCGAAAGCTATGAATCATAGCCTAAGGAGAATGTTTCTGTGTTTGTATGAAGTAATGTCGGAAGCTAAATTAACCGATTTGTGTAATTAATTATTATTTCACCATTGGAAAGTGTACTTTCTCTATATGGACATAATGCTATATGTTATTACAGTAACTTCGGAGTGAATTGAGGACAGGTAAGATTAAAATAGCTTCTTATGCACAAACAACTTGATAGGCTATTCTGTGTATTCGTTTCCTGTATTTCTTAAAATAATGTTTATCTCATAGAATTAACGAACCACAAGAGTGTATTGATTTAGTATGCAGTAATAATATGTCAGCTTAGCATTCCATTATTTTATAATCCAAATTTTAACAATGCTCAATTGAATCGTGTTAAATACATAAAATACATATGCATTAAATGCAACGCAAAAGAATTGTGTAATGAGCCAAGCAGGTTACGTTGCGCTGTTGTAAAATAAAATTTGTTCCTCCTGAGATTCAAGAGCTCCCATAACAAATTAAAAACTTACTTATCGGGGTACATCCGTTATCAACACATTTTTTATATAATATAATATAATATAATATAATATAATGTAATATAATATAATATAATATAATATAATATAATATAATATAATATAATATAATATAATATAATTTAAGTTATTTAAGTTATTTGAAGGGTTCAGAACCACAGTGGCCCAAGCGCCATTTACTGAATACGTAGAAAACAAGGGTTAAAATTAAGTTATTATCGTAATTCAATGGAAACATATAGCAAGTAAAATAAATTATACACATTAAATCTAAATGATATGTCAGTGTTCATTAAAGTATGGATGCATGTAATAAAAATTAAGAAACATGTTAAAGGAATTGTCATTGCACCAAATGAGTGGTCTCTGGACCAAAATGACCGCATTTTAATTATTTAAATACAATTTAAATTAAGTTACAAATTAAACGATTTATCCTTCTACCAAACACGAATCTTCCCTGGATCAAATGTCTTATTTTAATTATGTAATTACTTTATATTTATTTCTAACGGGTGCAGCGGAGCGCACGGGTACGGCTAGTTACCAATAAAATAATGAAGCTTTAATACAGATTAATATCACGTAGTAATATAATAATATCCTTTATTTTGCAAAAGGAATGATCAAGCCATTGAGATGTTTTATAGTTTGTATAAATTGCTGCACTTACACCTGAATAACAGCTGTTCTGGTTCGAATTCATTATGGTCTAAGATTTTTGGAAACTGAATTAGTTCCGAAACAATATACAGTAGAACCTCTATTATCCGTGGTAATAAATGGGGTGGAGTGAACGGTTAATCGAAAAATATTGGTTAATCCGCACCATAAAAAGTTTTCATAAACTAAGTACATAATATTTTCGTAATTTCACTCCACGGTCTTTTCTTTTATTACGGTAGGAGTGGATGAGAAGTTCAATAATATAAGTCTGTTTTTTATTTACAATTCATGTTTGATTTTCCGATAAGTCAGTTATTATAACATTATTTATTGTACTTATGACTGGTTTTCAACGACTGGTTTAAATGGCCAAGAAAACTCCTTATGACGACTGTCTGTGGAAAGATAGAAATAGTAGAGGTCTCATGTTATAGATTTACAAATTTTATACAGTTTATATTTTGCTTTTCATTAGCCTAAATCGCTTAGAGTTGTAATTCATATCTCGTATTGTGATGTGAGATGAACCACATTTTCTCTTTTCCCAATCCACCCAATTACTTATTATTTTTCCATTGTACAACATGTTTCCTTTTGACATTTGTAGAAGACATTTTGCCTAGAAGTTAAACAGTACGGCCACTAGAAGAGTAGGCCATAATGCGTAAGGGTAAGGTTTATAAAAAACACTTTGTAGAAAAAATTCGTACTAATATAATGTACAGTACTTCCTATTTTTTTTCTGCGAGCGAGAAAGACAGTCGGATAATCCACCAATCCGTTAATAGGGTGACGGATAATCGGGGTTTTATTGTTGATTATGACATTGTGTCAGACGTTTGTTGTTATTCCGGATCTGTTCTTTGGAACTATTACTTTCTTGGAACTGGAACACTCGGAAAAGTTCCGGAAAAAGAACGACCTTTCCCAACACTACGCTATGAAAATCTTGAAATTTGACTCCATACGTTCAAATCTTGAAATTTATTGTGAATGAAATTATTTCCGAAGCAGACGACGACAGTTGAGACATACTACTTCTTTTCAACATTGCAGCTAGCTTCTGCCAAGAGTCACTACTGAACGAGAAATGAGGGTTGCATAATGTCGGGGATGAAATAATGCCCTCTTGTCCTGCACGGGAGCAGTGTTGAGCATCCGTGCCCGCTTTCGGCCGAGTTGATGATCACTGCACTAGGACAATATAAAAATATTTACTACTTATATCGTTGTAGGAATAGAAATGGTAGGCCTATATACATGCAGAATGGATCGTATGCGAGCACTAAGTGGAAGGCGAAAAAGAGAAGATTGGAGAGTACTGTCTTTACAGTGAAAGACCTACCCTTGGGCAGAAATTATGAATGAAAGAAATAGACACAGTAAAGCATCGGACTGTAAATCTTGACACTTTAACTAAATATTAAGATTCTCCAACATACATGAAGCTAAAGAAAATTAAAATTTACCTATAAAATAGGAAACCTTAAAAAGCCCCGTCAGTATATATAGTATTTATATATAATTCAAAATATCATTCAGATCTACGTGCTTTTAAACTTCGAGGGTGAATGTAATCAGGAATAGGCTTTTGGGATACTAACTTATCCTGCAACTTAACAGCTCAATGTTTAAGAACTACATAAAGATTCTATAATCATGTCCGATAGGTATTACCAGATTAGTCGCCTACTCTGATATGTTCACTGTCTTGCTACTTCAAGCGTGCACTAATCATAAGTACCAGAACACGATGGAAGGCCCATAAGTCTCTTTCTTAACATTCAGAATTGTCCACAGGGATTTTCACAGCCCACATGTGTGTAAACATGTAGACTACGTTAAATTTAATTTTGTGTAATTGTAAATGTGTTATAAAAATCTAAAATATATATATAGGCCCACAAAGTATTGATATCAATATGGCCACTTGGACACAACCGTGCTATGAACGTATGTCGTTACTGGGTTATAAATTCAAGAAGGTTCTACCGCTTATTTTTTGTACATAAGTGATTCGTCTTTGGATAGCGTGCGTAAATTTCATTTTTGAATTGCCTGAATTGCATGTGATTTTTGTCCACTTGTTTGTGTCGCCAATTATTGTAACTTTTACTCAGTGACTGGAATCCCCAGTGACAGGAAAATATAGGCGACACAACTTGGAACTGATAGCCGGCTGCCAGCATTTCATGAACCTGTAAAGCGAGTCGTGAAGTCAGTTATTATAATCATATATGTATTATTTAGGCATGAACGTTTAACTCAGTAAAACAGATACATAAATTAACATCCTACTGACAAATGACTTTGTGCGGAAGGACTACATACAACACACAGACAGATATACAATCACACTCCAATTTGCATTTATGGTGATAGGTATAACACTAGGAGGCAGATGCACAAGAAAGTAAAGAATTACATTTGTGGTTTATTTATAAAAAAAAATAAGAATATGCAGAGAGCCAGATGGACAAATAGGAAAACAATCACACTGAAAAATGACTTTTGATAAATGAAAGTATATAAACAGCCAGATAGACAATTAGGTACACAATCACAATGAAGGATGACCTTTGATAAATGAGAGTATATTTGTAGACAGTCAGATGGATAAATAGCTTAACAATCACACTGAAGGATGACTTTTAATAAATGAAAGTTTATAGAGAGCCAGATGGACAAATAGGTAAACAATCACACTCAAGAATGTCTTCTAATAAATGAGAGTATACAGACAGCCAGATGGACAAATAGGTAAACAATCACATTGAAGAATGACCTTTGATAAATGAGACTATATAAACAGCCAGATGAACAAATAGGTAAACAATCACATTGAAGAATGACCTTTGATAAATGAGACTATATAGACAGCCAGATGAACAAATAGGTAAACCATCACATTGAAGAATGACCTTTGATAAATGAGACTATATAGACAGCCAGATGAACAAATAGGTAAACAATCACATTGAAGAATGACCTTTGATAAATGAGACTATATAGACAGCCAGATGAACAAATAGGTAAACAATCACATTGAAGAATTACCTTTGATAAATGAGACTATATAGACAGCCAGATGAACAAATAGGTAAACAATCACATTGAAGAATGACCTTTGATAAATGAGACTATATAGACAGCCAGACGAACAAATAGGTAAACAATCGCACTGTAGGACGACGTTTGATAAATCAGAGTATACAGGCATCCAGATGGACAGATAGGTAAAAAATCGCATTGAAGGATGAGTTTTGATAAATGAGAGTATAAAGGCATCCAGATGGATAAATAGGTAAAAAATCACACTTAAGAGGAACTTTTGATAAATGAAGGTACAGCCAGATGAACAAATGTGTTTTTTTTTTCAGGTAAACAAGCACACTGAAGAATGAATTTTGATAAATGAGAGTATACAGACAGACAGATACAGAAATAGGTAAACAATCATACAGAAGGATGACTTTTGATAGGCCTAAGTGAAAGTAAATAGACAGCCAGATAGACAAATAGGTAAACAATCACACAGAAGGATGACTTTTGATAAATGAGAATATACAGACAGCCAGATATATAAATATGTAAACAATCACAGTAAAGGATGAATTTAGTTAAATGAGAGTATACATACAGCCTGATAGACAATTAGGGAAACAATCACATTGAGGAAGACTTTCGATAAATGAGAGTATACAGACAGCCAAATACATAAATATGTAAACAATCACAGTAAAGGATGAATTTCGTTAAATGAGAGTGGACAGGGTGAACCGTAAATAATATAATTTATTCTGGTGGATATCTTTAGTGAAGAGCAACAAAAAAAATCAAATAACATTTTGCTACATGTTGGATAGTTTTCCAGTAACACATGTCTTTTAAAATACTTGTATTGTGCGATTGTGCAACGCTGTAATAAGTAGAGAGTGGACATTAGATTGTGTTGCTCTGAACAACATCTTCACCTGGCTTGTTTTCAATAGAGGAGTAAGAAAAAATAGAGATGATATAGCTTTTAATGTTTCTGTTTAAACTTTGTTAGAGAACGGAGGATGAACAATGCTCATTCTACTTTAAACATAATCTTGAAAAATTTAAAATAAACTCTTCAATTTAACTTTAATTAAATGTTTAGAAAGCACACAACATAAGACACTCGTATTTGAAACCAAATTTAAAAGATTAAGATATTTCTCTTCTTCGCCTGACATAATAATTAGGAACATTAAATCCAGACGTTTGAGACGGACAGGACATGTAGCACGTACGGGCGAATCCAGAAATGCATATAAAGTGTTAGGTGGGAGGCCGAGACGTAGATATGAGGATAATATTAAAATTAATTTGAGGGAGTGTGGATATTATGGCAGGGAGTGGATTAAACTTGCTCAGGATAGGAATCGATAGCGGGCTTATGTGAGGGTGGCATTGGACCTCCAGGTTGTCCAAAGGCATTTGTAAAAAAGTAAGAAATATTTGTACACTTCCATTTCAATTGAATATTCTGCAGAATGTAAACAATAGGTGTTACTTATTTCACGTTAGAAGAACAAAATTTTGAAACTGGAAAAAATAATATGATATGATTATTTTACGTTAAAAAACTAAATTAAAAAGATTATTGTTGTCTATAGCACGCGACACAGAAGGTTTTCTTGGGCAAAGAAATGGAGAAATGGTCTATTTTTCAGAGGGAAAGTAGTTTTGAAAGTGAAGAATTCATATACAAGTAGGACGTCAGATGACTTCAAAACATTTTTGAAAATAGCTAAAAATTAGAAAGAATTGATCGATGTAGGTAACCCGAAAGTTATTATGCAAGTCTACTTTTCAGATAAAGCTCTCTGTGAAGCAGACTTGAATAATTTAAGGGAAAAAATGTTCCGGGGCCGGATATCGATCCCGGGGCCTCTGGTTGAACGTATCAGCACTCTACCGACTGAGCTTGTGTGGAGATCTCGGGCAGCTCAGTCGGTAGAGCGCTGGTACGTTCAACCTGATGTTCGGGATTGATATCCGGCTCCGGAACAATTTTTCCCTTAAAACTAAAAGTTATTGTTTAACACGTGAAATAAAGAGGCAGAACACTTGAAAATGAACGCGAAACACTCATTTCACTTTACTTAGTATATGCAAGGCATACGGAAAGCCTAAACTAACCTAACTAACCTGTCGCAGATTCGTACATGCAAGGCATACGGAAAGCCTAACCTAACCTAACTAACCTGTCACAGATTCGTACATGCAAGGCATACGGAAAGCCTAAACTAACCTAACTAACCTGTCACAGATTTGTACATGCAAGGCATACGGAAAGCCTAAATTAACCTAACTAACCTGTCACAGATTCGTACATGCAAGGCATACGGAAAGCCTAAACTAACCTAACTAACCTGTCACAGATTCGTACATGCAAGGCATACGGAAAGCCTAAACTAACCTAACTAACCTGTCACAGATTCGTACATGCAAGGCATACGGAAAGCCTAACCTAACCTAACTAACCTGTCACAGATTCGTACATGCAAGGCATACGGAAAGCCTAAACTAACCTAACTAACCTGTCACAGATTTGTACATGCAAGGCATACGGAAAGCCTAAATTAACCTAACTAACCTGTCACAGATTCGTACATGCAAGGCATACGGAAAGCCTAAACTAACCTAACTAACCTGTCACAGATTCGTACATGCAAGGCATACGGAAAGCCTAAACTAACCTAACTAACCTGTCGCAGATTCCCGTACTGTAGAACTTATAGAAATGGAAATTGGAAGTTTATGTGTCGCGTGCCGTAACAAAGCAAATATTATTTTTAAACCCTTCGATTTAATTTTAATTGAATATTCAGTGAAGACAAGCAATAAGAAAAGTTTATTATTCGTTAAACAGATCTTCTTAATGATTAAAAAACTCCGTTTGTCCTATTACAAGCATTTTCTTCAGCCAATTAGAAATAATTTCCTCCCACTTTCATTTTTAAAGTAGGTAGTAACTGGTAAACTTACATAAAAGAAATCAAATTTTCCGTCGTCTTTAAAAGCGAAATCGAAATTGTATGTGTTATGTTTACATTTCTCGTTTTTTCATCCATATCTCACAAAAGCACACGTGAATTGTTCAGGTTACTTAAACCTACATATCTGCCCCTCTCCAGGTGTTAATCTTTACAGCGTTGTCAGAATGAATTACATTTTAAAATTATTCTGCAGAAAGAAAAGCTACATTTCTTAGGATCAAATGTCTGCACATTTGAAGGACAATAATGTATTATCATAATACACTGCTCTCTTCAATTAACTGAGCATATTGAAAATTAATTCAATATCTTTTCCAAAATATTCTGTCAAATGTTTAATATAAAACCATTTTTTTTTTTCCCGTAACGGAAGCAAAAGGGAGCAAAATAAATTTGTATTACACTTCTTTGCTTGGAATATCCCAAACAATTGAGCTACTTACGGTTCATTCTGTACGTACAGATAGGTAAACAATCATCTTGATGCAAGATTTGCGGGAAAGGCCTGTAAACAGTCAGTCAGATGGAGACGAAAGTGAACTATCACACTGAAAGATGGAATGCAATGGAATTTCGGGAGGGTGACTATGACCCAGCACGGCGACCTTTCATGATCTATTGCGCTAATCATTAACCTAAGCGCATTCCAAAACCCACAGCGATTGACTACACTAAGATTCGCTGCGTACCCAAGTTTCGACCAGGCAATCCCCCTCGCTCCTAAATCAGCCCCGTCTTTGCGTCGCCTGCCACCGTACGGGAAGTACTATGGAATGACGAAATGGATAAATGTTGACGGAATGATGTATGGGAATATGACTATATGAGGAAACGGGAAAACCCCGAGAAAACCCCAACTACGACCTTGTCCGCCACAAATGTCACTATGGATATTTCAATAAAAAATCCCAGACCTGACCGGGACTCGAATCCGAACCGCCTGATCACTCAGTCACAGTATGGGATACGCTGACAAGCAAACATTCTCATGGGGGCAGATAAAACCTTTTTTTTTCTATCAACATGTTAACAATGTCGAAGCAAGTACTTATACAGGGACATTATTTTATTTTTACTTCAATTTTTATTGTACCTGAGTTTTTGAATGTACTTCACTCCCACCCCTTCTACTAATGAAGTTCAACCCTCCTCCACACAGATCCCAGACCGCATATACGGTCATAGTAGCCATACGGTCATAGTAAACAGTACGTTCCAAAAGTATATTCGCGTTTTCCAGTGACGAAAGAGCTTTCAATATTGAATCATTTTCGCACAGGTACTGTCGTCTATTTGCCTACGTCGTATCCCGTTTTCCCCCATCAGCTTTTATTCGCCAGCTAATGGCTGGGTTGACTTAGCTATTTCCTGAGAACATTAATTTCTCTTAGGAATTGGACGTCTACGTAATATTATACAACTGTTTAAAATAACTTAAATAAAAGGGCCTCGTTAAGTGTTAACTGTCACGTGATTTCCTCCCATTCTACGACCCTGCGACATAACCACTTGGACGGACAGTAGATAGTATGTCTCAGTAATTTTATCTTTTCGCATCGGGCAGAAGTGAAGATTGAATTTACAGTACGTAAGGTACTCTTTTATAGAGCAGGTACAGAATTATTTCAACATGAGTTACTAGTACCGAAGGACGAAACTGGTAATTGGGATTAGGTACAATAGTTTATAGTGCGATAATATGCACAATAGAACTGAAGCCTGTATCGAAATGAATGGCCACCACTTTAAAAAATGTGTTTAAATATCCATGTTATGATTATTTTTCAATTTAACTTCATTCTCTATATTGTACGCTAATGTGCTGTAGACATTATAATACAGGCCTACACTGCACGATGAATACGTCCACATGGACAGCTCAGTTCGTGAGTAAAAACACTTATTGTTAATATTGTATTACTGTTTTTTGATTAAACAAAAACCTAATGAAAATGATCAAAATCAAAAGAGCGATATTTGCTAGTTTACGTAAATAGATGAACTTCTTTTCTTCCCTCCTATATCTAGTAAAGTGATTTCTTTGTACATTACGCCAGTATCATGGAACTCCAGATGTGTAAGGGGGCAGCAAACGGCGTTGATCCAGAGGTATAGCCAAATTAATAATAAAAATGTTAGTAAAAATAAAATGATGTCCCTTTACAAATTTTGGCCACTCAAACGTAAATACCAGGGCTGCAAAAAATAAGTTTCCCTAGGGCTGTTTATAGAAAAAAACACATAATTTCATTCTAAGATTTATTGAAACAGATACAGTAATTGTTGAGATATTTTTCAACATATTCCCCACCGGAATTGAGACATGTGTCATACCGTGGGATCAATTTTCATAGCCTTGTGTTCTGCTGTCTGGGTTCGGAACCAATGTGTAACAGCCGTCTGCATCTCTCTGTCGATCCCATGGTATAACAAATGTCTCAATTTCAGTGGGGAATATGTTTAAAAATAGCTCAAAAGTTTTTGTATCTGTTCCAATAATTCTTTTTCAGTGAAATTGTGTTTTTTTCTTTCAGGGAAACTTATTCTTACGGCTCTCGTAATTGCGTTCGAGTGGGCAAAATTTGCACAAGCACTTGTTTAGACATTATTAATATGGTGGAAGAAAAAATAACTTTTTTATCTGTCCCCATCAGAATGTTTGCTTGCGAAAAATGACTTTATGAGGAATCAGGGTACGAAGACATAGTCACATGGTCACATAGTGAAAAATTCTACTGTCAAACTTCTCGAAAGTAAGTAGGCATGCAATAAACAGTTAAGTAAATATTAGTTTTCACACTAGGCCTTCTGTTGGCTAATTTCAATTGGCTAATTGCTTTCTACTCGTATTCTGGACCACCGGGAGTTAAAACTGGTTAATTCTGCGATTAGAACGCCAGCATTTATAGCCGACAAAACCCTATTTCAATTCCCTGTCTGGGATACAACTTACATCTTCCAATTATTCAATATTTATGCTGATAATCGGATTTTAATTGTATCTAAAATTATTTATTATTATTTTCGAATTGAGCACATCGAAGTGATTTAATTCCTTCTCCCTTTTATGTTTTATCTAAATTGAGAGACTAATATTGGAATCCAACATTCGTGGCAGCGATGCAATTTGTTCCGTGACATCCTGTGTTGTTGAAAATATATTTTCAGCATACTCGTACAAAGCGGCCAATAGAAAAAGATTTATACCAAAAAATTTGGACATGTGATTCTTATACGGTCTATTGTAATCAGCATTCTTATTTTAAAAAGTGTCATATATTTCAGTTGACTGACCAGTGGAAAAATAAGTAGGTCTGTTTTTCATGACTAATTATTTCATTTTTGTGTAACGAGAGATCGTGTGTTATATTTATATTAAAACACCTAAAATAGGGCTATTTTCTTTAAACAGAAAGGCTAAAATGAACTAAAAAAGCTTATAAATTGGAAACCTAATCATTACATCCACTTGATTATGAACAAGGAAATATATTTTTTATATCATGATGCAATACTTTTGCAATGACCCTAATTTCAATACAAAAATGAAATCCTGTCATCGTCATCGGATTTTGCAATAGTGCTAAAGACTTGATGCTATGAAGGTCTCTTCAGATCTTTGTACGCAGACGATATGGGCATTGTTGTTCTTTAGTTAACTGTCCGAAGACAGGTTTGAACCTCATAAGTAACACCAATAAGTCGCCACTCATAAGGATATAATGGGATAGGGTGGCCAGTATACAAGCATTGAACATTGAATTAAGCAGAAATTGTGATAGAAAGAGAAGTATAAATGTTGAGAAAACACACGTTACACTCTTCATTTAATTTACAGTACTTCGAATACTCGACATATGGACAACTTTCTCTCGAAAAGAAGATTTTGTATTAACTACAAAGCAGAAGATAGGTTTTATCATTAATATGGTAGCCTTGGAATTAGACTTCCCTCCCTCACCAAAAGTGACTAGTCCATCGATAATCTACTTCAGGGAAGGGATGAAAAGTCTGTATGATTACCTGAGTGCTACGAGTGAATCCATATCCAATGAACCGTTCGTCGTACTCCGGAACCGAAGCAAGGGCTACGTAGAAGGGTTCGTAAAACACAGGGCAGCCGGTCACATTGTGGCTCACGTACACAGGGTTGTGTCCCTCTTTTATGTTTTCTTCCCATCTGCACAGAAGTATGTTGACATGAATCAGACGCCATTTGAAACAATACAAAGCAATATAGACCGAAGTATTGATTTTTTGTTCTTAGGAATAGCTTTACGGATATCAACTTTAAAAAAGAATTGACATAACAAAAGACAATACACAGTCCTCGTGGGAATAAATTATTTTTAATTAAAATAGGTTTTATTTCAGTGACTAAGACCAGGATTCAGGTCTCGAAACGCGATATTTAACGTCAATATTGCCCGTGGAATTAAAATCAATATTAATAAAAAGGGCGACATAAGGACATTGAAGGATCTTAAATTCTGCAATGTGATTTGTGTTCCTATTTTTTATAAATGCCTCGAATAATATAAACATCAGATGAAATATATTTCTTCAACTCAAGTCCTAAACTTTAATTTTTCTCCATCTATAAAAAATTATTATGGATAAAAGTGAGCGAGAAGGTAAGAGAATAATATCATATTTTTTGTAAATCAAAGACTTTTAAATAAAGAATTAAAGGGTAACATGACAAAGTGCTAAACGAATATTTTCTAGAATAATAATAAAGTAGGTTTTCCCAAGTCTGCTGCATGGACTTGAATTTCGGTTTAAATGAGAAATGTAAGAGTAGATGAAAAAAGGTGAATGGAATTACATTTACATGCATCTTGGAATACAGATAAATGAAATTTGGATGAAATTAAGTTATTAGAGAAGAATTAAATATCTTTAATTAAAGAAAAAAGGTTAAAGCAATAAGCATGTCTCAATTATAAGAGTGAATATCACTAAAATTTCATGCTTAGACTATAGTCCGGATCATCTTACTTAATATCCTAAGTGTGAAACCTAACAATTCTTTCCCCATTACTACATATGCAGGTGGACTAGAGTGATTTTCTAGCTCTCAGGTTGAATTTTCTTTTACCAACTTCTTTTAGAATTTTGAGTACCGTAATTTCCCATTCAATTTGTGCTTGTTTGTTTTATTAAGCTCTACACTCTGTAGAACTGGTACGTTATAGATATATGATTTTTTGTACAATTAAACCTGGCCATATAGTGTTTACTTTCACGTGATAATTACACTGGCAGAGGTCAAGGACTCTGCGTGAAAAATGTTTAACCTCAAGGCTAGAAGTCAGTCCTCAATTATGTACCACAATTTTCCGTGGACCATACTTGTATTTCATTTTGAAATATTTGTTTCAATAAAATGTGATCAAAGTGATTATTTACTTCTGCAAATACGGTATCTCAGTATATTCTAAAACACCATTTAACATTATAGTCCAGTAAACAAAGAAACATTCTGTTCCAGCATCAATAGTACTATCACGAATGATGGTCCGATAAAACAAAAACTTCAGGGTAGAAGGAAAACAACCGTCCCTGCAAGTGACTATGAGAGCGATGAAATTGAATTGGATACAGATTATGATGTTTCCGGTGCACTCTCCATATTTACAGACAGTGAGTCAGTTGTTGAAAAGAGACGAAATCTGTTAAAATAATGCTAAAGGCTCATAGTTATATGATAGATACTTATGAGGAGGAATTGGGGCCAGGGAAAGTTTTGGTAGTGAAGAACAATGGAGCTGCTGTTTCTTATATAGTAAGAAGCGGCAATTACTGAGGTGGTGAGAAATGGAAGACATTTTATTCTATAGAAAGGAAAACATAATGAAACAAATTGCAGACCCCAAATGCGCCTCGAAAAAGGGAGATCTATTTTCAATTTCAGAATTACAAGAAAAATGAAGATTCAAAGGATCGAAATAAGCCTAATGAATGTAGTTCTCAGTACGATAACTAAACATTATCAGTGAATTTATTTGCATAATATTTTGCAAAGAATGTGTTAGTTAATTTTGATACCGTACTTTTGTTCTTTAATATACACTCACTTGCAAAAAAACCGGGCCAACTACATTTTATTTAAAATTTTTGAAAATTGTAGCATTTTTTAAATAATTGTAGGTGTGTCGAAGTTCATTTAGTTATTCATTTATTTTGTGATACGTAACAATGTAATACTTAATACGTAATTGCCAACAATGATCTGAAAAGAAGATTCGTTCTTCTTGTAATATTGTGTGTAAACTTTTCGGACTCATTTCGAGCTAAGCTGAAGATGTCTACAGACTGGTAAGCTCTTTTGAGGCAGTATTGGAGTACTTTATTGTATAAAAATGCCACTAAGTCCTACCGATTCAGCAAAAGTGGTTGCATTGATAGAAGGTGGGAATAGTCAGCGTTATGTGGCTGCAGTTCTTGGGATTCCTCGATCGATCGTACAACGAGTGTACCATCGCTTTAGAGAGACAGGAGGTTATTCCAGGAGACCCGGTTCAGGGAGAAAACGAGTAACGTCGGCTCGTGACTCCATTTTATTATCCTAAACACATTAAGAAATCGCCATTTCGCAGCTATTCAGACCGGAAGAGCCTTTCAGAAAATAAGAAAAGTTAACGTGAGTGAGAGAACTGTAAGAGGACGTCTGGATGAATGTGGGCTGATTCCAGAAGACCAGCTAAAGGCCCAGATTGCTCCAGCAACATCATGTTGAACGATTACGCTTTGCTCACAGTCATGCTAATTGGAACCTGGGGGAGTGGCGACGAGTGCTCTTCACAGATGAATCGAGATTTAGTTTACAGATAGACGTGAAAGAGTGTGGAGAAGAGAAGGAGAACGTTTTTCTTCATGTACCTTCAGTTCACGTGACAGTTACCAAGGTGGATCAGTAATGGTATGGGTGGCATTTCATATGAAGCTCACACAGAATTTATTTTCATTGATGACTGCTCCAAGATACATCGAAGAACTTCTAATTTAACATGTGGTACCATATGCCCCACTTATTAGTGGAAAGTTCCTGTTAATGCATGACAGTGCTTGCCCTCATGCTACAAGAATCGTGGATGAGTTCCTTCACGACGTTGGCTTGAATAGGATAACATTGGCCAGCAAGAAGTCCTGATATAAACCCTATTGAACATGTATGGAAATTGCTAAGGAAGCAAGTTAGAAGTCGCCTAACTCCTCACAGCAACTTACAGCAGCTCCGAAATTTTCTAAGTAAAGAATGGAATAGAATCGACCAGACTGACATCCAGTATCTGATCGAAGGGTTGAATCGGCGAATGGTAACATTCATACAGTCACGGGGAGGCAATATCCGCTATTACCAACATCTGGGTGGCCACAAAATCAGTTGAACATTTGGAAGAAAATTGATATAATTTGTAAGTTTTTATACCTTTTAATCATATCCATTGATTGGCGTTGAAAATAATAGCGCAAATGATAATGAATAAGTTTTTTTTTTTCTGGGAAGCAATGTTGTCTTCATTTCATAAAGGATTTTCTGATTCTCACCTCATAAAAAATTGAGAAACTTTAGGTGACCCGGTTTTTTTGCCGGTGAGTGTAGTTGTTCTTTATTGCAGAAAAATGAATTTCAGGTTTCACTTGTTTATTAAGTGTTTATGTAATGTGTACTAATAAAAAGAATCCATGTACTTTTCATTTATTTTTAATATATCTGTGCTAGATTATGTTTCTATCCTTAAATTAGAAGCTCAATGTATTGATTTATGGATAAATACAGCTCCAGCTATAGTCCATTCATGCTTTAAGGCACGAATATGTGAGTGGACCATAGTTGGGAATCTCAGAATACAACTATGTACCATTATTTTTTAATACTTGTAATTAAATAATTTCAAACATATATGCCAATATTTATTTAATATACACTTACAAGCGTCCGAAGCCAAATTTTACTTAATCTGGATGAATAGTACTAAATATACAAAGAAAAATGTGACAAATGTGGACCATTGTTAGGGGAAACTACGGTAGTGACAAATACTACAACTGGCAGTTATTATCTATTGGTTGTTTGCAGCAAAAATTTCGGTTTTCAGTAAAGGAAACTGATGTAAATGCAACCAATTAAATATATTTTAGGTTAGGTCTCATGAATCGTAAACTGTTTAGTCAAAGCAATGAATTTCATGTTCCCAGACAAAATAGATTTCATTATTAGATAATACTGATCCTAATTATACCAACATAATGTGAGAGAAGTCCAGGAGGAAAATATGCTATTTCATAAATTATTGAAGAATTTAGCAAACATCTCGCAACATAAAGATGGGATGTGCTAAATAAGCAAGACATTGTTATTGTTAATACGTTATTATTATTATTATTATTATTATTATTATTATTATTATTATTATTATTATTATTTCAGTAAGTAGCATTGTGATTTTACCCTCTTTGGTGATATCTGGTATTGGTTGGCAACACTGATGAGACGGCCAAATTAGAATTTTAGGAACTGCAGTTACGTGATTCTCACTATATCTAGCAAATACAGATCAATACGTGAATGATATTTAGATGAACCTGGTTGTTATCCATTGAATGGAAAATAATTTGTAGCTTTTAAAGGAAAATATTCTTAATTTCTGAATATTGGTGACCATAGAGAAATATAAGACATTCATTTGCAGAATATATTTTGACATTTGAGAATGGTTTCTGAAAACACGAGTGAATAAAATATGAGAAATTAAGATGTGCAGAAATGAATTACAAATAAACTTAACTATGGACAGAAGATACAAATGAAGAGTCAAAACTGATTTTTTACTTACATTGAGTAATGTGTTGGTGTTTGCGCAGGTTTGAAAATTGACATATGAAATGGCCTTGCCTTATTCTTCTGGATCAGTTTTAACAGTTGCTCCTTGTTCTGCGGGAAGCTAACAGACTCATCCAGCTCGTACACTGGTATAACATAGGCTGTCCTACTTGTATCAGCACGTTCCTTCAGGAAATGTTCAAGTTTGTCCGCCATTCCTATGCTCGGTATTATATCCACATCCGTAAGCCACACGTATTTCGTTTGACAATTCCTTCTAGCGTGATTCCTCATCTGATTTTGAGGATATAGATACCTTTCCCTCCATCCCATCATTACAGGGTTCCTGAATTTTAGAAGCTCCGATAACACCTGTTCTGGGTGGCTGCAATTAAGTTGGTTGTTGGGAACAATTTTGGTGATATCACGTGTCGCTGGGTATTCAGAAGGATATGCTAAGTGGAAGCTAGTTCTGTCCCTGATCTCTGGGAAGCATTGTCTCAAGTACAAGATATACATCTCGGCAAGTATGAATTCTTGTCCGGTGACGAAGACAGACAATGAAATCGGTGCTGTCCAATGTTTTGAAACCTCAACCAGCGAGTAAATCTTGTCCAAAGAGCATTGTGTAGCTAGGCAGACACTATAGGAGTCTGTTAATTCTACAAATCTGTCTCCTGTGACAACGAAGTCGAAGAATTTGAAAAGTCTTTTTGTATCCCATCGTCCAAGTCTCAAGTTTATATCGAAAGTGGTGTTGAGCTGTAGTGGCATTGGCCGCATGGTGCTTGATGGAAGGTTGTTAATTGCGGGCAAGGATTCTTGTACGCCAAAGAGATTCTGTACCTCTTGTTGTTGTACTTCCCCTTCGTGCAGAAGATGAATAGTGTTTATTTTTTGTACGTAACATTCTGTGTAGTAGTAAATATTCCACATAGACAGCAGATAGTTGAGGATCGTGAGAATAAATATGCTTGCAAATCCACATTTCCATGTTGTACTCTGCAAAAAATGAACTTGTTGATAATTACACTGAACATGAATGTGCTTAATAAAATATATTAATATTGTTATTGTAAATTCAATATGAATTCAGACACGTAAATGTGCATTGTGTAATCATCGTCATCATCATCATCATCATCATCATTATTATTATTATTATTATTATTATTATTATTATTATTATTTCACATATTTAAAAATATATGTTTTAATACTGTCGCAATTACATGTTGGATACTTGAACACTGCTAGATAAAGGTTAGCAAAAGTCATTGACTGGGCTGCAGACGCTGAACTAACATGATTGTTTTGTGATTATTAATTTTGCAACTGAACATGTTAAGATTCCGAACTGAAGGTTAGACATTCACAAGTAGTGGAACTTCATATTGTTATGCAATTATCATGAATGAAAGCTGTCAAAAAATGGTTTCTCATTATAAATTATATGTGATTCACAATAATTTAATTCTGTATAATATTGCGAATGACATTGACATACACTATAATTTATTTATCTTGAACTACTATTTAGAACAAATATGCAAATATAAAATCATTTAGGGCCTACAATGCATCCAAACGAGAATAAATGGTTATATTTTCTCAATTGCACAAGTAAGGTATTCTTCAAAATCGGAAAAAATGTATTTATAACATCAAATGTTCATATGGATGATGTCTCGCCCACCTCATTGAATATTACACGACTAATATGAATTAGTCAATTTGTATTATTACTATTAAATACGAGAAAAATTCGTACCGGCACCGGGAATCGAACCCAGGACCTCTCAGCTCTGCGCGCTGAGCACTCTTACCAACGTGAGCCATGCCGGGACACGATCCCCGGTGCCGGTACGAATTTTTCTCTTATTTAATAGTAATAATACAAATTGACTAATTCATATTAGTTGTGTAATATTCAATGAGGTGGGCGAGACCTCATACATATAAATATTTGACGTATTATTTGTTAGCAGTTGTCATGAACTGATGTTGAATATGGCCATAAAGTCATTTAAATATGCGCTCCTGCATATATGACGTGTATCGTCTCAAATGCAGGTAGTAAGGCCGTTAAATAGCATTACGAGAGGGGTTCGGCCGGCGCCGTGGATCGTGTCCCGGCATGGCTCAGTTGGTAAGAGCGCTCAGCGCGCAGAGCTGAGAGGTCCTGGGTTCCATTCCCGGTGCCGGTACAAATTTTTCTTCTATTTAATAGTAGTGTATTTATAAATTGTATGAAAGTATATAATATGTAATTAAAATCATATCACATAATATCACATTCGTATGTAGCAATAATTCTAGATTTTATCATTTCAATAAATCTGCAATTAAAAGAGTTAATTATATCCTAGATCATATATACTAACAGATAGCTCTTTTATATAGGCTTTAGGGTTTGCAGTCGAGGCCGGCTTGATGTAGTTCAATAATCGTCAACAGATGGCACAACGACCAACACCATCACGAGACACGAACTCTGAACCGGTCTGGTCGGTCTAAATCGATTATTTCCTGCTTACGAGATTATCTCGTATGTACTGTCGACAACTGATGACCATGGATAAATATTATTGGCCTATATGACCTCGGCAAGTTCGGAACGAGGGAGCTAAATATAGTTGTCACGTGGGCGAAGCGAAGAGATAAGATAAAGTACGCCTTTGTATTGAATAGAATGCAATACAATCTCTCGGCGCAAAGCCAATGTACCTATATAGAATATAGAATATGTAGACCATGTTATAAAGTTATCGGTCGGCTAAATTATGATTCGTTATCTCTTCTGTTTTTATATATTTGTCGTGAATATTATTTATATTATCAACTGAGTGTATAACATAATTTATCCGTTAATTGATATTTTACTAAGATAAATCCAAAGAATAATGGGAAATAAGGGACCAAACACTGAAAAATAAATAAAATAAGAGAATTTGACGTTCATAATTATAATGTTGTCGGAGTTTCGTTATACTTTACTTTGAATTATTTTAACTTGCACCACAAAAACGTATGAAAATTAATGTTAACATTACCTATTTAGTTATGATAGTAGTATATTGGAAAATTTGTGCATATAGCCTGATTACAATATATAAGTAATACTATCCTAACCTAAGCAATAGTAGTCTTGTTTATTTCATACATGTTCGTATAATTATACAAAAACAAGAATAATTTAGTTTGCAGCCTGTGATGTCTCGTTTACAGTATTATATAATATACATATTACGATATTTACTAGGTACTTTAACAATATATAGTTAATAATATAAAATATACAGGCCTAATCCATTACCAAGAAATACCCCTTCCCTCACATTTTCAATACTGTTTACCTCAAAAGGCCTTCAAATCTTAAAAACTATTAGACACTGGATTAAAATAGTCATGTTGATGTATGCCTACAACATTAAATTTTTTTGTTACTATTCCTGATCCCATTTTAACAGTTTCAGGTATTGTAATTTGTAACAATACTAACAATACTGATGGGTCATTCCATAGTGACACACATAACATTTTCGAAGTAACTATGATCTTCACAGGATATTTAATTAAATACTTAAGAGTTTATGAAAGAGACATCACTGTCTTTTAACGTAAGCATTCCAAAATATAAACAGAAAATCTTAATGAAAAGGAATAATTAATCGTGTAAAAAAATATGAAATATTATATGGTGTGACGAACATTTTCTTGCCACTTAATTTATTACCTAAATGGAAAATGTTCATATTATTGTTCCAAATGACATAAATAGTTGTTTTCCAAAGAATTAAGACACTTGTGTAGTACATGTAACTGCTGACATACTTTAATCAAAATAACAGTGCCATTAACAAATAAAATATTACGAATTATATTGTGACACACGAACATTTCTGCCAAGTTGATTACTATTTTTTTCAGATGCATATCGAGATTTATACACAGTGCCTACAGTTCTTATTATACAAAGCAACACTTGATTACACTAAAATACACATTCAGATTTAAAATGTTCTTGGTTATTTACAACCATATGTGGTGATATCTCCTGTGTAATATCATGTGCTGAATATACCAATATAGGCTATCTATTTTTCCTCCCATTTGTAGTACTTTCCTTTCTTGAACATCACGGAAACTTTAAATTCATCACCACAAGCTTTTGTAACTTCCTCTGCTTATCTGACGTCTTTTTTTTAAATTGATTATTTAACGATATTGTATCAACTACTAGGATATTTAGCCTCGATGGGATTGGTGATAGTGAAATGATATTTGGCGAGATGAGGTTGAGGATTCGCCATAGATTACATGACATTCGCCTTACAATTGGGGAAAACCTCGGAAAAAACCTCAACCAGGTAACTTGCCCCAATCAGGATTTGAACCCGGGCCCACTCGTTTCACGGTCAGATGTGCCTACCATTACTCCACAGCAGTGGACCGAACATGGGTTATGTACATTAATTCTTTTGACTTTCAGTTAGCTTTCTTAAGAAAACGCATAAAGAAATGTAGTGTTTTCAGGCTATCCTTGTAATATTAGTGACTTATTTCAACCAGTTTGTTACTAAAATATATACAGTACCTAAGTGTTTACTTGTGGCACTGGTGATCCATTTAATTGGTATATGAGACGAATTTAATTTTGTGTTTTACAGAAGGATACATATTGATTTACTTTTGCTCACATTGATTTTAATTTTATTTGTTGTAGTCCAGTTTTCAATAACGTCAAGCTAGTTTTGCAAGGCGGTGATACAAGATTTATCACTAATTTTTTCTATATATATTATACAGTCATCCACGAATAACCTTGCCTGAGAAGTGGCATTTCTATTCAAATCCTACAATAATTTTCAGTAAATATTTTGCACCGAGAAGCTATTATACATTTAATTTTACTTCTGAGACCAGTGAAATATATGCCAATTTTATTAGAAAGGTGCATGTATAATTATCCAATAGCATGATGTTATCTGCAACAAAAACTAAAGGGCATGAAAGAAAAGAAGAAAACATTAATGCTGTGGTTCTTAGAGTTCCATTAGAGTTACACGTTCATTGTCCACTGAAAGTTGTATTTCTCTATTGAAGTGTAAAAGAGAAACTCTCATAAATTATGTCAGAAACAAAGAGAAAGGCACCACCCAAATATGTGGGATAATTAATTTAATAATGTTATTACCGGGACTTGAAAAAAGCAATCATATGTAATGGGTGGGAAAAAAAATACTTTTTAATCGCGCTTGTATAGTTCGACAATGCAGACTATTCAGAGTTTTGCCTGATAGGTGAGCTACCATAAATTCCTTGAAGTCCTAGTTATTATTGAAGGCAAATGTGTGTCTATTGTCAAGAGTCCATTTTATTTATACTTGTTAAGACATCATTCATAGACTAGTTACCGCTTTCAGTTTTGATACTACATACATTGAAATTAATCTATTATTATTCGTCCTATTTATACATTTATATTGAATGATTCGGTCTACCTTCATAACACATCTCATCAACAATACTCGATAAAGTTGAATTAGCTTCCATGCTGCGTTGTATTTATTTTGTCATGTTCCTATAGCAGGAATATTAAATAGGAATTCCTTAAAACAGATTTATATTCACTCCTATGCCTTTATATAGAATACCAGTACATATACTGTATTTCTTAAGATTTGGTTACTTTATAAACAGTATGTTAGTACAAGAACTCTTTTTTTCATATTTAATAATTCTGGCATGTGTCATTAAATATGCTTGAGACCTCTGTCTCTCTGAATTACTCTTTACTAACTGGAAACATATTCCAAATTTATATTTTAAAAAAGTATTAAAATATCCTCACAATTTAGAGCATAACAATTCCCGAAATAATCATCCTACATTAAATTATTAAGATAAAAATGATTCAATCTATCGCTTGTAACAATACCTTTATGGTCCTAATAAATTAAGAAATAATTTACATCCAACAGATTTATTTTAAAATGGCCTGCAGTTATTATTTTGAATTTTATTTTACCTTAATAAATTGAGTTAAGGTACAATAAAATTTCATCACGTTTCAAACAAAGTAATTCCATCTTTCCAACAGGGGGACAATAAATACTTAAAGTAATGCTAAACTCGAAAAACTTATTGATGCAACTTAATTTCATATTCTATACCACTAGCACCAAAAAAAAGTATCCTATTGTTCATACTGATTCAAGATGAATAGTTTCTTAGTGTTTGTCCATTCCACTTTTTTTATTGTCCTTCCCATTTCTATTTCTCTCATTTTTAGTAGGTACTTCACATGTAATATATGTTTTATTTTAATACATATAATGACCATGAAGATAAAATGGATTTGAGGGAGGTGGGGTATGATGATAGAGACTGGATTAATCTTGCACAGGATAGGGACCGATGGCGGGCTTATGTGAGGGCGGCAATGAACCTTCGGGTTCCTTAAAAGCCATTTGTAAGTAAGTAAGTAATGACCATGAAGATATTTGGATATGTCTTACAAAATTCTTGCTGAAGACCATTGTGGTAATATTCTGCCGCATCTGTAGTTTGTACATTTCGAAATTTTCGTGCTTCAGCCCAGAATTCAGGCGGGGGGAGGGGAGGTTGATGTGCCAATGTAGTTTTCCAGAATATAATAATATTCAAAACATTCTCTAATAGGAGGGGCCTCTGATATTAGCTCTGCAAAAAATCTGATACCGGTACTTCTGTTGCTGGTAAATAAGAAAGAACGAAATATAAAAATTTTTAACCACTTTCGAATTTCAGGTGCTTTGTGTCTCAGCTGCTGGTTTGATATACTGTTTGTTTCCTTTAATTTTCCAGAGCAAAAACTGTCCTAAGCGAAATTTACACTCTGTAATTTTAACACTGGGAACATTTATTTTGGCAGCATTGTGTGATGCTATTTCATAATATAACAAGAGCTTTGAAATGATTAACTGCTAACTACTTACCTGGGTGAAGCGGTTCCTGTGATTTCTGAAGTGAAAACCGTTCAATTTATAAGGAATTTTTTTGTGGAGATGCAGTTGATTGTATATGCAAGGTGTAAAAGTGCCTAAACTAACTGACCCCAGTGCTGTCATGGAGGCCACATGAGGCCATATATCGTATGGAACCTACAATTTTTTTTAATTAATCGTATGGGGAAATGAAAATTTTGTCTGTAAGGAGCCATACGGCATATGGTGCCTAAGTTTTGTACGTGGAGATCTATACAGATCTTAGATCATCTCTTCCTGTTCCTACTGTACCTATTTTGTTTGATGATCATAAACAAAAATTATCCACCCCTTCAGCACTGGAATCCAGAATTATATAAAATAATGGTTGAAAAACAAGAAGTGCTGCAAATATACACTCCAAGATTCATCGAGACAAGTGTGCATCTATGGTGGTGCTACATGGTGTATTCTTTAAATCAAACTTGTACAATTAAATTGTAAAACAAAACAATTTATTTACTTCTTCTTTAATATTAAAAAAAAATAATTAAATGGCAATTGGAGAGATAGAGAGAGGAGAGTAAAATATATTTCAAGGGAGAAAACAAGGGGTGGGGTGTATGGCCAAGAAAAAAATTACCATGACAGCACTGACCAAACCTAACCTGTTTACAGACTCGTGTATGCAAGGTGAATAAGCGGAGTATGAAGGAAACTACCTCAGCGCTAGTTTAACTCTTATAGATGAACTATATAAAGAATTTCAAGTGTCAATATTGTCTCAAAGGTTTCTGTGTAACAAACTTCATTTAGAAATGTCCATCTGCGATTATGTTAACTGCAGAAGAAGGAAGAAATATTGTCGTCATATGAAGTTACTCAAATTTCCAATTAAGGACAAGGAAAGGCTACAAAAATTATTTTTGATTTCACCCTTATAAATTGAACTATTTTCACTTCAGAAATCACCGTAACTACCTCAGCACTAGTTTCAGTAATTTAAGGACCAGTATAAAGTAAATTTGATTAAAGTGAGAAAGAAATTCGTAAGGGAGGCGGTCAGGAGGGATTGAGGTTCTCTACTAATTCGTTACAAACAACTATTATAGGCTATTTCATTTGACTAACGATGATTTGTAGAGAGCAAAATACCTACAGTAGGGTAAAGAATCTAAATCAGTACGTTTATGAGAACGGATATAAAAGTGTCAGGAAAATAACAGAATTACCGTATATTGCAATTAACTCTGCATTGGCAGAGAAACCGCTCAGGGTATCTTAAATCTGTTGAAAATTAGAAAATTGTGTAAAAAAATGCATTCAGAGCGAATTTTTCAGCCTGATAATATCTCGCCCACGTTATGGACATAATTCAATACCGTAAGACTGATATAAAACGAATACTAGAACAATTTGTTAAACAAAGACGATGTTCAGTAGTTATTTAACAACATACAGAGCAAATAAAAACACAAACGCATATTCTAGCAATAGTTCAGATGAAAAGAAAATGATTAGTATGACCGCTTATTTGTAAAAAGAACACTGCCAGCTGTGTAGCCTACATGAAGCAATATATCAGGTCTACGTTATGAACACGTTGAATTTAATGTGGACGATAAATGTACAGTTATTATTTATCTGCTTCAATATCGCATCATATAATACACCTGTAAAATGAAAACGTGTAGGGGGAGGGAGTTGTAATTCTTCCCCTTTCGGATAAATTTCAGAAGAGGGATACCTGCTTTTCCTTCATATTCAAATATTGTAATCTTGGTCACACAAAATAAATTAGTGCCTTTTCGTGAGCATCATGATGTGCATTCAACAAACGCAGACAAATCTGCTCTTTTTAGTATTTTGTGATAGTTGTTGCTAGGGAGGTATTGTATACTGAAAATTAAAAACAATTAGATATCGTACATCAAATGATGACAGATTATATATTGAACGCAAACAACATTATATCAGCCATGTACCAAAATGTCATCTATGTGTGTTGATGAATTTGGGTAAAACAAGCTTCTGTATGCTACAATTTAGCGACACATCAGTCTTATTGTAACATAACCTCACTTTACAATGAGAAAGAAATTTGGAGGTGGCATCACGTAAAAAAGTCTTCCCACAGTCGTATTACTCTATGTACTTTTCAGGTACTCTGCCATCTAGTGTTTGTTATCGCAAGCTCATTTCTCGACACTAGCGACGCATAGCGTCCGTTATTTTCCAGTTGCGTCCAAATTTAACATAAGCTTGAGCGATCTGTTTTATATATGATCTAGGATTATATGTAGCCTAGTGTTATTCTAATCATATTATAGTGTAATTCAGAAATGGCAGTATCTGCCCAGAAACCTACTTTCGTCTTCCTTGAGGAAGATTCTTCTTTGTGATATAGAATGGGGATGCATGGAGTGGTGTAAGTTAGTTGTCTTGCCTCTCTGGCTGTGTTATTACCCGACCATAATATATCAGTTACTTACATTTCTCATATTTCATTATACTAATATAATTTTAAAATTCTCAATTGTTACTCTTCTAATATTTATTTACTTTCATTAATATAACAAGCGAGAAACAAAATAAATCTTACAATTTGAAATTACGCTTTAGTTTTAGGGAACTATGTTTTCTGTCACAACTTTACAAAACTTCCCATCCCCCACTACCTTCTGACTGACCGTCTTCTGCTAGGAAAAGTGGTCTACAACCACTCCTAACCGTCAATTCCTCCCGGTTTACTTGTTTCGCCCAAACAAACAAGGCCAAGAGAAGCTTATTTTGCATCACATTACCCCTTACCATTTATGTTGCCCATACCAGGAAGCAATAGAAACTCGCGTTTTAAGATTATGTGTCAGAAAAATTATCAACGAATTCGTAGGTACCTCGGTAGTCTCTCTTTATTTAAAACTTCCTGTCTTTTAGTATTATTTCTTCTCGAAATAGGACACTCTAACAATGAATTAACTGCACCAGCATTATTTCTCTCGTTTGTTTCTGTTTATATTTTCCCGAAATACATAACAACATTGGCCCAGATTCACTATTGTACTACGAAGTACAATAGTAGAACATCCTCGCTTATGTCATAAACTGAGACATAAGGGGAGAGAATCTCTAGTGGATTTCTGCCTGCCAAAGAGCTGGAATTTTGTTATTTATGGCCTAGTTAGGAAGACAAGTCACCACTGCTATTCCCACCCCACTCTAACCTTGAGGCCGGCCCATGGATGGGAGGGGTGAAACCTGACCAGGCCAGCCGAATTGTGCCTCAGCTACAACATTTTAAGCGTAAACTCAAAGCCCGCGAAAGGACATGAAATGCATTAAGCCAAACCCGGCACGAACGATTCTGGCCTCAGGAACAAATTTTACTGCAAAACAGGTCTATATACATCACAAGCCAGACCCGGCACGAGTGATCCCGGCCTCAGGAACAAATGTTACTGCAAAACAGGTCTATATACATCAAAGTTTTCAAATGCTTCTACAGCGATATATGCTTCATTCAAATAACTAATACATTATATAAAAACACAAAATTTGATTTCAGTTAAGCAAGTGACTGAGGCCCGGCCTCACTTGCCTCAGTCAATCAGCCGCCACTGTTGAAAAGTAAAATAGGCAGCAAAGGCCTTTATGACTTTTTGGACGAATCTGACATTATGTGTATGACTGAAACATGGATGAGTGCTAATGGTAAGGTACAGTTTACGAACCATTGTAGTTTCAATGCATGCAGTAGATAGAGGGGGAAGAGAGGGCGTTGGCCGGGAGGTGTTAGTATATTCTATAAAACGCATGATTGGATGGAGGTTAGAGAAATAGATATTAATTTATAAGGTGTGATATGTCTAGTATAAGGAGTGGCGTTATACTAATGATAATTATTGGCTTATACAAACAGCCATCGTCATTGAAGTAGTGCAACCCGTCCTTCTATGAAGACCTGGAGTAGAGAATGATAGATTTGTGTGTAAGCTATCCCGATGCAACATTATTGTTAATTGGGGATTACAATTCGAGGATCCGAATAGAAAATATTTCTTTCAGAGATTAGGTGGACGGTGAAAAGGGAGTGAGAAAAGCGAATAGATGCAGTAAAGATAAGGTGGTTAGTGCAGAAGGCAGGGAACTACTTGCATTTTGTGATGTATCTAGCTTTGAGATATCACTGCTGTTAAAGAATGGTGGCCACACTTCTTTAAAAAATTTTAAATTGCCCTAATAATCAGATGAAGGAAAAGTTTTCACTTGCTAACTTCCGGCATTTGACCTATAAACAGATAACCTCAGGTTATGTCGTTTCTTCGGAGTGGATAGATGGATTGGATAGCAAGATATACAGACTTATTAAGGGAAGAGAAACACCATCTGCTCCTAGAAATATGGATACGACTCAAAAGTTCCTATACAACCCTAAGACGCTGCAAGACGTTAACAAAATAATTAAATATATTCCATCAGAATATCAGGAGTTTTATAATTACATTCTTGAGTGGCCCACAAGAAATCCTATCCAATCTGATGAGAAGATTAGTAGTTAAATTGTTAATTAAAATTATTTTTAATACAACAGCACAATTTATTAAATTCGTAAGATGTTTGACTGAAATTAAGTAATTTTCACACTGTTTTAACAATAACAATTTAACTAACAAAAATAGCAGATTAAACCTGTGTTTAATTGAGTTTCTTTGAAAATTACCCATGAGAATTGATAATTTATTGGAAAAAGGATAGAATCAAAAATATTTATCGAATGCGCTGAAACGACTTACCATACAGTAAAGGGAACTTAGTTCTAAAAGTTTGTAATGCATCACAAAGCTGTAGGAACAATATTGTAAGTGTTAATAAGTTTTTCTTAGTTTTCTGACAACGTAGGTGCATGGACATACTTCCCTTTTCCAATCAGTGATTCAACCAAGATGTAATTTTCAGGTTGTACATTTTCTTTGCATTTCGTAAAACTTTCAGCGCGCAGCCTTCTAGCACACACGTGCCTTCGGTCTCAAACAGTTCATTAGCTGGGGATCGCGAGTGCGTGCATGCCTCCGGAAAATAAATTGTTGCAAATCTATGCATGCAGATCCCACATTTCTAAATGCAGTTGCTTATAGATAATATATCAGGGAACTAGTCTATTTTTTATTTCAGATTTTTAACTTGGCTATTTAATGTAGTAATTTTGCTTTCAAAAAGAAATTATTAAAAACTAAGGCCAAAATTTAAATTTCTTTGGAACAGGCGTAAAGTAATAAAATGTGTTGCATTTAGTCTTTCAAATGCGCCAAACTACACATCTCAACTATAGTAGACACAGAATTCCAAAACATAAAATTTACTTTGTCATACGTTAAAAGTGTTGAAATTGTTAAAAGAGGTATGTACCTTCGACAGACGGCCCGTTTCGACGCTATGTGTCGTCGTCCTCAGTATCTCTTGAACCAGTGGTGATCATGACTCTGCGATGTGCAGTTGTCGATGGTACTCATGCAGGATTCCGTACAATGACACACAGATTAATTAATATACCAATGAACAATGACAACTACACTGAAGAATTAAACACAATAAAATATATAGCACAAGACAATGGATACAACCCTAACATAATAGACACACTAATAAAAAAGGCAAAACAAAAACAGACCAAACCAACACAAACAGCACGCGAGAATAAATACATAACATTAACATATCACAATACCAATACCCACAAAATTGCAACTTCATTCAGAAAACTAAAGTACAAAATTGCATACAAAACAAATAATACAACACAGAAATACTTAAATAACCACATTAAACATTCAAATAAATATAATTCAACTGGAGTTTACAAATTAAAATGTAATAGCCTAGTTGTCCACATTTTTACATAGGACAGACAGGAAGATCCTTTCATACAAGATATAATAAACATATTAAAGCTATAACCAAACCTTACATCACATAAAATTATGCAGATCACATTATCAACAATAATCATGACTACAATAATATAGAAACAGATATGGAAATTTTACACATCACACCAAAAAGTTCACAGTTAAACATCCTACGAAATATATAAGAATACAATAGCACACCCACAACATATAGTTAACACACAACTGCAGTTCGATACGCACACATTATTTGACGTCATAATAAATCATAACATACAAACAGCCAGCCCCCACCATAGGAGCAACACACCCCCATCCCTACCATCGACAACTGCACATCGCAGAGTCAAGATCACCACTGGTTCAAGAGATACTGAGGACGACGACACATAGCGTCGAAACGGGCCGTCTGTCGAAGGTACATACCTTTTTTTTTTAACAATTTCACCACTTTTAACGTATGGCAAAGTAAATTTTATGTTTTTAACAAAGTGTAAACGAGAACTTTAATCAATGACAGAGTTCCAAGTGACCTTATGTAATAATACGCGCATAATTTGCGTAAATTCAAATAGTCATAACTACACAAATAATTAAGAATTACGGAAATAAAACAATATGTATCCTTATTTGATGTCTGGAATTCATAAAAAAATCGATCATTTATGAGAGGGTCGTGTTTTGTTGCTCTGCGATTTGACGTAGAATGACTCAAATGCGTAAGAATTATCTACATTTTTTAGTTATGGTCTTAAATTGAAACGTGTTTAAATGAACTTAAACGTTTAAATTATGTTGTTGGAAAAAATACTGTAATTAGCTTATAATCTATAATAACCAACAATTTTACCTTAGCACCGCAGATATGATCCTTTTGGGTCACCATCTCTGGAAATGAGAAGCATTTGAGAGTTGTGGGCCTACAACTTTTAAATAATATGCGAAGAAACCTGTTTGCCTACCCGATAAGAAATAATTTATTTTATCTCTAAAGATAGGACGCGCAATAACAAACTATAGCCAAGGTTAAACTCGAAGTCAAAAATGAGAGCAAACGTACATCCGTTACCAAATGTTATCATGGAACCAAAACCAGTACTTCAATATAAACCTGTGTGTAAGAAGGTCGATAAGTATTTAAAAAAAAGTTGAAGTGAATTTTCATCCATTATAAAAACGGAATGAGCATTGTAAGTTTTATCCGTGATTTTTCATGATCCTGCTGCTGTGATTCATGCTGATAATGATTGTTAACCCTCCAGTACTCGTACGACATACATATTGTGCAATCCACTGTTGTTTATCACGTCATCACATCTCCGCTTTCAATGCTGATTGATAGCTTTAAATAGTTTAGCCCTGACGTCTGGAATGTTTGAATGTAATTGTGATTTTCTTCTTTGTAGCAATTCATATGTTTTTAGAATGGAATACTAATGTAATCCGTGTGAATGCTAATGACAGTGTTTTTAACAGGATAGTGTACAAGAACATTTTCGATTTCATTATTTCTAATTTGATTTATTCCTATAAGCTATTGATAAGACATTTTTACATGTATTTTCTACTGTTGGAGTGATTATTTTATCCTTCAGTATAAATGATTACATGGACATACATATTTCTTAATACAATTACATCTTCTCATATGAAACAGACATGTATTTCATTCTAATGGTGACTTAAATTTTTTGAGTAGGAGATAATAACGCTAGAGTGTAGTTTAAGATAACTAACTATTCAGTCTATATAATAATAACAGGGTTCTTAATGACATCCTTTGCATCATAATATCACTCATTATATTACATTCAGACCACTGATTCAAATATTAAATTTCAAACAGAGTTACACCGTTCTATCGCAAACTGGTATGTTGTAAAATTACATACATATTCAACCGCGCAAAATAAATAAGTGATTATTAAAAAAGAGAGATGGATTACATACGTAATCCGCGCGAGTACTGCTATCACAAATTATGGCGCTAGCATTTAAGTGTGATACATGTCTAAGTTACATTAACCATGGCGATGGTAAACATGGCAAAGGTTACCAAGGCAATGATTATGATGGCAACGGGAACCACGCCAATGATTAACATGACAACGGTAACCATTGCAACAGTGATCAAGGCAACGGCATCCATGACAACGGTTACTATAACAAGGGTTACCATGGCGAAGATTATCATGGCAGCAGTTGCTTGGCAAAGATAACCACGACATCGGTAAACTTGGCAACGGTAACCATGACAACGGTTACCTTGGCTGCGATTATGATGGCAACTGTAACCATGCCATTAGTTAACTTGGCAACGTTATCCATGACAACGGTAACCATGGTGATGATTACAATGTCAAAGGTAATCCTGGCAACGGCAACCATGGCAACAGTTGTCAATGCAGAGTCAATAATGGCAACGGTTACCATGTCGAAGTTAACCATGGCTAAGTTTACCGTGCTAACGATTACCATGGCAACGGTAACCATGGTAAAATGCGAACCATGCCGACGGTAAATAATTATGGCGACGGTTATCAAGGCGATGATTATCATGGCAACGGGAACCACGCCAATTGTACTGAAAGCATGGCAAAGATTACCATAGAAAATATAAACATAGCAATGATTATCATTGCAACAGTAACCATAGCAAATATTACCATGGCAACATTTACCGTGACAACGACTACCATAGCAATGGTCAACATGGCTAGGTAACCATGGCAACAATTATCATGGCAACATCTACCATGGCACGGGTAACCATGCCAACTGTAACATTAAAAGTAACCGTGGCAATGGTAGCCATGGCAACGATGACAACAGGAATCATGGCAAATAAGTTAACGGTTGTCATGGCAACAGCAACCACGGCAACGGTATCAGTGGTAACCGTAACCATGGCAACCCTAAACATAGCAACGATAACTATATCAACGATAAGCATAGCAACGGAAACCACGGAAGCGATGGTGAATATTACTATGTCGGACGTAATCTTAGCAACGACAACCATAAAAACGGTTGCCAAGGCAAATGGCAGCGTTTACCATGGTGAAGGTAACCATAGCAAACGGGAAGCATTGCAATGGTTGTCATGGCAACGGTAACCATGGCAACGGTAAAAAAGTAATAATCGTAACCATAGCAACCGTAATCTTGGCAACCGTAATCGCGGCTATAATAGATATGCCATTGTTAACCGTGAAAACGGTTCCTTTGTCGACGATATACATAACAAAATTCACCACGGCAACAGTAACCATGCCAACGTTAAACATATCAACCGTAACTATGGCAACGGTAACCATTATGCGATGATTATCATGACAATGAGAACCACGTCAATGATAAATATTACAACATTGATGAGCATGGCATCGAAAACCATGGCAACAATGGCTATGACAACGGTTACCATCACAAATTTTACTATGACAACGATTACGAAGCAACGGTTTTCATGGCAACTTTTAAAATGACACTGTTACCATGACCACGGTTACCATGGCCACGATAATCATGGTAAAAGTTACCATAGCAACGCTAACATGCCATCGATGAAATAAGAAACGGTAACAATGGCAACGGTAACCACGGAAATGGTAACCATGGCAACGGCTACCATGGCAACGATTATGATGCATCTGCAGGCAATGCTCTCTAATAATAATTGAATGTTTAAAGAATTCATCATAAGCAATGTTTACTGATGTTTGTTAGAACATGGAGTTCCAAGATTCTTTCTCAAGTAGTTGATTTGGATACCAAATATTTTCATCTTTAAAGGATCTTACTTTCTTGTATACAGCAGAACTGTTATAGTCATTTTATTCGTATTTTCTAGATGTAACTGCAATATTTCAGCATCATGATCAGAAAACCCTGTTGTTATTACATTAAAACTGTACTTCTACAAATCCTTGTGTAATATTAGACTACTTGATCGACAGACTGATGCTTCCTATTCTTATTGGGACATTTACTATTGCCTCTAAACCATGTGTTTAGTCCCGTCGCTCTAATTTCCGGCAGCCAATCACGTTGCAGATCGGCTACATTTAAACGTGTGCGTCTTGTGATTCGCTGATGAAGATGTTAAGCATTTCCTAAGGCTGGATAAATGCTTAATATATAATCGCCCGCCATTTTGGGTCTTTCGTTGGCGTTCGTAGAAAGCACACGAGGACGTTATTTAACGCTCAATTATTTGCTGAATTACAGTGCGTTTGATTTATTATCATAGGAGCTACGACATGATAATGTTTAACAGTGTGGCAAATAGATCCCTTGTCTGGTAGCTCGGCAACGAAAGAACTAAAATGGGGAACGATACTACCTTCCTAGACTTTATAGAGCTTTGACTTCCTAAGACGTAAGCAAAGAGGAGGAGTCACGCCGGGAATAACAGCGTCGCGACTATAGTTGTAATTTTTATTTATATCATTATTATTATTAGTATTATTATTACCAATATTATTATTATTATTATTATTATTATTGTTATTATTATTATTATTATTACTATTATTATTACTACAGTATTTTAAAAATTCTACATTTATATCACTCAAAATTATAATATTTTTATTCTATTTGGCAAAGTATGAATTATTATATCCAATTTATCAATAAGGATCTGGATATTACTGCTGACAGTCCTATATACAGGGTGTTTAAAAATACGGGGCATAATTTCAGGTATGTATTTCCCACATGTAGACAATCAAAATAGTTCATTACAACATATGTCCAGAAATGCTTCATTTCCGAGTTATGGCCTTCACAACATTGAAATTCACCGTCCCAGGCACGCTGCAGCTTCGGAGATTTTCCTTTGGTTCTGGTAGATCGATACAGCCACACCAGTTCGCCCTCCTGGAAACCTGCAGAATTGGCTAATCTGTCGTAACGCACTTTCATTCTGTCACTGGCCATCTTCAGGTGCTCTCTAGCCAGTTGTTGAACTCCATTCAAGTACTCGGTCAGTTCTCCCATGTAGTCAGTCGCTGGCTGGTCGGCGCTGGGTGCCGTGCCAAACAGCAGTCACAGGGCAGGCGCAGCTCTCTCCCGAAGACCATGTTTGCTGGTGTCATCCCTATTTTATCGTGGACCGAAACTCTGTAGGCCAAGACGAACAGTGGCACTCTGGCGTCCCAGTCTCTCTCATAGTTGGACATTTCCTTCCGCAGGTGCTTTTCCACGGTTTAGATGTAGCGTTCCACCATGCCATCGGAGTGTGGGTGGAGGGGAGTGGTCCTGGTTTTGTGCACCCCCAGACGCTCGAACAATTCTCTCATCAGGTTGGATTCGAAGTTGCGCCCCTGATCACTGTGCAGTTCCCGGGGCACCCCGAATCGGCAGATGAAGTTGTCAAGCAGTGCGTCAGCCACCGTGGAAGCCTCTTGGTTCGGAATTGAGTATACCTCTGGCCATTTATGTGAAGTAGTCCATGTCTATTAGCAGGTAGCGGTTCCCTCGATCCGTGGCCGGGAATGGTCCAGCAACATTGATGGCGATTCCTTCAAAAGGAGCTCCCACGTTGTACTGCTGTTTGCCTTCCGTGCTGCGTGTCCTAGTTCCGCGACTGCCTGCACATATGTCGCACCTTCGGCACCATTTTTCCATGTCGAATCTCTGATGCAGCCAGTAGAAAATCTGCCTTAAATTGTCTAGCGCCTTGTTGGCTCCCAGATGGCCTCCAGTCACCTTACTCTTGGGCAGGACAAGTTGTTCTATTCGGGTCCTAAGTTTGGCCGACTCCCAAATATTTTTCAGGATATCAACCTTGACAGTTAAGGATTCTCACTGGGCACAGTACCTCTTGTAAGTGGTGCTACGGTCGGCGATATCGGCCCACATTGGTCTCTGAACGGACTCCTCATCACACAGTAGCTGTACGAAGTTTGGGTCCTCCAAACGTTCCCACCTTATGGCGGCGTTATCCAATCCTTGGCTCTCCTGAGCCGCGATTGCTCGGACTGCGTGGGCGCCATTTCGGTCTTCTACTTTCAGGCAGTGTTTGTAGCCATTCGGGTACGATAGTCATGTTACGGTATCAGCGTTGGAATGTTATTTCCCTTGGCGGTGTTCACAGGTGAAGTTGTACTCCTGTAGCCATTGAACCCAACGGGCGGTCTGCCCCTTCAGATTCTTGAAGCCCAATAGCCAGGTGATTGCAGAATGGTCTGTCCTCAGATGGAATTCCTGGCCAAACAAATATTTGTGGAAATGCTTCAGGCTTCCACAATGGCAAGGAATTCTCTATGGGTGACGCAACTTTGGAGAGTGTTCGGCTGAAGTAGGCAATCACTCTCGCTTGCCCACCCTGTTCCTGAGAGAGTACTCCGCCGATGCCTACGTTGCTTGCTTCGGAGTCGACAGTGAACTTTCTTCCAGGGATAGGGTATCGCAGTACAGGAGCAATGCAGAGCCATTTTTTCAGTGATTGTAAGGATGACTCCGCCACATCCGTCCATTGGAATTGTTGTTTCTTCACGGTCAGTTGGGAAAGAGGCTTAGCAATGTTGGCGTTCCCAGCTACGAACTTTCTTTAATAAGTGCAGAGGCCGAGAAAACGGCGCAACTCCTGCTATTCCCTCGGTCTCGGCCATTCTCTAATAGTTGCTGTTTCTCCGGGTCCGTGGCCACCCCGTTGGTCCTTACTACGTTCCCCGTTAGCTGAATTTCTTCTGGAACAGATGACATTTCTTCGCGTTCAACTTCAACCGGGCTTGTCGCAGTCTCTCGAACACTTACTTCAGATTCGACAGTTGTTCACCGAAAGCCTTGCTGACCATCATGACGTCATAAAGGTATAGCAAACAGGGTTTCGTACGTCAGGCCTCTTATTACGGACTCCATTCGTCTCTGGAATGTAGCTGGAGCGTTACAGAGGCCGAACGGTATAACGGTGATTTGCCATAATCCTTGGCCTGTAGAGAATACCGTTTTCTCCTTGTCCTCAGGATGTAGCGCCACCTGCCAGTACCCTGACTTGAGATCCAAAGTTGAGAACCACTATGCTCCTGCCAGGGTGTCCAAAGTATCGTCAATTCGTGGCATGGGAAAGCAGAAATTATTGGTGACGTCATTCAGTTTTCTGTAATCCATGCAGAAACGCAGAACCACAATCTTCTTCTTCACTACCACAGGTGATGACCAAGAGCTGTCGGATTCCTCGATGAGCCCTCTTGCTTTCATGCCCTCCACCTAGTTGTGAATCTCCATCTGTGTAGCTAGAGTAACACTTCGAGGAGGTTGTTTAATTGGGAAAGTATTTCCTTTGTCGATGCGCTACTGAACTTCCTCCGTTCTCCCGTAGTCATTTTCAGACAGGCTGAACACTTCTTGAAACTCTGTCAGTAAATCGTGGACTTGTCTTCTTTCTCTTTAGCTTAAATTCTCCGGCAATTCTCGAGCCAGGGTTTGAGTGATGGGTCTAGTTCGCGACCTGCACGGGGACGATACTCGGCATCACCCAGTGACGTCATAGACACTACTGCCTCGACGCTACCTAGCACAGTTCCACTAGACACATCCTTGTCCCGATTGGTGATATTCAGGAACCCTCACCGGTGCCACTTACTGGTTTGGGGTTAGGAATCTGGCCACATAAACTCTATCTATCGGAGTTATTCGCGAATCATGTGAGGCGGTGGTACGATCATCCACTCCTCCTCTTTATCTTTCTTATATTGGCTGCTTTCGCCAGGTGGACGGCACATTGGAGGGATTTGGGTGTGCGCAGTGGAAGACTTTTAGAAATGGATAGTGTGAATTTGTAAAACAAATATAATTAACAATAACAAGTAACAACGTACATAAATGGAAAATGAAATAACAACAAATATAAAATAGGTGAATGAAAATAGCACAAACTAATCTGAAATGATATCCCCAGGATATGTAAATCATGCAAGTATCACAAGGCTGAGGCCAACACACTTATAAGTGATAAAACAATCTAATATGGCCGTCTCTCGACAATCAGTGACTAACCTATTAAGCATATGTTCATGAACCACTCTTTAAATATATATATATATATATATATATATATATATATATATATATATATATATATATATATTAACTATCTGAGTATGAATCTGAACACAACACCCAGCCAGCACATTAACTTAATACATGATCCATTCGACCATAGATACCACTCAATCTGAGTAACCAAACTGTAAATACATGTACACTCAATAAGAGAGAAACTCTACCCAGCATAAAGCATTACATGACTGATCACTATACATTACCCATTGCACATATTGCTCACATTAACTGTGCAAATTGCACTAACCCAAATCTCTGCACTTTACAAAATGAACACCCAACGGAGAGAGAGAGAGAGAGGGATGGAGACAGATACACGTAATAAGTAACGGACGATAATTCCAATCTCAACGAGCATATAACTAGCAACAAAACTCGACGCACATGATAACAAATAGCGGCGAAGGAAACCAATAATCAAATGGAACAGGGAAAACACTAAAATAATATGAGACCCTAACCGCTGCTCTATCACTCTAACCGTCTCGGAACATGAACTCACGTTTCAAATCATATGTCATTACAAAATCCCCAAATACAATTCACTTCAAACACATATATCTCACAAATATGTTACTCAAAGCAAATACTAAAACTTGCCCTCAAGACGTATCACTAGCAAGCGATGTTTCAAACTACGATCCACTAAAATCCCAAACACACACGACGCAATTTCACTACTCCACAGATCTATCTCCAACACGTACAATGCCCGAGTCACGTTGTCTATATCTGCCGCGTACCAAAATCCAAGTCTTGTTAAAAATGTTTCTGCCGCGTACGAGAGCTTGAATCTGAGCCAACTGTTTCGTGTATCTCCCGCTTACGAGAGCATAAGTCTTGTTAAGTGTATCTGCCGCGTACCGGAACCCAAGTGACGCTCCGTGTATCTCCATTAAAACAGGTAAACTCTCTCCCCCTCTATCCTCGTGAGACGTAATGAACCGGCCAATAGGGTTATTTGGAAAGAACAAATGAAAGGATTGATAGCGCTATCTATACTGTGACTTCTGAGAGCGCTCTGCCGGATGAAGAGACGTACTAGGTGAACGGCCGTGGTCGTGGGCACGGCTCAATCAGGAAGCAGGTTTCTCTTAGGCTGCCCATCCAGTCGTACCATCACCACCATCTCGCAGCTTGCTAGCATTATCCCCTGAATTTCCAAGGCCAGTCTGTTGGCCATTAGTTGGTTTTCGACGTCCCTCACGAACACTTCATCCTGACCAAAGCGGAGGATACAGCGCCGGACGTCCACCATCGCATCAAAGATCCGCATGGCGTCGAGTCCCAGGATGACGTCTTCAGTGATGTTGGCGAGGAACACCCACATTTGCAGTCTCCTCTTTCCCAAGATCAAATCCAGGAAAACCTGTTTTTCGATGGGAAAACTTTCGCCTGAAGCAGTACGAATCTCATATCGGCGTAGCGGCGTCCTCCCATGTAGGCCACGCACGACTTCCGGCCTGGCGATAGTGAGCGACACCCAGGTGTCTACCAGTACTCTCCATTGACGGCCTCTTATCCATCCGTCAGCAATAAGCCCAATCGTCGCATCTTCTGTTAACCTTCTTCAAGATCAGCCGAGGGGATGGTGATGACGACGCCGACGTGCTCCTCCCCGCATCGGCCCCTTTCAGTTTTCGTGTCTGTGACCAGATCGCTCACAGTCCCTCCTTAAGTGTACATGTTCGCTGCAGGACCAGCAGGTAGGCACTCCTCCTCTCCGTCGCTCGGGTGACTTCGGGTGACGTTCCTTGACGTCGGCCGCTGCGCCTCCCTTAATCGGAGACGTTCGCCATCAACTTAGCCGCCTCAATCCTGACGGCAGCGCCAGAGCCTTTTTGATTGCTTGATGCTCGGCCAAGAGTAGTTGATTTTTTTATCTCGGGGTCGTGGACTCCACAGCTGAAGGTGTAGGCCGCCTCTCCAGTGACGAAGTCAGGAGGTAGGCTCCTGAAAGGCTCATGAGCCAGTTGTTCCACCGCGAACGCAAATTCTTGTAGGGACTCCTCTCACTGTTGGACCCTCGTTTTCAGTTGGGTCCTAAATGCAGCCGTAAGTTGACGGTCACCATAACGTCCCTCCAAGGCCTCCATTATCTCAGCGGCTGTCCCCTTTTCTGGTTCGCTGTGAAGAACGTCCGACGCCTGTCCCTGAAGCGTGGCCAGCAGCTGAGTAGTGTTCTCTGCCGAGGTCCACCCATTATGCTCTGCGATAGCCTCGAACTGGCGTCGGAATATTTCCCAGGACGTCGTTCCGTCGAATTTCGGCGTCTTGACGTTCGATTGTCTGGCTGGAGGCGTTGATTCCACAGTACCACTATATGGGGTCCTTAATTCTGTTGCCGCTTCTTCCATAGCCCGTCGAACCTTTTCAGCAACTATCTGTTTCTCTTCTCTAGCCTGGCGATCCACTAACGCGAGTATGTTCTTGTTTTCTTCTGCATGTTGATCCAGCAACTCACTCGTCTGTTCTTGGCAATAGTCGAGAGCGCGAATTTTGCTGTCGAAATGGTCTATGTCCTGTCTCAGTTTGGCCATTGCTGTATTTACAGTTGCGAAATTCTCGTTTAGTTTGTCAAAATCGGCTTTAAGTTCATATTTTACGATGGTAACAATTCCAACCACATGCGTTGAAACGCTGGCAATTTGTGTAGTGACTTCATTTTTCACTTCGTTTATGTCGCTTTTCAAGTCACTAATGTGCATGTTCATGTCGTCTTTCACTTCACTTATACCGGTCTTCACCTCACTGATGTGTTTTTTCACTTCTACTTTTATTTCCGTGATGGCTTGCAGGATCTACTGTTTGTTTTCCATTATGTCTACAAATTCCCGCTTCTGACACCAAATATAAGTTTTATTAAATAATAACAATGTCACTGTTATTCAGAACAATAATGGCTTTTCATTTCTGAGTTTAAACACACTTATGAACAATGGGTAATTTAGTCAACACTGCAACAACGTAGTCGTTATTGCACTCCGCAGACGACAATGACCATTCACCTTTAATATTCAGAAGAATAACAATGTACTCCTAATTTCAACTAATGTTCACAAAGCACTATTTACAAATCAAAACTGTCAGTTTTCAGTTCATTCGCCTTGGCTAGTTCTTCTAGCTCACTCAAGTTCACGGTATGTCGAACCCTAGGCCTTCCAGATACAGTCAACTGCGCTTCGAACCGAAGACTTTCAGATACAGTACACTACCCTTCAAACCCAAGACTTCCGGATACACCGCACTCGCCTGGTCGCTGTCACTGTTGCGGTCCTCATCACGTCGAACCCCGGTCTCGAAGGGTGGCTTCCTTTTTCGCTCACTGCTCATCGAAGCTCGCCCTTTTCTGTCGGACACACGTTGGACTCCCGACGCGGCCAGGTCTTCCAACATGGCGCCACAATACTATTCCAGATAGGTTACAAGAACCTGGTGTTTAAATGTACTGGCAATAGTTCTGTACAAATAGCTGACAGGGGGTTTCAACTACAAGAGCAGTTTCAAAAATTTTGTTCCTAAGACTGATAGAATTTTGTTCACCATGTTATAATTTAAATCATCTTTCCCTGTATTCTTCTGTCTGAAATCTTTTAACTTTTATCATATTCATTAAAATACTTTTCATTAATTTTTTCTATCTTTAGCTGTGTTCGATATTAAAATTTTAATAATTGTAGTTTTCATTAATTTTGTTCCTGTCACATGAATACTTTTTTCACTGTGAGGTCAGTGTTTGTAAAGAATAATACGTTTTTTCTTGTTCATCTTGAAGTTAAAAAATCTCTACTTTCACTGAAATTACTATGTTTTATTATGGTAATTGCAAGGAATGTTTAATTAGAACACTTCGTTTTACTTATAGGTTCCTAATTTAGCTAAGGGTTTACTATGCCTCCACCTTCAAGGAAAAGGTAGATAGTAATTATTGAAGATTAAGCTACAAGAATTAGTATTACATGCCAGGAATGAGATAATAATGATAGTGCTACCCCAGGCCCAAGTACGAGGGTTAATAAAATTAAAACGAGGTATAATATTTTTCTCCGCGGAGGAAGTTTATTTCTCAAAGCAATGTCCACTAATTTTTAGGCACTTATTCCACCTGCATACTAGATTTTTGATATCTTGTTCATAAACGTGTTTTGGCTCCTGGTGACACAACTGCTGCACTGCCTCAATCACGTAACCGTCCGTCGCAAACCAGCAACCTCCCAGGTCACTTCTGAGCTTGCCGAAAATATGGAAGACGAAAGGTGACAATTCCGGGCAGTAAGGGCTATGTTCGAGCACCTACTAGCGCAGGTCCGAATGGTATCCATGGTGTGACAAGCTGTGTGTGGTCGCGTATTGTCGTATAACAATGACACCTTCATAGAAACGTCCAGATCGCTTGTTTTTGACGCCACGACGCAATTCAATAGGCATACGGAGGATTTCGGAGTCTCGAGCGAAGGTGACAGATTCTCCTCTCTCCATGAAGTGGCAAAATACTGGACCCTCTGAGCCAAAGAACAGCATGAGCATCACTTTGCCTGCGGCTGCGAAATTTCTGAACATTTTTGGGCGTGATGATGTGTCGTGTTTCCACTGCATGATGTATCGTTTGCTCTGCGGCTCGTAGTGCATGCACCATGTTTCATCCACTGTCACAATACGTTCCAAGAAAGCCTCCCCTTCCTGTTAACGCGTCAGATGTTGCAAACTCCGTCCCATTCGGTGTTGTTTCTGTTCACCTGTGAGACATTTACCACACTTTACGGTACTACAATCACTCGTGAACTATTGAGTATGCAGATCCATGACTAACATTCAGGTTCTCAGCCACTTCGCTCATTGTACATTTTCGATCTGCCCGGATGAGATTGACTGCTGCAACAACATTTTCTTCCGTTATGACTGTGTGGGACTGGCTAGGGCGCGGGTCGTCCTCCAGTGATGTTCGCTCTTGTTGGTATCGCTTTGTCCACTTATACACTCGAACATCTTCTTCATACGGCGATGAATTTCAATTTGTGAAACGGCGTCGTTGGCTAGAAACTACACCACACTACGCTGAGAGAACTTGGACGCTCCCATTCCTGTGAACGTCATCTTCATCTTGCTGATGCGCATCACTCCCTGCGCATGTACAGTTTCCCTGAAAAGGAATGAGACAATTGAATATTCCTAAGTCTCAGATGTAAAACACTGCGCATGATCAAAGACCAGAGCACTGATACACAAGATAACGAATATTGAGTTACTTAGATTCAAGCTATTTGGTTTGTTACTAGGATCGTTCCGGAATTCACTTCAAAAACTGCAAAAAAATATGATAATATTACGTATATAAGAGATAAATATATACGTAAATCGTGTGGTTAAATCGACAATGGACCTTCATGACTAGATCGACACTCCGCACAGAAAGTAAAGCTTTCGTGTCGTTGCAATAGCTCGGACGCTAAGATCTCTGCGTGTTGTGTAGAAGAGAGCGAGTTAGATTCTTAGTCTATATCAACGATTTTTTTTTCTAAATAACGTTGAAATAGAGTTTCACAAAGTCCTCAGATTAAGTGTTAATGATCACAGAATTTACAAAATTACAAGTTATAATATTATAAACGTTAATCTAATGAATGCATTTATGCACACATACAATGTAAATGCATATGTATATATATATATATATATATATATATATATATATATATATATATATATTAAAAACTAATAATTAAAATGAAATTAAAAATATATTCTTAAGCCACACAGACAAACGTTTACAAAGGTTTAGAGTCCTTAGGACATGTCATTTGTTGAGTGATTATTACAATATTTTATTAGTAGCTTTCCCATATGTGTAATAAATGCACTCGCACAAAACAATTTTTGTTAAAAGTGTGGCTTTAGATTATTTCATTCTCACCCCTTCAGTTGATTTTAACTATTTTATCTACGTGTTTAATTTAATGTGCATTCAATTTAATTCATGTTATCATTGAATGTATAAGCACTGTTGCTGTTACTGATTAATTACATATATTAATACTAACTATTAAATGCAGTATCTTTTGCAAAATCTTGAATGTTTAAGTTGTCAACAATATTTCTGTACTATATACTACAAGACGTTAAAAGAATTTGCAATAGATTTGGGATCCTCTATTTTATAATCACTAATTTGAATGAAAAAATATTTTCTTTCTTTGGATATCTACAAGTTTAACTTTAATAATATTCCGAATAGCTTTAATTGCATTATGTGAATTTTGTGCTTTTCTATTCAAATGTGTTATTTCCCTCTTTTATAAATTTTGATACATTACACTGTACTTCTTGTAGTATTTAAGGAAATGAGGATAGTTACATTGCAACTCATTACATATAGATTCTTCTTTTTAAGTCCCTGCATTATCTAAATGTTTTTACTTTTGAATTTTTTCACAACATTGAATGGAGAACATCCACTGAAGTGATTCTGAAATGAAGTGAAAAATACATTTACTCTTAATATCAGTAGTACCAGTAACATATACGTTTTTCCAAGATTCATTTTGTAGACATAAATGTAAATAATCACTAGATACAGCATTTACGACCCTTTTTTGTTTTTAAATTACTATTTTGAAATTGTTCAGTAACAGGATTTGTTCATCATGTTCATACAAGCCATTGATTATAGGTGCTGCCTAATAGGAATTCAGTCTAATTCAGTGTACAAAACTTTTATCAATGGCTGTGCTACTTCAGCTTGTATGCTCGTAGGAAAATGAGTCTATGACTGAGGTTTCCAGTTTCAAGGAGTGAATTTAATTTACTTTTACGGAAAAGTTCCGAGAGATAATTTCTGTTTATGTCACTACAGATCACAAATTCCATATGAGATTCCTAAAGTCTTTTCTTTACAAATTTAATGTTGGCTATATAAATATTAAGAAATATGAATGATTGTAGTTAGAAGTCTGATTTACATTATAAAAAGCAAGAAGTTACATTCCTCGGCAAGATTAGAACTTTTCGATGTTTGGTTTTGTCTTCCAACGCATAAGCAGGGACCTATTCAATGCTTATGTTAATAACCTACAATTTAGATGTAGCAATGTGGTGTCATAACTTGGGTTTTGTTTACTTAATGTAATTAGATTTAATTTCATTAGCTTCGCAACAATTGGACTTCCTGTTATATCCTGTTATTTAAATATTTAAGTTAGAGTTGATTTATTAACTCTTACTGTGCAAGATGACCCTTATTTCAATAATTCTATATCACGTTAAATAGTCATTGTCTACACTAAAGTATTATCATCATCCCTCATTTCTCATCTTAATGGCGAACCGACGTGATATGAGACAGCGAGTTACAGCTCTAGTTGAGGCTGGATATGGGGCTAGAACTGCTGGCCGTTTGGTCGGTGTTTCTGGAAGTACAGCCGAGAGGTGGGGTCATCGTTACCAAAATTCAGGGGAGGTCGAAAATCTCCCTATTTCTGGGCGTCCCCGGATTTCTTCATTGGAAGAGGATGCTCTCTTATTCGAGGAAGTTCGACAGGACCCCTTTCGGACTTCTAACGAAATAAGAACAGCATCTAACTTTCCCGGTTCTTCACAGACTGTGATCAGCAGGTTGAGGAACCGGGGTATTAGGAGCCGGAGGGCTGCGCAAATGGAAATATTGGAGGAAGCACAAGCTGTCGACCGTCTTGCCTTCGCCACCAATTGGGTGGATTTCGATTGGAGAAATGTAATTTTCTCCGACGAAACAACCATCTCGAGTGATTACGAAAGTCCTGTCCGTGTCTATCGTGAGGATGGTCTCCGACATGATCAGCGCTATGTGCACCGACGTGAAAGATCGGGGCGCTTTAGCATATTGTCACATTCTAGTATATACAGTTGCGAAGCTTAATACGTAGTAAATATGCAAACATTAGATTGTTGCTCACCACTAGGATCGCTAATATCGCCTCATTACAGGCAATGCAAAATAGTACCGTCACAGTCTATTGTTTCTAGCCCACTCAAACCTCAAGCTTCGTGACTGTATATAGTAGACTGTGATATCGTGTTGAGGTGGATGTCTTAGGATGGACCTGGCGTTATAGAACGCATCGATGGCCGGTTTAATACGGGAACTTACGAGCACATTCTTGAAAATATATTCCTTCCTTCCGCCCCTAGAACGTTTTCCCGAAATAACATTGCTGTTCCAACCGGATAACCATCCCGTGCACTATGCCCAAGCATTCAATGATAGTTTCAAAGTAGACCCGAGATCGAAATCATTAATTGGCCTCCGAAGTCACCTGATTTGAATGTCATCAAAAATTTATGGGTGGAATTAAAAAAGAGAAGGATAGCCACCTATGCTCACCGACGCCCTCGAAATCGAGACGAATTGTGGGATCAAGTTGCTGAAATCTGGGAAGATCTCGCCGGGGATTAGAATTTATTCCATAATCTCGTGACATCCATGCCGACCGACTTAGAGCTGTAATAGAAGCTGATGGCATGTGGACAAGATTTTAAGTTGACAGGTCTCTTTTTGTTTCTTGTGATTTTTGTTTGAGGAAAAATACTCTTAACTTCCAAGTAAGATTTTTTTTTTTGACGAGGTTCAGCCCACCCAGAAATTGGGCATAAATTATTCATATTTTTCGACAAATTAGATAGTCTAGGAACTCTGAAGAAATTAATTACACTTCAATAAAAAAAGGTTTCACCTGGGATCGAACATGAGACGTTTCGGTTAAGCAGTGGAACCGACACGCTACTATATGAGCTACCGAGACAAGACAGTGACAACAGCAGTTAGAGTGTAGATCCCATAGCAGGCATTTGCCATTCGGTACAGAGAAGCAATGATAGCTTGTGACCCTAGCTATGTTGTGAAACCGTGGCCTTAAATGTCTGTCTTCTTCGTGATTCTTATTTTGGTCCTTGTCCTTGTTGTGGTCCTCTTAACAATTCTTGCTGTATTTCTCATGTTATGTATCGTTACGTCGATATCGAGTGAACCGCGCTGTAGAACTTTAACTTCCGACGACCAAGAGTCGTCTCATTCCTTTTAAGGGTAACTGTACGTTGGCCAACTTTGGACTATACTGCATTCAATCAGTAGTATCAACTCCAAAACTTTCCCCTAGGGTGGCCTGTAACCTAATTATTGGCAGCCGATTTTTCGTTTTTATTTGACTGATCCTCGTAATACTTCAGATAATTTGAATGAAAATTCTGGACACACTTCTGGAAGTCCTACCCCAGGCTAAAGTAACATTTCACATGATTTTTCAGGATTCAAAGTCCAAGAAGGAACTACAGTAAGCGGTACACTTTTGGCCTGAGAAAACAAACACCTGCGATTTATGATGAGTGGAAAAAATATCGTGTAAAGAATACAGAAGAGGATTGCATAGAAACATAAAAGGAACAAAGACGGACGAAAAGACAAGAAAACAAGGTGACAATGAAACAGAAAAGTGTGCTACCAAATGAAGGAGGAAAGAACATTTTAAGAGTTAGTGCAATAGACTTTGAAAAGTCATAGTCCCCTCTTCCGAACTTTCAAATTTTACTACTGAATGCAATCAAGTTTCCTTGATAGCTCAAGGCCCTTCTGAAGAATCATCTGATCTTCTATTGATGTGTTGCTAGAATCCGAAGCAGAAAGTGATGACTGGGTTGTAGAGAAGTCAACTAGCTTTCATAACATTGCTTCAGTGAAGGTAAAAGTACATGATTATGTAATTCTACAACACGAATAATAATTCTTCCGGGTCTTGTTTTAAACACAAACGAAAGTAAGCCTATGTTAAAGTAGGTAGTGATAATGAGTAGCAGTGGTGGAAATGGCCATGAAAAAAGGACAAACTATGATATAACGCAAAGTATATCCTAGGGACAATCAGTCCTCCCAAATAAGACAATAAGAAACAAATATATAAAGTGAAATAAATGAAAAAAGTCGTGTCATATTGACTTGAATTCACTTCATTGATAATGTTGTTATTGTACCAGTAAGAACTATATTACGAATTTAGGACATTATGATATACAGTATTTCAAAGGAAAGTGTCATTTTTCAATATTGTTCTTATAACTCAACTCTTTCCATGTACTGTATAATTTAAATATTTTATTTATCAGTGGTAAATTAAATTAAGTCATATAGAAAAGTTTTGTGTTAAGTGTCAACTTTTGGAGCATGTATGTGTCAGCCATTGGGACGAAGCAATTTTTGATATGTCAGCTATTGGTGCAAGAAACATGCTTATTTGAATATATATATATATATATATATATATATATATATATATATATATATATATATTTGCTCTTCATATAGCCTTTGTTTGTGTGATTCTCCAATTTCCAGAAATAAGTACCAACTAATAAAAATAACTAAGTTGCCTGTAATGAAGCAAAATTCATAATTTGTTCCTTAAAGTGTCAGCCTTTGGTACACTTACACTTACTTCTATAGCCTATTTGTTTTTACAAATCTACATGAGCCTCCATGCTCTTTGTTTTTCCTTTTGAATTTTGATAAAAAAGTAAAATTGAGGAGCGATTTTGCAAAAGTCGAAAGATGCAGAAATTTTCGAAAGTGAGTTACATATGGATATCGTATCTTTTCTACCTCCGGAATCTATCTATGAAATCAGATTTACCAAAACTTGATTCATACCGTATGTAGAAACTACCAAACCTTCCAGGTTTTTCGCCGGAGACGTACTAAAATTGGGAGGGGAAGCCATGATTACCTATCTAGTGCGTATATTTGAAATATCAATTAACAATGGTACTGTCCCGCGTGATTGGAAAGATGCAATAGTGGTGCCAATTTATAAGTCAGGGTCTCACTCAGATACAAAAAATTACAGACCGGTCAGCCTCATCTCTGTGGCTTGCAAACAGATGAAACACTTGATTTCAGCTTATCTAAGGCAGCATTGGGATGGCTCAAATTGGTTACATAACTGTCAGCATGGATTTCTGGGGGGCTATTCATGTGAGAGTCAATTAGTAACGGTATGTCAGGATTTAGAAGACAGAATAGATTCCAATAGCCAAGTAGATGCAGTGATTATTGACTTTTCACGCGCATTCGATGTAGTCGCACATGATATAGTGTTGGTTAAACTACAATAAACGGGGATTGACTTCAAAGTGCTCCAGTGGATCAAGGAATTTTTAACTTGTCGCACTCAGAGAGTAGGGGTAGGGGAGGAATTATCGAACCCAATTGAAATTACTTCCGGGGTCCCGCAGGGGAGTGTCTTGGGGCCTCTTCTATTCCTGGCTTTTGTAAATGATCTGCCAGTTAATATCTTGTCTAGGGTTCGCTTATTCGCGGATGATTGTATGGTAGACAGGGAAATAAAAAGTCATGAAGATACTACTCTTCTCCAGAATGACCTCAATAGAATAAACGATTGGGTAATAACCAACAAAATGAAAATAAATTCTCTGAAGTGCAAAGCCATCAGCTTTACAAGGAAAAGAAATAAAATAGTCGCATCGTATACGTTAGGGTATGAAACCATTCAGGAAGTTAACAAATTTAAATACCTCGGAATAACATTTAGCAGCGTTCTCGGCTGGGCGGAACACGTTACAGACACAGCGGGAAAGGCATGGAGAGCGTTACACTTTGTGATGAGGGTACTAAGAAAAGGTTCTGATAAATCCAAAGAGATTGCATATAAATCACTAGTACGTCCAGAAATGGAATATGGTGCAGCATGTTGGGATCCTTACAGATTATAACATGTTAAGACACTGGAAAAGATTAAAAAAAACGGGCTCTGAAGTGTAGTCGGAAAAATTCACCATTAAAATGGGACACACTCACGGACAGGAGAACGCGAATTCGATTATGCGCACTGTTCAAAACATACAGAGGTGAGCCTGCCTGGAGAGAAATAAAAAATAGGTTGCAGCCGCCAAATTACTCTTCAAGGAACGACCACTCATATAAATTGAGGGAAAGAAGGCAGAGGACGGACACTGGAAAGTTTTCTTTTCTCAATCGTACTATCAGGGACTGGAATCCTTTACCTGCAGACTTACTAAAGGCTTTACCAACAACAAAAAATGCATTTAAAAATAGGCTTAAGGACCTTACTAATAGACGGTAATTATACACAGTATTTAAAGGGTGTAAATGATATGTTGTTATTGAAGTGTTGTATCAGTGAAGAATTATGTTGTGTCAGTGAAATGTGTTGTATCGGTGAAGAAGTATGTCGTGTCAGTGAAGTGTGCTGTGTAAGTTAAACGTGTTCCTGTGAGTGAAGCTTTATAGTTTATAGTGGCAGTGCAAAGAATTTGAACAGTGAAATGTTTTTGAGGTGTTAGTGAAATCAGGATAGAATCAGTGAAATGTGTCGTAGTCCCAGTGCAGTGAGTGAGTTGACAGCGAAATGAGTGTAATTTGAAAGGTACTTTTGCAGATATGAACATATACTCGTGGGTTTTAGTTCGATCTTAGTTTTAAGATACAAATTAGAATATTCCAAATGTTATTTTAAGTGATCGTTTCATTTAATTTAGTATATTCCCTGTTGTTGTTGTGGTTATTATTATTATTATTATTATTATTATTATTAATTATTAGTATTATTATTAATTGTATTTTTAATTAATAAGTTTATTATTGTCATTATTGAGTGTAATTAGTTACCACTGCCACCGGGTATATACCCATTGCAGTGTGAATAAATACATACAGATCCTGTCACTTAGTGTAATTTCAGTAAAACCTTGAGTTCTGCATCTATCGACTTTTGCAAAAACGCTCCTCAATTATTAAACTTAGAGGTCTAAATCATCTTGGTTTAACCAATGCTCAATAAAGCAATACATAAAAATCAAAAGATTCATGAATGAGCAATATTTCAAGATTGTCTTTCTTGTTACATAGACTTTGCACATGTTGAGGTAATACTTCAAATTTACTAATGTTTTTATTACTTTTATTAGAAATACCTGCACTATCACTGACAACCTGTACCTTACCTATTAAAAATTTATACTTAACTTTTGGTGAGGTCTTCTGTTCCATATCGATACTCGCAATGGTCCCACAGTGGTCACTGGAATTGGAGTTTCCTCTTTTTCATCATCAGTGCTGCAAGGTCCATCATCATCTTCGTTGGAACGTGTCGTCACTCCAATCTCTCCACTCAATGCAATTCCAGCACTTTTCGTCGATGAAAATTCCTTCTTTATAATGTCTGCTACTGTCTCACATAACTGATTTTTCCCCTTGCTGTTCACATGTAATCCATGTCTAGTGAAGTCATTTCTTTCTAACTGCACACTCACGGCACTAACATGCTCATATAACTTAAGTCTCTTGCGCAGTTCTTTACTGAATCCTTTCACCTCTTGGTTGACACATGACCACTCCACTAAATCATGTTTATGAGGAGTTTCCAAAAGTAATAAGTTCGTTTGTTTGTTATCTTGAATGAATTTACAATGCTGTTGAGTCCTTCCTCTGTAAAATTCTTTGTAATGTAATTGCTTTCTATACACAATACAAAGATATCATTATTTGTCATGTTAGTAATATCTGTGTCCACAACATCCTTAGACCTGCCGTTTGGCTTTACAAATCCATCAACTTTGAAGTTATTAGACATATTTTCCCTTATAAGCTGCGCGTAACCTCTAGCATGACTATTTCCTAATACTTGCACTTTACGTCGTCTTGGTTTAGGCCTACTCGAATTTATCGAAGTTCCAGGATTTCCTTCTTTACTTTCTTCTTTTGTGCTGGCCTGCGCGTTTACATACGGCAATACAAATATATTTACAATAACAGGCATTGATTGCTGCTTTACTTTCCTGCGATGTTTTACTGCTATCCACTCGTCTTCGTACTTACTTTGATTGTCGCTTGTAGGCCTAATTTCCGCATCACTGGTTCTCAATTAATTGTGTAAAATATTAACTACTTCATTCACAATAGTTCCTCTTTTGTTGTGAGAAGTTCTTCCTTCAGTTTACAACAACATTCGCACTTATTTCCTTCTATTACCTCAGAATTTCCGTAAAATATGGGGACAGTTGTAGACATTACAACCGTAGGGCAAACCCGGGTAAAGCAGATAAGCTCAGAATAAATAATGCCACTGGCTGTATTTTGGTGCTCCAGAAATAAAATCTTCATGACATTGGTTGTGACACATGTTGTCCACATATCTAAAAAAACAGCAATTCCTTTCCCGTACCTACACACAGTGATACGATTTGAGAAAGGAAATATAATTAATTAATCGCTTTGCCCGGGTACACGGGCAAAGTGAATATCCCTATAACATTTTCATATTTCTATTTAATTTTTATTCACTGTAAATAAAATTAAACCAACACATAAACACGACGTTAATGAGTCACATGAGTCGTTAAGAAATATTATTACAGCCCTTTACAGCACGTTAGATTAGTCCAAAATACAAATTTGAACAAGTCGACGTTTCACTGGCACTGAAGACTTGGATCTTCTGCTTTTGCTCCTGCCCATAAATTACTTTTCTCTTTTAACGTTTTTAATCTGTATAGATGTAAGAACTTCAGAGCGCTGACATTTTCTTCGTTTACCTCGTATCTTTCGATCATCCACTTTTGGCACTGGTCTAAATCAAAAGAACTGACTTGGGTACTCCTGCTGTCGATGTTGAGGGTTTTGTTGTAACCGGAACTGAAAATCTGAGTGTATTGATGTATTGAATATTTCTTAAATGTGTGAAGATGAAGACATCTCAGTGGTGGTTGATTCTGAGTGAACATTAACTTTTTCTTCAGCCGCTGAAGAAGTTGGCACCGCAGAATTTGTTACATATAATCCAGCTGTCGTTCTCTGATTTCTGTCTCAAGTGGGCGATCTGTAAGTTCATCTGGAGCACAATCTTCATCAACATACATATTATGGTTGTACGGCCAGATAGCAGAACCACTGATTGGTAGATTTTATTTCTTCAAGTACTTTCTTCATGACATCTTCAGATCATTTGGCTTGTTCCATCTCCATCTTGAAAAATCTTAAATCATCTAAAAACACATAATGACCTTTTTAAATAAAAATTAAGACCACTGGTGCTGATTTATAATTTAATTAGTGTGACTTAATGCCTCCACTATGTAAAATGATCTAACACGCTTTATTACAATAGAAAAAATACATACAAAAATACTGCTAATACTTATATAGTCAAATAAAGGTGGCAGGGCAAAGCGGATAAGTTAGCCACTTTGCCCTATTCACTTTGAACGCAGACGCTATTTCCTTTTCATCGAAAATTATACAAAGACAAACGTCAATGATCTTCTTCGTAAGTACGGCACTTTAGAAGTACCCTTATCGCCTATGTATTACTATCACATAACGAAGAGTTTCTGCAGTATTGTATGTTGTACATATGTTTCTCTTGCCTTGAAATATTTTAAGAAAACAGTCAATTTTCTTCAAACGCATGCTGACGTCTTCTCTCTCTGACGACAAGTCTGTTCTAGCAGAAAAATCTGCTTGAGATTCTTTCCCAGCATAGCAGAAAGCGCCGTCTGTTGGCGTTTCAAAGAAATAGACATTATTCTCTTTGCCTGGGTTATTCGTTTTTCCCGGGTCTCCCCTACTGGCCGCCATCTTGATATGATATCAAAATGTAATTGCAACAGCAGAATTAAAGAAAAAATAATTCTCTCACGATACTTTAACTGTAACACGCGCCTCACTGTCCTCCAAAACCAGCAGTCCGGCAATCCAAGACCGTTTTCAGTATCGCCCCGCTGAAGTCCTACTCCCCATGAGTAAAACCCGTGGTTCCTCTCTATGAAGCCTCGTCTCTCACTGAAGTCTCATCCCCGACTGACCTCTCAAGAGGCAGTGTCTGACTGCCGTGCCCTCTCACACTAAAGTCCCGTGTGCAACTCCCTGGCCCACCGAGTCATCCCACCTGGGATCAGCCAAGAGCCAAATCCGGACCAATGACAAACGGAAAGAAATTTTACATTTAACCACTCAAAAGACATTATGAAACGAACCAATAAACAACGGAATAAACCCGGAAATAAATTCTTTCTCCACATATGTATAAGAAGATAAAACAAAAAATTATATAACGAAGGTTAACATAAGACATCTAGCGGGAAAGAAAGAAAATAAGGAAACCAGTCAAGACGGATAGATAAAAAGAAATCAATACTACAGAAATGGAAGGAAAATACAGGATGGTGCAAAATAACGGCACAACAGTGTGATGGAAACAGGAACGACAGAAATTGTTACCAAGGCAAAAGTAACTTTACCAACGTTTATTATATTGAAGGTAATCATGGCTACTGTAACCATAAGACGCTAATCATCGTAACACTACCCATAGGACGCTCACCATGGCAACAATAATTGTGTAGTCATAGCAACGTTAATTGCAACCACAGCCATGACAACGGTAACCTTGCCAACGCTAAAGATAACAACGGTGTCCATGTGAACGGTAACCATGGCAATGGTAAAAATAAAACGCTTACAAAGATGATAATTTTCATGGCAACGTGACCACGCCAATGGCAAACAAGGCAAGTTAACCATAGAAATACTAACCGCGGAAACGGTAACAATAGTAACGGTAACATGGCTACGATATCCATTAGACCTATTACTATGACAACGGTTATTATGACAACGACTATCATTGTGCCCACACCTGTGGAGTAACGGTCAGCGCGTCTGGCCGCGAAACCAGGTGGTCCGGGTTCGAATCTCGGTCGAGGCAAGTTATCTGGTTAAGGATTTTTCCAGAGTGTTCCCTCAACCATTAAGAGAAAATGCTGGGTAACTTTCGATGTTGGACCTCGGACACATTTCACCGGCATTATCACTAGGGACCGGATGTGTATGTAATATCAAAGTGTGAAATATGTACATATGCCAAGGCAAATACAACATTGGCTACGTTTAACAAGGCAACGGTAACTATCGCATTGTTAAACTATGCAACGGTTACCAAATCGACCAGTATCATGACAACAGTCACCATTGCAACGATCACCTTGACAGCGGTAACCATGGCAAGCAGGGGCGGACGGAGGATTTTTTTTCGGAGAGAGATTTGAGGAGATAGTAAAAATGGAGTAATGAGAAATAAGTTTATATACTCACAATTTGTTTCCGAGTCACAAACATTTACAAGTTGGCCTGAGTAGCGTAGTCGGTATAGCCTTCTCTGCTGGAAGTTGCGGGTTCTACCCCAACCCAGCTCGATGGCATTTAAGTGTGTTTAAATGCGACAGGCCTCATATCAGTCGATTTACTGGCATGTAAAAGAAGTCCAGCGGGAAAAAATTCCGGCACACCAGTAACCTCGGCAATTGCGAGCGTTGTTAAATAAACCACAATTTTTAAATTTTAATATTTACAATGAATGCAATACAAAAACAATGACAGTGATATTTACAGAAGAAGGTGACGAGGCTTCTTAGACATTTCATCCAGTACTTCATAAGCTTTTATTTCTACATTTTTATGTATCATCATCATGATCAGTCCATTTAATCTGTCTGCTCCTCAAGTAAGTCTTCAAATACCGCAATGTTGAGAACGACCATTCTGGTGTTGCTGTAGTTACAGGCAACGTGCAGAAAAGTTTTAGCGCCTTGTGAGTGCAGGGGAAAATAATTTCATTGCACCTGTTCAAAGAAGATATAAAATCAGTAGGCATTAGGTGAAGATTTTTCTGATCAAGGAAATTTCTTCTCCACATCTTCAATTCATTGAAGAAAGACTCCGGTGATGCATCAACATCATTGGGCCACTGATCACTATAGCCTCAACTGCAGTTTCTAAATCTTCATCTGATGCTCGCACTGTGTTTTTAGGTAGCAAAGTTTGTATGGACTTTAGGATTCTCTTATGATTTAAAAACCTATCCTTGAGCTGACTAATAAAATAGTCTAAGAAGGGAAGGAGAATTGAAAGCCTAAAATACTGTTCAGGACTCTCTGTCTTGAAGTTAGAATGCTGTGTTTGTCTCCCTGTAGTTCTTGGAATTTCCAGCGTAATTCCAGTAAGTTGAGCAACACTTTTTGCCTCTAGGTTCACTGGCTGAAAATTTAAACGAAAATCTTCCAGTTCTCTTCCAAGATTCTCACATAGTTCAATGCATATCTTAAGGTCCATCTGTTCTGACTGTAGTAAACTGGCTAAACCATGTGACAGGCTAAAAACATGGCTAGCTACAATCATATACACCAAAAATATTGGTTTCTGTATGGCTTATATTACGATGTACTGAAGTACATAATATGATAATATTTCAGTGCAGAAATTCTGCGTCATCATATGGTGATGGAAGAGTGGAACAGAGAAAAATTCTCTCCGGCACCAGGATTTGAACCCGGGTTTTCAGCTCTACGTGCTGACACTTTATCCACTAAGCCACACCGGATGCCCATCCCGATGTCGGATCAAATCCTCTCACTTTAAGTTCCACTTCTCGGGTTCCCTCTAGTGGCCTACGCCCATGCATTGCGTCATAGAGATGTATGACAATGACAAAATGTCCATACATGTGCAGAGGTGCATATCATGATATGCGAAAAATAATCACTTTGTGATTTAAGATGGTGCTTATTCCGTCGGATCCTGGCCACTTAGTCACTCATAACGAGTTATATTATTAGTCCTCTTGCGTTGGATCTCTTGTAGTGTCAGAGAACAGTGCTACTCTCCAGTGGGCAGTGGATCAGAGTTGTGAAGCAGAGGCAAGAAAAATCCCAGATATAGAGATTTCTTTCAATGCAAAGATACATTTATTTAACATTTTAGCAAAGGGAATTTACGTGGAAAACCCTCTAATTCCTATGTACATTCACGAATTAAAATCAATATTATTTTTGTTTCTTGTTTCGTATTTTTCTCAAAATTTCGGGAGAGGATATATCCCCTTAATCCCCCCCCTGCGTCCGCCCCTGATGGCAAGGGTAGCAATGTCAACGGTTACCAAGGCAGGTTGACACGACATAACTTACCGTGACAACGTTGTCATTTAGAACGGTTACCATAGAAACAATTATACTGGTAACAGTTACCATCGCAATGGTAACCGTGCTATCGATAAACTTGGCAACGGTAACCGTGTCAATGGTAACCGTTGGTAACGATTACCAAGGCAGAAACAACATTGTCAACTTTTACTATGTTGAAGATAACCAAGGCAACGGTAGTCATGGCATAGGACGATAACCATGTCAACAGTTACCTTGGTAAGAGTTACTATGACAAGGTTTATTTCAAATTTCAAATTTATTTCAAATTTCAAATTTTCAAATTTTCATGGCAGCAATGGCAACGGAAAGAATGACAAGAGTTAACATGGCAATTGTTATCATGACAACGGCAACCAAGGCAACAGTTGACATGGTTATATTGGCAAGGGTAAGCATGCCAATGTTTATCATGATCGGTCACAACATCAACGGAAACGGTGTTAACAGTAACCATGGTAACGGCAACAATTGGAACCGTAACCATGACGACGGTAACCATTTCAGCGTTAAACATGGTAACGGTATGACGACGATAACCATAGCAGCTGTAATTATGACAACGTTAACAATAAAAACGTTAAACATGGCAATGGTTACCAAGGCGATGATTATCATGGCAACGGAAACCACGCCTACGGTAATCCTACCAGCGGTAACCATATCAATGCCAACCATGAGAACGTTAATCATGGCAATGTTAACCATGGCAATAGTGACCATGGCATCGGTAGCAATTACAAAAGTTACGTTGACAACTTTTACCGTGACAACGGTTGTCATGGCTAGGGGAAACCCGGGCAAAGCGGATAGGCCTAAGCTAAGAACAAACAATGCCACAGGCTATATTTTGGTGCTCTCGCAATAAAGTCTTCATGATATTGGTTGTGACACATGTTGTCCACACATATAAAAAACAGCAATTGGTTTCTCGTACCTACGGACAGTGATATTCGCTTTGCCCGTGTACCCGGGCAAAGCGAATAATTAACCCGGGCAAAGTGAATATCCCTATAACATTTTCACAATTCTATTTAATTGTTATTCACAGATAATTAAATTAAATCAACACATAAACACGATGCTAATGAGTTATATTAGACGATAGGATATGTTATTTACAGCCCATTACAGCACGTTAGATTAGTACAAAATACAAATTTGAACAAGTCGATGTTTCACTAGCACTGAAAACTTAGATTTCTTCTGAATTTGGTCCTAGCCATAAGTTACTTCTCTTTCAACGTTTTTAATCGGTATAGATGTAAGAACCCATGTATTGTGGGTCCCTATCACCACGGCATGGCGCGTCCTCAGGTTGCGGATAGAGGAGACGGCCTCCAGATATGGAGGGTAGCTGCGAATATATTGAATAAGCAGTCGTGAATAGACGATAAGGGGTGGTCCTCCAGCTTGGGGGTTGGGCGAAGGGCTAACAACCAATCACCGTAAAAAACAGCTTGTTACGAATCCCTACAATAACCCTCGGAATAGAACTGATTCTCTGGCACGACCACAGCAAAGGAATAAGGTTTTGAGATTTGGCACTTGGAACGTAACTACTCTTTATAGAACAGGAGGGGTAACATTAGTAGCAAAAGAACTAGCTAGATATAGAATAGACTTCGTGGGAGTACAAGAGGTTAGGTTAGATGGTAATGGCATATCACAAATAGGAGATTACTTGTTGTGTTATGGGGAAGGAAACAATAATCACCAATTAGGAACAGGATTCTTTGTTCATAAAAGAATAAAATCAGCAGTAAAAAAGGTCGAATTTATCAGTGACAGGTTATCATATTTAGTACTTAAGGGTAAATGGTGCGACATCATAGTTATAAATGCTCACGCCCCTACAGAAGAGAAAGACGACCATATATAGAATAGCTTCAATGAGGAATTGGAACATACTTTTGATCAGTTACCTAGATATTACATGAACATTTTATTGGGGGATTTCAACGTCAAAGTGGGACAGGGGGATATTTTTAAACCAACTATTGGAAAAGAAAGCCTACAAGCAACTAGTAGTGACAATGGAATTAGATTAGTCACCTTTGCAACATCGAAAAATTTAATTGTCAAAAGTACAACTTTCCCCCATAAGGATATACATAAATATACTTGGACTTCTCCAGATGGATTGACACATAGCCAAATAGATCATATCTTGATAGATAAACGGAGACATACTAGTATAGTAGATATTGGAACTTTCAGGCGTGTAGACTGTAATTCTGACCATTATTTAGTGATTGGAGAATTAAGAGAAAGATTATTAGTAGCCAAGCGAGTAGAGCAACAAGTGAATATTACTGAATTCCATATTTTGAAATTAAAGGACGAGGAAGCTAAGCAAAATTATCAGGTCGAAATTTCGAACAGGTTTGCCACTTTAGAAAATTCCGACGAAGTTGAGAAAGAATTAGATGTTAATAGCGTGTGGGAAAATATCAGAGATAGTATCAAAATTGCAGCTGAGCAGAGCATAGGTTATTATGAAACTAAGAAAAAGGAACCGTGGTTTGATGAAGATTGTTGCATGGTAGTAGAAAGAAGGAAACGGGCAAAATTGAAATTCTTACAGGATCCAGTTGAGGAGAAGAGAGATAATTATTTCAATGAAAGACTGGAAGCAAGTCGTACACTTAGGAATAAAAAGAGAGGTTACTTGAAGGAAAAACTGAATGAGGTAGAAAAAAATAGTAAGAATAAAAACATTCGAGATTTATATAAGGGTATAAAGGAATTTAAGAACGGATATCAGCCAAGAGTAAACGTGATCAAGGATGAGAATGGTGACTTGCTTGCAGACTCCCCATCAATCCTAAACAGATGGAAAAACTATTTTGCGCATCTGCTAAATGTACATAGGCCAAATAGAAATGATCGGGACGAAATTGAAATACAAACTGCTGAGCCATTTATACCCGAACCCACGCTTTCAGAAGTCGAAATTGCGATAGAAAATCTGAAAAAATACAAGTTTCCAGGTATCGATCAAATTGTAGCAGAATTAATACAAGAGGGTGGAAGTGCATTATATAGCGAAATTTATAAACTTGTACTTGCTATTTGGGAAAAGGAAATTGTGCCAGAACAATGGAAGGAGTCCATAATTGTACCTATTTTTAAAAAGGGGGACAAAACCAACTGCAGTAACTTCGAAAAATATGACTTCTGTTGACGTCGTACAAAATTTTGCCCAATATCCTTTTGAGAAGATTAACTCCGTACGTAGATGAAATTATTGGGGATCATCAATGCGGTTTTCGGCGTAATAGATCGACTATTGATCAGATTTTTTTGTATTCGACAGATAATGGAGAAAAAATGGGCGTATAGAGGTACAGTACATCAGTTATTCATAGACTTCAAAAAGGCATATGACTCGGTTAAGAGGGAAGTATTATATGATATTATTATTGAATTTGGTATTCCGAAGAAACTAGTTCGATTAATTAAAATATACTCTCAGTCAAACATACAGCAGAGTCTGTATAGGTCAGTTTCTATCTGATGCTTTTCCAATTCACTGCGGCTTAAGCTGGGAGATGCACTATCACCTTTACCTTTTAACTTCGCTTTAGAATATGCCATTAGGAAAGTTCAGGATAACAGGCAGGGTTTGGAATTGAACGGGTTACATCAGCTCCTTGTCTATGCGGATGAGGTGAATATGTTAGGAGAAAATACACAAACGATTAGGGAAAACACGGAAATTTTACTTGCAGCGAGTAAAGCGATAGGTTTGGAAGTAAATCCCGAAAAGACAAAGTATATGATTATGTCTCGTGATCAGAATATTGTACGAAAAGGAAATATAAAAATTGGAGATTTATCCTTTGAAGATGTGAAAAAATTCAAATATCTTGGAGCAACAGTAACAAACATCAATGACACTCGGGAGGAAATTAAACCCAGAATAAATATGGGAATTGCGTGTTATTATTCGGTTGAGAAGCTCTTATCATCCAGTCTGCTGTCCAAAAATCTGAAAGTTAGAATTTATTAAACAGTTATATTACCGGTTGTTCTGAATTGTTGTGAAACTTGGACTCTCACTCTGAGAGAGGAACATAGGTTAAGGGTGTTTGAGAATAAGGTGCTTAGGAAAATATTTGGGGCTAAGCGGGATGAAGTTACAGGAGAATGGAGAAAGTTACACAACACAGAACTGCACGCATTGTATTCTTCACCTGACATAATTAGGAACATTAAATCCAGACGTTTGAGATGGGCAGGGCATGTAGCACGTATGGTCGAATCCAGAAATGCATATAGAGTGTTAGTTGGAAGACCGGAGGGAAAAAGACCTTTAGGGAGGCCGAGACGTAGATGGGAGGATAATATAAAAATGGATTTGAGGGAGGTGGGATATGATTATAGAGACTGGATTAATCTATACAGGATAGGGACCGATGGCGGGCTTATGTGAGTGCGGCAATGAACCTTCGGGTTCCTTAAAAGCCATTTGTAAGTAAGTAAGTATAGATGTAGGAACATCAGAGCGCGGACTTTTTCTTCGTTGAACTCGTATCTTTCGAGCATCCACTTCTGGCTCTGGTCTAAATCAAAAGAACTGACTTGGATTCTCCTTCTGACGATGTTGATGGTTTTGGTGTAACCGGAACTGAAAATCTGAGTGTAATTGATGTATTGAGTATTGTTTCAAACTCTGAAGATAACGACATCACAGAGGTGGTTGATTCTGAATGAGCATTAACAGTTACTTCAGCCACTGAAGAAACTGGCACAGCAGAATTTGTTAAATCTGAGTAAGCTATCGTGTCGCTGATTTCTATCTCAAGTGGGCGATCTGTAAGTTGATCTGGAGCAAAATCTTCATCAACAAACACGTTATGGTTGTATGGTCAGATGGCAGAACCAATGATTGGAAGATTTTATTTCTTCAAGTGCTTTCTTCATGACTTCTTTAGATAATTTGGCTTGTTCCGACTTCCTCTTGAAAAATTAAACCATCTGAACACACAATACGAACTTTTTAAGAAAAAATTTAGATCAGTGTTACGGATTTATAATTTAATTAGTGTGACAATGCCTCCACTATGTAAAATGATCTAACACGCTTTATTACAATAGACAAATACATACAAAAATACAGCTAACACTTATATAGTCAAATAAATGTGGCAGGGCAAAAGGGATAAATTATCCACTATGCCCTATTCATTTTGCCTGCAGACGCCATTTCGCTTCTCATTTAAGGTTATACAAACATAAACGTCAATAATCTTCTTCGTAAGTACGGCACTTTAGAAGTAGTCGTATCGCCTATATATTACTATCACATAACAAAAAGTTTCTGCAGTATTATGTGCTGTACATTTGTTTCTCTTACCTTGAAATATTTTGAGAAAACTGTCAATTTTCTTGAAACACATGCTGACTTCTTCTCTCACTAGCTAGAAAGACGACAAGTCAGTTCCAGTAGCAAAATCTGGTTGGGATGCTTCCCCAACATAGCAGAAAGCTCAACCTGTTGGCGTTTCTAAGAAATATGCATTATTCTCTTTGCCCGGGTTATTCGTTTTGCCGGGTCACCCCTATAATTACGATGACAATAGTTACCATGGCTACGCAACAATGCCAACGTTAAAAGTAGCAACGATAAGCACTGCAGCGGTCACCTTAAGAACCGTAACCATCGGAAACGTAACCATGATAACAATGGCAATTTTTGTCAAATCGATGATTATCATGGGAACGGTAACCAATTCATCTCTTACCATGATGACGGTAACCATATTATCAGTAACCATTACAACAGTTAAGAAGTCTATATTTGTCATGACAATGGTACCCACGCCAACAGTAAATATGTTGAAATGTGTACGACAGCTCAACTGGTTCTACAATCTACTACAGCACTCTGATTCTTGGCTATTCGCCATCTTGAAGACAGCGCCATCTTTTCCTTGTGCAAATTCCCTATTCTCCTTGCTATTCGCCAGCATTAATTGTGGGTAATGCAGTGAGGGGGACCAGAGGTTTTTTCGTAACAACCGTGAGACAGACGATTAACTCAGGAAACTCGCACGGGACAGGAAACGTCGTCTATTTGAGTCACTCAGGAAACTAGCACGAGACAGGCCACGTCGTCTCCTTGGGACTCGCAACGTCGTCTCTTTGGGAACAGAAAACTCGCGCTGGACAGGCATCGCCGTCTCTTTGAGTCACGCACGAAACAGCACGGAACAGCTAATTTCGTCTCTTTGGGACTCAGGAAACTCGCACGGGACAGTCAACGTCGTCTCTTTGGGTCACTCAGGATACTCGCACGGGACATGTGTGATTGGAAAACTTAGGAAAATTGTTGATATACATAATTTTAGTCTGATACACTTACTGAGTTTTCGTGTATAGTCAAGGTTTGATAATTGATAGATTGTTTGGATTTTCAAAAGTGGGTTTCGTTTATGACAGGATTGTTACTGGATTTGGAATTATGTAGACCTACGGCATACTAAATCAGGGTTGCGATTTTTATTAAGTACCAGAGACATTAAAGTTGATAATGAGTCTGGTTATTAGTCGTCGAATGATCTGGAAGCTGTATTGAGGGAAAATTGTATGTCGGAATAGTTAATTTTTCGGACAATTTTAGAAGGTTTCGCTGTTTATAGTAATTTACATCGTGTGTGAAGTTATGCGAATCCTTAGGCGAAATTCCATGTCCCATGTGGATTTATTGAAATGTTCTACAATATTGGTAATCGGGTACAAGAGATTGTAAATCGTTACGGAAGTATGCTTAGCCTTGCTACAGTTAGATGGGGTTACGTTGCTTAGAATACGCGTGTACTATTATTCTATTCCCTCTCTCTGTGTCGGATATTGATCTTTGTGAAATATTGTACAGGAGTGTGCATATCATACGAATGGCCATAATCGAAATAGTTGAACTCTATGATTCTACCTGATGATAGTAACAAATTTTATGTTATTTTATGGAAAGGTCTGTTTTCTATGAAAATACATTGTGTCATGGTATTGTGTAAATCATCGAGGAAACTGAATGGACGTGAAGTACGCCGACAAGATTCAATTGATGAGACATACATATATGACTGTATTGGATGAGAGTTAGTTCCAAGGTTAGTTTTTATGAATTTATTACATGTCACCTTATTGCAAGAACACATTGAAGATAGAATCACTTTGTAGGAACATTGTTGGTAGTAAAGCTAGCCACTACGTGCAGCTTTAATTCTTATTATATTTTAACAATTTTTTCATTGTATCACGAGCATCTTGTTTATCATATATCAATTCATTTGTATATTATTATCTTATTTATTGTTCAGTCAATTATATTACTATCTTGTTATAAAATTGGTACTTGTTATTTAATCGCTTCCACTGCGCTAACCACCAATCAAGTATGTCTTCGACATCTGTTGCGGCAGCCGCAAAGGTAGACCCCTTCGATTCTGTGCAATGGCAACGGTAAGAGTAACAATGGCAACGGTAACCTTACGAGCTGTGTGTCGCCCACTGGTAAGAGATCTGACATCCGTGCCACAGGTTGTAAGGTAAAGTTATTTTTTTAATTTAGTTTTTAATTAATGTATTAATTTAAATGTGAAAAGGCATTTGTTAGTAAACTTCATTATGCCTGCCTTTTAAAAATATTATTGCTCACCATCTGTGGGCTATTAATAGGCGAGACCTGTCCTTTATAAACAAAAATACTTTGTTTCACATACTAAAAAATCCGGATGCATATCAAACAAATAAATAATTAAATAAACAAAACCAAACAATTTGTTAATATATTAACAGAAAAAGGGATATGGTGTGGACTAGTATCTCGTCCACAAACCTCGTCCACCTGCATCAACAATTGCTCTCATTCTATGCGGCATGGAGTCCACAAGATTATAGAACAGCTCTAAATTCATGGCCACCTTCTGCCAAGCATCTAGAACTCTGTCCCACAATTCGTCAGCAGTCGGAACAGGTGGTTGTACTGCTCAATTGGTTGTAACCCACAAATTTTCAATCGAATTCATATCAGGTCGACATCAGGCCTCCTCGTAAATCATCTTTGAATCTGGTTCACGGTGTGTACCGGGTGATTATCCTGCTGGAAAAAAAAGTGTTTCTTTTGGATATCGTTCTCGGGCGGAAGGGATCATTACATTTGCCAAAATGTGTTCGTAGACTTCTGCCGTAAACCGACCATGGATGCGTTCCAGAAGTCCTGCCCCATCGTATGACATCCACCCCAACACGCGACGCTCACACGACCCGACCTGTTAAGTCGTCTCACGAGAGTTCATCGTATCGGTGGCCATCCATACGATAAAGTATGCTACTGGAGACAATTATCTCGTCATAGAAAATTACATTTCTCTAACCAAAGTCCTGTCGGAGAATATCATACGCTAAACTGTCCACTGCATGCTCCATCGTCAAATGTTCTTTCCTCACAGCTCGATGGCACTGTATGCCACGCTCTCTAAAACGACTCCTCATGGTGTGTGGGGAACCTGGGAAGTTGAACGCCATCTTGAGTTGGGAGGCTGTTCTAAAAGGGTGGTTCTCAACTTCTCTCAATAACATGGCGTCCTATTCCCTTGTAAAGATGCGCGGTTGACCAGGAATCTGACGATTCACAACTTCACCATTACCGATAAAAAAATTTAGCCCAAAGCTTAGGTGTAGACAATGGGACTCCAATCTTTCTGCGCCATGGACGCAGAATAACCTACGCGAACCAGGGCAATGACTTGTTGACAGAGTTGTTGTCTCTCTGCCATCTTCAAGCGTAATGACAAGACAGAACGTTTTATTAACAGACAAGAGTATTGTTTGGGAGAAATGGAAGGTTTATTACTTATTAGAGTTTGGACATATTCTAAGAGATGTCGCTACATAAGTATAGCTTTGCGAGACATATATGATTGAAAATTTGTAATTAAAAAGAGAAGATTATGGGAGATCCGAACCTCGAGCTACTACTATTAACTCGTTCAATAGACCAGTGCCGTAACGATTTACGTTACTTATGCTGTTCTTATCATATGGGTATAACATGTAGTTATCCTGTTCATATTCGCTTCGGTTGATTTTGTATTTATCAATCTTATTATTATTTCACTTCTCAGAGGCCTTGATGTATCTACAGATGAATGAACCCTCCATTCGGTTTTATAACAAATTTTAGACTTTGAAACAAAATACAAGTTTAAATGGTTTAATTGTTTTACCTGGTGAACTACAGCATTAACGAGACGAGCACACGCAATTTTATGTATCTGGAACTCAGAAATTGTCGACGGCCCATTCTTTTTGCCGTAAGGCCTAAGTGTATATCTGTTATCAGGCAGTACATGTCACTTGACAATATGTGTCAGAGGAAGAACAATTGCTTGTATATTATGTCACTTTAAATGTACGAAGATCGATAAATCTTAGTATTTACCAGTACAACCTAACATTTACCGTTATTGTGCGGTAAAACCCCGAAATATCTGATTAAATATACACATTTTGAACTTTTACCAAGAGATGTTGGTAAATTTCAGGGTTTACCGATGCGAGCTGATAAAAGCTAGCTCGAAGAATCCCGCCTACGTTGTGCAAGTTCAGACATTTTTGCAAGCCTCATTCTTTGTTCGCACTCTGCTCAACGCCGCATAGGTTCAGTTTGTGTCCACTATCGTGCGCGTGCGTACGTTAATCTTTGCGAATCATTGTAGTTGGTGTTAGTTTTTTCTCCGCTTTTTAGTGCATCAGAATGAGTTGTGTCATGTGTAACAGCTTTTATTAACTTTTAAGTGAATCGGTGAATAAAGAAGGACAACAATTTTTATTTAACTAATGAACAATATAATACTCTGTTAATTGAAGTGAAAGATGCAAAAACCTTTTCCAATAAAGAATCTGTTCACTACAGACGTTTGAAGCGCTATGATGTTCTGAACATAGGAGGTAAAGAGAAACTCAAAGCATCAGTGACTGCTGGAAAACAAGAAATTCTTTATTACGTTTGTTTTGATGAAATGTTTAACTTAATACAGGAGACTAACATTGCTATAGATCATGGCGGACGAACTCGGATGATTATGGAGCTGAATCGCAAATATAGGAATGTGACTGTTGAATCAATTCTATACTTATTTGAGGTTATGTGAACCATGTCAGAAGAAACAAATACATTGAAAAATGGTGTTGTAGTGAAACCCATTCTACACAATGAAATAAATTCACAATGTCAAATTGATTTTAATCGATATGCAGGCCAAGCCAGACAATAAGTCGAAGTTTATACTGGTATACCAGGATCATTTGACAATTTTGTACTTTTCCTAGGACTATGTTCGAAAGGGGCTAATGAAGATGCATTTCATCTTTTGGATATTTTCACCACTTTTGGCACACCTAATATCCTCCATTCTTATAATGGTAGAGAGTTCTGTAACCTAATCATCCAAAGTTTATGTGGCATGTAGAATGATATATAGATAGTCCATGGAAAACCGAGCCACAATCAGTCTCAGGGATCAGTCGAACGTGCAAACCAAGACATCGAAAATACGTTATCAACTTGGATGGAAACAAATGAAATTTCAAAATGGTCTGAAGGCTTGAGGTTCGTGCAAGCAATGAAGAATAGGGCTTATCATGAAGGTATCAGGTGTTCACCATTTGAAGCTATGTTTGGTGTTCCAATGAAAATGAGAATTGCCAGCTCAGTTGTTCCACGTGATTTAGTAAACAATGTAAACACTGAAGAAAATTTGGAAAAAATGTTAAACACTGGAACGACTGACTCAGAAGAAAGGGAAGATAATGGTCAAGGAATTGATGATGTGAAAGAAGTAAAGCAGCTAGAAAGTACAGTTGAAGCAGGGAACAAAGCTGCAGGTGGTCAGCAAGAAAATGCAGTTGGAGCAGATGAAGAATCAGCAGGGACACAGCATTTGACATTAGTTGAAACTGAGACAGCGGACCCACCGTCGCCTCCTGATGGCTGTGACGAGACGCTGAGAACTTCCTACAGGGTCGAAAAAGTGAAGAGGCTGCCAAAGAAGTTCTTGAAATGCAAGCGAAGAAAATGAAAGCAGCCACTTGTAACAATTCAGGTGGACAGAATGTGAGAATCAAAGTACCGGATGTAGATCGGGCAAAAATTGACGCGAAATCAATAATAGCAATGGTATTAAATATTCAAGATGAAGACTTTTATCAGCTTGATACCGAAGCTGGCAAACTGAAGTCATTGTACACTATGAACCAATTTACATTGTGCAAAGAAAATTTTATCAGCATCGAAGAAGTAGGAAAAGACGAAATTAGTGTACGGGAAGTGATTGGCAAACTATCATTCGTTGGAGAACAAGGATTCAAAAAGTGTAATTGTTTAAAAAAGTGTTCAACAAAAAAATGTTTGTGCAAATTATCTTCCATGTTGTGTAATTCTAAATTTCATAACAGCCAACCTTGTTGTAACAAGAATTAATATTCATAATATTTGTCTTACTTTATTTGTGGACCTAGACTGTTGGACGGAATGTAAAGGCTTTGTTAATTTTTGTATGGAATACTATAGATGACGGTGGTTAATATTACAATAATATTCAAAATTCTAATATGGAATATTCTTCATTATAATCACACTGCAATGTAAGAATATTTAAATAACTTCAATTTAAAATAAATACAAATTATTTCAGTCATTGCTGAGGTGATTTTTATTCATATTTTTTTTAAAATAGATCTTAAAACAACAATAAAAAGATGAATCGGAAATAGATATGAAAAAGTGCGAAGATCGGAAATCTTAGTAAAGATATTCTTATTAGATTAATACAATTTTACCACAGCTGATCGGTAAATCCTCAGATTTACCAACATCTTTTGGTAAAAGTTCAAAATGTATACATCTAATAAGATATTTCGGGGTTTTACAGCACTATAACGGTAAATGTTAGGTTAGACCGGTAAATTCTAAGATTTACTGGTTTTCGTACATTTACAGTAACACATACATCTCGTGTCTGATTCGTAAACTATGTTACTAAACTCAGCGAATTTCGAACTGGCGGATTAAGGTCATGTACAAACCACACACGAGTCACTGAACTGAAAACTATGAACTGAAGCACTGGTAATCTCGTCTGTTCCAGCTGATTTTAGTTGAGGAGAATGGTCCAGGAATGGGGTAAGCACTCGTGGCAAATGCAGTCTATTGCTTGACCTTGATCCTCACTACAGTCAGCGATGTTTACAATGTAGGAAGAAAGGACTAGTCAACCGTACCCCATTATCTCATTACTTAGTTGCCACATAAGTGATCCCATAAATAATTTATTCCAGGTAACTTTATTTGCAGATCATATAAGTGTCGGTATCTCTAAGAAACAATACGATCCCTTTGTAAACACTTCTAATACCGCACTAAATCTAATGAATGAATGGTTTAGTGCAAATATACTAGCACTTAATGTTGACAAAATCAGTTTAATGTAATATACAGGGACATCATTTTATTTTTACTAACATGTTTAATATTAACTTGCCTATACCTCTGGATCAACTCCGTTTGCTACCCCCTTCAACGATTGGAGTTCGATGATACTGGCGTAATATACAAACAAATCACTTTACTAGGTATAGGAGGGAAGAAAAGTAATTCATCCATTTACGTGAACTAGATAATACAGCGCTTATGAGTTTGACCATTTTCATTAGGGTTTTGTTTAATCAAAATACAGTACTGTATTAACAATGAGTGTTTTTACTCACGAACTGAGCTGTCCATGTGGACGTATTCATTATGCAGTGTATATTATACTGTCTACAGCACATTAGCGTACGATATAGAGAATGAAGTTAAATTGAAAAATAATCATAATATGGATATTTAAACACATTTTCTTAAATGGTGGATGTTCATCTCGATACATTTTTCAGTTCTTTTGTGCATGTTATCGCACTATAGACTATTGTACCTAATTTCAAGTACCAGTTTCGTCCTTCGTACTAGTAACTCATGTTGAAATAATTCTGTATCTACTTTGTAAAAGAGTACCTTACGTACTGTAAATTCAGTCTTCACTTCTGCCCGATCTGAAAGGATAAAATTACACAGACATGCTATCTACTGTCCGTCCAAGGGGTTTTGTCGTAGGGTCGTAGAAAGGGGTAAATCACGTGACAGTTAATTACATAACGAGGCACTTTCTTTTAAATTATTTTAAATAGTTGTATAATATTACGTAGACGTCCAATTCCTAACAGAAATTAATGTTTTCAGAAAAGAGCTAAGACAGCCCAGCCACTAGCTGGCGAATAAAAGCTGGTGGGTGAAACCGGGGATGCGACGTAGGCAAATGGACGACAGTACCTGTCCGAAAATGATTCAATATTGAAAGCCTTTTCGTCACTGGAAAACGCGAACATATTTTTGGAATGTACTGTTTACTGTGACAGTAAGGCTACTATGAATGTATAGGCTTCTTGGATCTGTGTGGACGACGGTTTAACTTCATTAGTAGAAGGGGTGGGAATGAAGTACATTAAGAAACTCAGTTACAATGAAAATTGAAGTAAAAATAAAATGATGTCCCTGTAATATTCAGTACATAAGTTAATAGTGCTCACTTGTCCTACAATATAAGATTAATTAATGGAACCGATCTCAAAGAATCTATGAGCACAAAGTTTCTTACTTTAGACTTGGATAATCACTTGGGCTGGAAAACACACATACAATAAGTTCCTCCTAAATTGAGCTTTGCCTGTTAAGCATTAAGATTCATATCTTCTGTTTATAATATAACAATCCTTAAAATATACTTTTCATACTTTCATTATGTAATATATTCTGGGGGGACTCACCTGAAGCTAAACATATATTTGTTTTACAAAAGAAAGGCACACGGTAATAGGCATGTATGCATAAATGGGCATCATATATAATATGTTCCAAAATTTAGAAATATTGATATTACCATGAAATTAAAATTTGCTTAAACAAGCCAATTGGTTATCCAAATTTTGTTTTATACCGATTTTAATGTTTTGTAAATTCAACAAATATATAAATATATATTATGAAAATATTATCATAAAATCGTCTGAAATATAAATAACAACATATTTATCCTACCAGAAGAAATTTGACATGTCCTTTAGCTGAACCTAAATGTTACACAGCCATTGAGATACATCATAGTTCGTAAGGACAAGGTTATACAACTCTGTTTTCATAATAAATCCTGTCCACACCTGTGGAGTAACGGTCAGCGCGTCTGGCCGCGAAATCAGTTGGCCCGGGTTCGAATCCCGGTCGGAGCAAGATACCTGGTTGAGGTTTTTTCCGAAGTTTTCCCTCAGCCCAATAGGAGCAAATGCTGGGTAACTTTCGGTGCTGGATCCGGACTCATTTCACCGGCATTATCACCTTCATATCATTCAGACGCTAAATAACCTAGATGTTGATACAGCGTCGTAAAATAACCCAATAATAAATCCTGACCTAGGTTATTTGAGTTTAATAAATAAAAAGAAAATAACAAATTATTTGAATAATTTCGAGGAAAAATTGTTCCGGAGCCGGGTATCGAGCCCGGGACCTTTGGTTTAAAGTACCAACGCTCTACCACTGAGCTACTCGGGAACTCTAACCGACACCGATCCAATTTTTCCCTCTATATCCACATACCTCAAAGTGGGCTGACAACCGTCAAGCAACCAACTTCGAGTGCACACTAACTCCGTGTGACTTAAATTGTGGTTTTCTGTTAACGAACAGTGACGTGTATTATGCAAATCAAGATTTCAGGTATAACTCCCTGTAAAGTTGGGATCTTTGGTTTAACGTACCAACGCTCTACCACTGAGCTACTCGGGAACTCTAACCGTCTGTTAACGAACAGTGACGTGTATTATGCAAATCAAGATTTCAGGTATAACTCCCTGTAAAGTTGTAAGTTCGGTTAGAGTTCCCGAGTAGCTCAGTGGTAGAGCGTTGGTACGTTAAACCAAAGGTCCCGGGTTCGATACCCGGCTCCGGAACAATTTTTCCCTCGAAATTATTCAAATCAACTTTACAGGGAGTTATACCTGAAATCTTGATTTGCAACAATTTATTTATTCCCTTTTCCTATTTTCTTTTTCCAAATTTCAATATGCTACTGTATTTATTCATTCCAACTTCCATAATATTCTTGACTTGATTTTCTATTTTCATCTTCGTAATTATCCCTGTTTTGTAATAATTGTATTAATTTTGTAATGTCATTGAAACTTTGTTATGTCTCTTAGTACAAAATAGTTATTTATGTGAAGCGTTCCCGAACAAGAGCTTGCTCAAACGGGAGTGTTTTACGTAAATAATATGTATTTATTTATTGTTTATTTTGTGTTTCAATAAATATTAAAAATAAAATACCATGTGAGTACATTCTTTCCATGATGGTGTTTGATATGAAGAACGAAGATACATTTAGTATTAATGAAAACATCTATAATTTTAATACAAAACACAAATCAGACTTTCATTTACCATCTGTTAATCTAAGCTGTTATTAAAAAGGAGTTAACTCTTTGTGTATTACGGTCTTCATTGTACTGGCCTAATTATCTTGAAGCTTTAAAGGACCATGAGAAAAAAGTTCAGAACAGAATTAACCAAATTTATACATAGACTATTCATACTTTCTACCAAAGTAATACACTGCTTATCCTTTTAATTTTATTTAACCGTAGAATGGATACAAGGGTGACAATTCACTCCACAAAAACTTATATTTTGTTGCCATATTCTTAGATAGCAGATTTTTTCCGGGGTTTTCTGTCAACCCAATATGAGCAAATGCTGGGTAACTTTCGGTGCTGGTCTCCGGACTCATTTCACAGGCATTATCACCTTCATCCCATTCAGACGCTAAATAACCTAAAATGTTGATGAAGCGTCGTAAAATAACCTACTAAAAATCTTTGAATGGCTTTCACAGGTATTCCTAGTTTCCACTCCTCAGTGGGCTATGACTTTCAAAGCAGTACACACGTTTCATAATGTCGTGGGATGGTTAGTAAGCCCAGGTACACAGGCAAGTTTGTAAGTTTTTATAGCCGTTTCTTTCATTGTGTTAGTGATGGCTGTAAGAGATGAGGATATAAACTGTGGTGCATTGGTGGCCGCTCTTTATGTGCCGCAGTGCTACTGCACACAGTTAATTTTCTGTCCCTTGCACAATCTTATTTATTATTTCCTTTCATTCGTTTTAAGCGTTTCAATGTACGAAGAATCTGGAACTGATATTGTCTGGCTTGTGCGTCGTCTGCAAGTCCCAGTCGGTATAGTAGCCTCGTTTAATTATTAGGCAGCGGAAATTATTTTAAGATTTGTAGGTCTTTATTGCATGCACCGATAATAAAATGAAAATGCGACGTTGTCACGTCTTGTTTGTTGCTGCTATATATTAATATAACATGAATATGGGCTAGGCTTAATTGCTCAAAGCATGAGTTAATTTGAGTTAATTTGAAGATTATTTATATTATGTAGATTATTTATTTTAAATTAATTATTATTTAAAAAAAGAATTAAATAGAATAAATGAATAATAAAATAAAGTAATATAAGTAAAAATTATGTAATTTTATTTTAAATGTAAATAATTAATTAAAATAGGCGTACTTACTTTTTAATATCTATTCATCATCCGTGTCACTTTCTCTTAAATCCACAATGAAACGTTCCCCATCTCCTGTTGTGTCTTGTTGTATCCAGTACCGTTCTCCGACCTTGATTGTGTGGTCAACACAGGACGACCAGAGGTTAGAATTTATGTTTTCAACTCCTTCTCTTAAATGCTCACACACACACTAGCACTGAGGGTTGGGGTTGTATTGTTTTTCCTCACATGGGACTTAAGGCGAGCCCATACTAGCTCTATCGGGTTAAGAACACAATGATAAGGGGGGAGACGAAGAACTTCATGTCCATAAGAGGTAGCTAATTCGTCCACTATGTATGTTTTATTAATATTGGCTTTCCTAATTGTTTGCATCATGGCTGCTTTATTAGGAATAGGATGAGGCACTGGAATTTTGTGATATTGCATAAAATTTATGATGTCTTTTACAGATGATCTAAGAGTGGGAAATTTGACAGCTTACCTGGAGTGATAACTCGCATTATCCATAACAATAACACATTTTTTGTCTCTTGGTAAATTTTGGAGTAATCTAGTTTTGAACCAATTTTCGAAAACTTCACCTGTTATTTCATCGTGACTATCCGCTTTAGAATCTTGTATGTTTCTTGCAGATAAATAAAGACAATTGGGAACCCATCCCTTTCTTCCCCCAGCATGAAGCACCATGATACGCTTCTCTCTTGAAGATGGAGATTTCAAAATACAATTGCATGTGCAATCATCCCATCCTTTCCGAACAACATCGTGTGTATCGTACCATGTTTCATCAAGAAATACAATTTGGGATCCTTCAGACCGCAGTTTATTTAGGCGTTGCAAATAATTATAACGCCATGCCACAATTCTTGCGGATTCCATAATAGCTTGTTTCCTTTTCAGGATACGAAAACGAAACCCAAGTTTTTTAACCAATTCTCTTAAGGTTGTTTCTGCATAAGGAAAACCGGAAAGTTTGACTTTTTGTAATAATTCTTTTATTGTTAAGGTTTGGCCCTTATTGTAAGAACTTTATATTTCACGGCGAATGTAATCACACGTAAAACCATCTACTTTATTAAATTTTGTGACTTTGTGTCCACGCTTTTTAGGTGTCTTAGGTCCCTTTTTTACAATTTTTCTTACAGTATTTCTATTTAATTTAAGAATTTTATATGTCTCCGAAATTTTTCCTTGACCTAAATTGTTTTTCTGAACATACGTGTGAGCACTGCACACAAACGTTTGACACTGCTTACATAATTTTGGTCTAGCTTTTGAATTTGAATTGTTATTTAACTCTGATATATTTATTATTATTATTATTATTATTATTATTATTATTATTATTATTATTATTATTATCACAGTCCACAGCGATCAGCGGATCAGTATAAACGTGTGCGGAGGGAGCTCGGCAGTGGAGAAATATTGTAGTAGGGGCATTGACACCGACATCGCGTAGCAGAGTAATAATGGCGAGTATCGAAGAAAATAGTCAAGCAGTAGTGAAACTGGAAGCAAATATTGAAGAGATCTACAAGAAGTTGGAAACGCTACAGAAGGAAAACGACCTAATGAAAAGTAAGGTGAAATATCTAGAAGAATATCAGAGAAGAAGGAACTTAATATTTTTGGAATCGAGGAAAGGAAGAAGGAACAGGCATTGGAAACATACGAGACTGTAATGAAAGTGTGCTAGGATTGGTTCAGGATTGATGTGAGTGATGGACAAATAAAAGAAGCATACAGAGTCGGGAAAAATGGAAATATACCTATACTAGTTAAATTCTCAAGTATAATGGCAAAAGAAAAAATTTTGAGCAAAAATAAGTACTTAAGAAACTCAAATATTAGACTGGAACATGATTTTGAATATACAGTAAGATGCAGGAGAAGAATATTGATTCCTTTTATGAAGGCTGCAAGAAAAAATGATCATTTCGCTAGATTATACGGGGACAAATTAAAGATAAATGGGCAGATGTTTGATGTGGAATTCTGCTTAGAAAATTTGAACCATAAAGAGCTAGGGACAATGAAAGAAGAAATAAGGAACATTATAGTGAAACATACGATGGGAGAACTATTTGAAAAATTAGAAGGTGGAGAGGTCATCACACAGGAAAGAATAGCAAGCGATGGAATGAACCAGTCAGCGAGTGACATGAACCAGGAAGAGAGGCCAGCGACCAGAGGAATGCATAGCTCAGCAACAGCAGCGGACGAGGATGGCAACAAGCAATTAAAGAAGAAACAAGAGACTTGCACTACAATTATAATGACGACATCAGGTAGACAGGGGTAACAGAAGGACGGCATACAGGAGCTGAGAACAGCAAAAAGAGTTCAGTGAATCCAGCTGGAAGAACGAATATGGGTCAGCAATTACAGAAGGGATCGAGAGATGAAGAAGATACCAAGATAAGAAGACAAGATTCTACAAGAACTGGAAGGGATGAAGCAACATTAGGGACACCGAATAGAGGTTTGTCAGTGGGAAAAAATAAGGGACAGAAAACTTATATCTTAAGAGGTTGGTGCTTGAGTGGCATGAGTGACAAAACGTAAGAAAGTGATAAAATGAAAGAGTGATAGTGACAGAAAAGACGGTAAGGCAAGGGAATAATGGTGAAAAAGAATAAGATGTAATAAGTAAGTAGTGATACAAATATAATAAAGAAATTGAGAATGGAAAGGTAATGAAACGGTAGGAACTACTTCATCTGAAAAATATACAGATTAGATTAATGGGAATTAGTGGTTAGTGCATGTTAGTGATTCAAGTGAATAAATAAGTTAACAACTATGGAAGAGTTCAACAAATATAAGCAATGTTCGGAGCAATTAATAAGAGATCAAGAGAAGTCATTGTTTAGATATTTAAGAATAAGATAGATAACTAGGAAAGGAAAGGGCAAATATAAGAAGAAGGGAGGGAAACAGAGGTGAGGGACGTGATAGAAAAGTGATCAGGGTCATTTATATGTAATAGCCGGAGGTTTAGAAAAAGCGTAAGCTGAAATTCATGCATCCAAGGGAGTGATGGCACTGTATACAGAAATGTGAAGAGCCATCACGACCGATGTAAGCTGGTGGAATAAATATATCATATCATATTATTATTACCATCGTCGTTATTGACGTTCATGGGTATCGGTTCCGACACTTCACTCGCTTCCCACGGCCTCCACATTTTTATTATACACTGAACTGTAATATAATTAATTTTCACTGTGAATTAGAACAAGACACACTGCTAAAATTTGCAACTCTGGTTTATACACTCCGCGTGGAGTATTGGAGCGGCCTTCAAAAGACTTGACGACAATGGACAGCGCAACATAATTAAAATTATTGAAACTACAAAGCTTCCGTCCTCTTTGATACCGCTAGCCTACTAATTGAACGTGGCCACTATAATGTGTGCTGAATTCCTTATCGCAATGAACAGCAGTGAAATGCAGCGAATCTTGCACATGCGCACAGAGCTTAAATTCTCTTGATGTATGATGTAATGAACGGTTTTCTATTATAAAGATTATGACCTGCAAGAGCAAACAGTGAGTTGGAGTGACTCGTTCGCATTGGCGTTTTATAAAACCTACAACCAATCAGGAGTGAGTGACTATAATAAAATCAGTCTCATGATTAACATTCGGCAGGTCTTTGAGCGGGCCGCTTGCGTAACATTCGTGAGGTCTTTGAAATTATATTTTATTATTGTTTTCAATTTCTTGTGTCTCCGCTCCAATCACTCGCCACAATTTCATTGTTACAACCAATAAGCTGTTCCATTATAAAATGACACCTACTTGTCTAATCCCGTGGATTAAAACCGACGTTTCAATGTCTTGCGAAATAAGTAATTAGTTTGCTACAGGTTTTACATGAATGACTAGTGTCCCGATGTGAAATGCGAACATGTGGAGGCCATGGGAAATAAATAGTGCGTCAAGTAGTGTTAATGTCTCAAATGGTGCACAAACAGTCTCAGGGAATTATATGTAACGTATATGGATATACTAATAATTCTCTGCCAAAAAAGGGACCAATAGTTGAAACTGCAAAGGCGGTGGGACTGAGTAAGCAAAGTGTCAGTAAAATAGTCAGAAGAAAGCTTAAAACACCTCAGAAGAAGCGCAACAAAATGCAGAAATTTAGAAAATTCGATAATTTTACTTGCGTTATACTGTAGTTCGTAGCGAAGTTTAAAACATTTTTTAAAAAGGGACAATCGCCAACCGTGGCTGAATTACTAACCGAGCTGCAAAAAAAGTGCCAATTTCCGTACAAAGAAGTCAGTCTTCGGGAAATTTTATTAAATCTTGGTTTCTGTTTCCGCATGCTCAACAAAGGCGTAAAATTGTGGAGTTTTCAGAATAGTAGCATGGCGATACCGATATTTGTATAAACTGAGTAGTCTTAGGTCTGCTGAATATCAAATAGTTTCTTAGACGAACCTTGGTATGACACACTCTACGTGGTAAGAAAGGGTTGGGACGATGGGAATTGTTCGTGTTGTCTTCCAGCGCCCGTGTCTCGGGGTAAGATAATTATGATACTTCATGCTGGAAGTAAGGATGGATGGGTTCCTAATTACTTGTATCAATCATCAAAAAATTGGTGACTCTTTACCTGATTCTTGTGATGAAATGAATTCAGCAAAATTTGAGAACTGGTTTCAGAATAAATTACTACTGAATCTGCCTGACAGAAACTGTGTTATTGTTTTAGACAATGCGAACTATCATAGCAGACTAAAATAAATGATCCCTACCATGTTTACTAAAAAAGATAACATACTAAGATTTATGAATGAGCATAACCTGGATATTCCGAATCCAGTCCCCAAAAAGCAGTATTATTAGAGATTATTAAGGAAGCAACATAAAGAGGGAATTTGTTGCTGATGACACTGCAAGAGCCCATGGTCATGAATTACACAGATTGCCCCCTTACCATTGTACTCTGAACCCTAATGAATTAGTTTGGGCAAAAGCGAAGAAACAAGAATAAAAAAAATAATCTGACCCGTGCAGAAGTGACACTGTGTGTACAGTTTTGCGGCAATGTACAGAAGACATTCTACCAGCTTTGTGGGGAAAATGTGGTAACAAAACCATAGAAATTGAAAGAGCATACAGTCCACACCTGTGGAGTAACGGTTAGCATGTCTGGCCGCGAAACCAGGTGGCCCGGGTTCGATTCCCGGTCGGGGCAAGTTACCTGGTTGAGGTTTTTTCCGGGGTTTTCCCTCAACCCAAAATGAGCAAATGCTGGGTAACTTTCGGTGCTGGACCCCGGACTCATTTCACCGGCATTATCACCTTCATCTCATTCAGACGCTAAATAATCTAAGCTGTTGATAAAGCGTAGTAAAATAACCTACTAAAATAAAATAAAAAAAAGAGCATACATGTTGACGGATACTGAAACTGACAGCAGTAATTACATTCATATATATGAGGTTAGAGCGCAGAGCTGAGACGTCCCGGGTTCGATTCCTGGTCCCGGAACGAATTTTTCTCAAATTATTAGGTATATACATGTTGACTACTAACATAAAATAGTAGTCGTGATTATTCAATGAGAATGGCGGGACCTCATATATATAAATATAGGTATAGATATCAATGTTAGCAGTATTCAAAAACTGTTGCTAAAATATAGCCATAAAGTCATTTAAATACGCGCTCCTGCATACATGATTTATACGTCTAAAATGCAGGTAGTAGGCCATTGACAATACAATGAAGAGAATTCGGCTGGCGCCGTGGATCGTGTCCCGGTATAGCTCAGTCGGAAAGAGCGCTCAGCGCGCAGAGCTGAGAGTCCCGGGTTCGATTCCTGGCGCCGGAACGAATGTTTATCAAAGTATTAGGTATTATGACAGCAGTAGGCTCATCATACAAGTGGGCGAAACCATATATTGTATGTACAAAAATACATATGAAGTCAGTGGACGATTTGCTTTTTTTTTTTTACATTTTCTTCTAAGCTATTAGAAGAGAAAATTAAAATAAAAGAATTAGTCAGAAGGCAAACGGACAGAACAATAGCGTTTACTGTAGACGATTTCACAACACAATATACGACACATATAGCTGGATTTGTTGTTGTGAAATCAGAAATGCTATCTTCGGCTTCCCTTGTCTTCTGTTTGGAAATAACAATGCATATGGTTGGTCTAAGACAGGAATGAAAGATCTTGGACATCTTATAGTCCAGAGCAGAAAACATAAAGACAATAGAACACATCCTACATAATGTGCTGAACCTCATTCCTCTGGGAAGTGTGGATATTGCAACGCAATTAAGCAGCGCTTACCAAGATGCTATAAGAACACACAATGAAAACGTTGAAAAGAACAGACATGTACTTTCAATTATTATAGAATGCATTAAGTTCAGTGGCGCCTCTGAATTCGCGTTAAGAGGACACGATCAGAGAGAAATGTCCGAGAATCGGGGAGTTTTCTTGGGACTAGTTGATTTTGTGAGTAGTTTAGACAATGCAGTGAAAGAACACATGGAACCAAATCAAGTTTTCAAGGGGATCTCGAAAACGATCAAAAAAAATTGTTAGATTCGACGTTAAAAATCTGTCTCGAAAAGATTATTGAAGAAATGAGAAATGCTGAATTTGTAGCTGTAATGGCAGACGAAAAGACTGATATTTCAAACCAATTACAGATGGTGTTAATTTTTCGGTACGAAAAAAGAGGTATTCCATATGAAAGATTTTGGCTATTTCTGCCAGCATGTTAAAAGTGATGGATGAGCTTTTCAAATACGAGCCTAAAAAAGAATATCGCTCAAACTTATGACGGGCCTCTGTAATGAGTGGTGGAAGTAATTACTTTCAAGCAAGGACAAAACCTTTCTATCCTAATGCCCACTATATTCACTGCTATCATTCATCATTCAGCAGTTGAAGCGTGTAGTCGTGTCGGAATAACTCCGTAAGGTGTTGACGCTGACACGACAAAGCAAGGTTGTTACCCGTAGGTTGCCGTTTTCTTAAGTACGATTGTGAGTTATCTTTTGCGAGAGTAATATTAACCTGTGTAGTGTAGTTAATAAATAGAGTTTGTACAAGGCATTGATGAGTGTGATTATATTCAGTTGTGAAATTTATAGATCAAGTGTAGCGAATTTTACGTGTCAAGATGAGTGTTGACCTAAGGACCAATCGACAGATTTAATGTAAAAAGGTTGAAAACAGAAACAACTCAAGTGGCAACAAGTGATCCTCAATTGTTATGGAAATGTGAACTGTATTAGCGGTGTTGCTCATAATTGGTGGAGTAGAAATAAATCCAGGCCCCAGAACAGGAGAAGAGTCATCAAGTACGATGGCTACAGAGGAAGACATTCAGCTAGTGATGAGCAGTATAAGCAAGGAGATAAATGAGAAGTTAAACAAGATTCAGCTAACGGTAGAAGGGCACATGGAAAATATAGACAAACTAAATAAAGAAGTAAGTTCTCTGCAAACTAGAGTGAACAGCCTCGAATGAATTGCATAGAGAAGGGAGACTAGATACGTACAATGTAGTAGCGAACATATGTAGCGAATTCTTCGGACTGAACGTGAATGAAGGTAGGATCGAAGAAGTCTTTAGAGTGGGAAGGGGGAGAAATCGTCCGATCGTAGCCAGGTTTACGAGTTTATACACGAAGGAATTCATTCTGGAAAAAAACAAGAAATTTGAACGAGTCACGGATTAGAGTGGAGCATGATTACAGCCCAGAAGTTAGAGAGCAGAGAAGACTACTCGTCCCATTTCTCAAAGAAACAAGGGCAAATGGGCAGTTTGCAGTCCTAGTAAAGGATAAACTGAAGATAAACGGGAACTTAGTAGACCTAGAATACTGCCAGAAAAATATAAACATCTTGGAAATAGGGGCAGCAAGAAGAAACGGGTCAAGATCCTTACCGGAGAAGAATGCGGAAAACAGGATAACAGCTGATTCAGGAGAAGTGTAACCGGCAGAATTTGCAGAGAGAGCAGGGCAACGTATGGAATAGGAGCACCCATGAGTCAGCGTTAACCGGACAGCTGGCAGCTGGAATTCATGACTCGACGCAGGGAAGAAGAGATGAAGAAGGGCTACGATCTTCGGAGCGCCGTGGAGGAACAGCGAGAGATATGTCAAATGAAGTGGCGGTATCCTCACCCAATGGCAGCTTGATGACCTTAACATCAGGAAGGGAAAACAAGAGCTACAATCTCCGTGCATGACTGGAGATGGAAACACAAGCAAAGGTATGAAAAAATAGGTAGTTAACCTGGGCAATGAGATAATAAATTGCGGATTTATTAACATTGAAGGGGTCCTGAACAAAATAAAAAATAAAGATCTGATAAGGTTGTTAAGTGATCATGATATACTAGGCTTAGCGGAAACATGGTTAAAGGAAAATGAAAAGTTAGAATTACAAGACTTTATATGTATTAGTAAAACTATACGAAAACAGGGAAAGGGGAGAAGGAATCAGGGGGGAATTGCCGTTATAATTAGAAAGGAACTAGAAAGCAGGATAATAGAAATTAATTCTAAACTACACGAAAAAATATTGATTGGAATATTAGATTTTAAAAGGAAAGTGAAATTCATAATTGGCTGCACATACGTGCACCCAAGGAATTCTAAATATGTGAACAAAAGTTTTTGCAATATGCTAAAATTGGACGTGAATAAATTAAGAGAGGACTACGAAGTGGAGGAAATATTATTAATGGGGGATTTCAACGCAAGGACAGCAAGGAGGATATTGAAAGCATAAGTCTTTGGGACGAGGATAATGAGAAAATTAGGAATAGTACAGATAAAGTAATTAATGAAGACGGAAAGAAGCTAACAAGATTTTGTGAAGAAGAGAATTTTGACTTGTTAAACGGGAAATATGGGGAGGACTATGAAGGGAATTTCACGTTCGTTTGTTCGAATGGGCGAAGTGTGATTGATTATATGTTAACAGCAGGAGAGCTGAAATATAAGGTAAGTAACTTTAAAATCGAAGACCGATCGTTAAGCAATCATATGGCTTTAAGTATCGAACTGAAAGTAGAAGCACCTATTAGGGACTCACGAGATGGGGGAAAGAGATCAAATATGGACGGGAAATGAAAGGGAACAAAAGAATCGTGTGGAGAGAAGAGGAAAAAGCTAGCTTTAATAATTTGTTAGAGGACAAAATGAGCATATTACTACAAATGGGAATGCAGGAAGCAATTGATAATAATTTTGATAAAGCAGTCAAACTACTCTACCACAGTATCGAAAGAGCTAGTAGAAGTATGATGCATAGCTTAAATGGGCAAAGGAAGATTGAAAAGGGGAGTTGGTACGATTTGGAATGTATAGAAACCAAGAAGCGATATAAGCAGGCATGTAGGAAGTGGAGAGGGAGTAACAGTAGAGATGATAAAGAAGCTTTTCTAAATCGGAAAAAAGAATATAAAGACCTACTCTTAGTAAAAAAGAAAACTTTCGCAAAGAATGAGCTTAACAAGCTGAATGTATTAATTAGCAATAATAACATATCAGCAGCAAGAAAGGAAATTAAACGGGTGGCGAAGTGGGAGAAAAAGACAAATGAAATTGGGGAAGATGATTGGCTGAGATATTTCAATAAATTAATGAGAAAATGTATGGGTGCTGAGAGTCCATATACTGTGGTGCGGGCATAAATGAGAGGTACAATGAAATACTCGATGAGGATTTTAAATTAGAGGAACTTAGAGACTTTATATTTAAATTAAAAAATAAGAAATCTGCGGGAGTAGATGGAATTCCCATTCAGTACTGGAAAGAAGTTAGTAGGAAGGAGAGTTGGTTAAAAATATTAGTGAAAAGGTTTAACGGAATGAGAAAAATGTTCAGGATCCCGGACTCGTGGACTTCTGCAATACTTGTGTCAATTTACAAAGGGAAAGGGGACGAGTAAGATACAAATAACTATAGGGGCATATCACTCTTATCGTGCTTAGGAAAAATTTATACAGGTCTGCTAACAAGAAGGTTAAGATCATGGATGGAGAGATATGATATCATCTCCAACTTTCAGAGCGGATTCAGGGAAAAGAGAAGAACAAGTGATAACATTTTAATCATTAAAACCATAATTGATAAATATCTAAATTCTAAAAGAGGCTGTATGTACTGGTGCTTCTCTGATTTAGATTGTGGTACAAAATGGAAAAAATTGATATCAGTTCCTTATTTTTAGAAAATATAAAATCAGTGTATAGAGATGTGGGTTTTAGGATTAGGCTAGCAGATGGAAATCTGTCCAAAGTGATCGAACAAACGAGAGGAGTGAGACAAGGTTGTAACCTGAGCCCTTATTTAACATATTTATTAATGCTATTTTAGATAATGTAGCAAATGTGAATTCTCATTGCCCAGTGTTAGATAACATACCTATTCCGGGACTACTTTTTGCAGAGACTGCGCTATTGGAGCGTTTTCGGTCAACGGGCTTCAAAAGGCTATTAACGAAATTATTTATAATAGCTTCTGTAAAACGTGGAATCTGAAAATAAACGAAAAGAAATCAAAAGTCCTAATCTGCAAAAAGGGCAACGTGCATAGTAAGAAAGAGAAATGGTAAGTGAATAAAGCTCAAATTGATTGTGTTTCCAGATTAAAGTACCTAGGAGTGATAATAGACAGTAGGGGAAATTGGAAGTTGCAAAATGAATTGGCACGGAATAAAGGTAAAAATGCACTCCAAGCAGTAGACAGATGCCTCAATAAATGGCGGAATATTAGGGTGAAGAATTTAATCAACATCTATAATGCTCTAGTAGAATCACAAATATTATATAATATTGAGATCTGGGGTAGTACGTTATCCAGCAGAAACATCGATAAAGTAAGAGCCAAAATGTGTAAAAAAATTTCCAGGAATACCGGAGAATGCTTCTAACCTGGCAGCGTTACTAGAGATGGGAACCGATTCGAGTGTGGGAATTATTCTAGAAAGAAAAACCAAATATTTAGATAATATTGTGTGTAGGAATGATTCAGCAGTTATGAAAACATGTATCTTTTGTATGAAAGCCGCTAATTGGAAATCGAAGTGGCTGAAGGAGCTGGAAAGTGAAATAAACAGATTAGGTCTAAATTGGCTATGGAGAGAACTAGGGCCTATAGACACGAAAACTATTGGAAGAATAATAAAAGAGAGGGCAAATGAAATTTCGAGACAAGATATTTTTAGTAATATTAAAGACCTTGGATCACTAAAATACTATAGAGAGGTGAAGCAGTTTTAGGAGTTAGACGAAATTCAAGGGAAGAGAGAACAGGAATGGCATGGTGGAGATTAGGTATCTGGAGACTCAAGAATAAGAGAGGGAACGTAGAGGAGGATAAATGTCTTTTCTGTGGACTAGCTGAAGAACCAATGCATATTGCGTTAAAGTGTCAGGCAACGAATGATTTGAGAAACAGTTGGGTAGATAAAAAATTTCTACAAATAAACGCTATAGTAGCTTATAAAAAATGAATGGTTACCTAAACGCAAGCAATCTGCATAAATTAGGAAAATTTCTGTTTAGAGTTAAAATTAGATGGGAAGAGAAAGTCAAAGCTCTAACGGAGATGGAATTATAAATGTTGAGTAGTCGCACGATAAGAAGCTACGAAGAGTATCAATGAAGTAATAGAATAATTCTTAAGAGAGTAGGAGTTTTAAATAAAAAAGGTATACGTATTAGTCGATTATTATTATTATTATTATTATTATTATTATTATTATTATTATTATTGTAAACAGAAGATACTTATAAGTGCAAATGCATTAATTTTTTGTTATATTTGTATTGAGAGTGATGGCGGATTAAGAACTGGAATACATCTAATCCGCCATGACGTGAACAATGATTGACGAAAATAATATAAATAAATAAATAAATAAATAAATAAATAAATAAATAAATATTCACTGCAATGCCCATTAACTCAATTTAGTGATGGAAAGACCTGCTTCGCAAAATAAAGCAGCCAGAGTGTTTTTCTGCAGCTTATCAAGTTTCCCAACCTTCTTTGCTAGATCTCCATAACGGTTATCCGCATTAGAATCAGTGGATGTACGTAGGATTCCTAGTGGTTCTGCAACTAGGTGGAATTCTAAATCTAGAACAATGAACGCAGTGTATGAGGATTAGGACAGCCTAGTGGAATGCTTTTTGGATTTAGAGGACTCGATCATCTGCCAAGACTGTTCAGGAAGCTTGTGGACTAAGCCTCTATTTGGAGGATGAAGAATTATTTTTCTTACTGTCATTTTTCCATAGAATAATGCCACATGTAGATGTTTTGTATAGTCAATTACAGCAAGGACGACTGATTCTATGACAGTAAAAAATACTACAGCACATTTTTATCCAGACTATTAGTGGGGTAAGGGAATCCACAAACAATTTGACAGTGAAGTGACGTCAGGTAGTAAGCGACGGAAGCGGACATGTCGAAGTGCTGATGCCAAGGAGGCATGTGACCGAATCCTGAAACAGACTTGTGATCGTTTCCAGTTCTTGGATAATTTAGAAGCAGCGAAGCTTCTAAATTCTCTCAACTTTAATGAATTTTCAAGACAGTTTCCAGGAAAAGAACTCGAAACTGCTGTTCAAAATTATGATACGTCCGTAAAGAACAGGTTACAGACAGAACTTAGCGTTCTTTACGAAAGATCCGATTACAGGCGAATTGATGGGGCTGTTCCACTACTCAAGCTCATCATGAAAAATAATTTACAGGAAACATTTTGCGAAATAACAAAACTTCTCAGAAATATAATACGACGCCTATGACAACTTCGGAACCGGAAATATATTTTTCGTCTCTGAAGAGGATTAAAACATTTTTACGGAATACGATTTCTCAGGACCGCCTTACTGCCCTAGCTGTGCTGTCAATAGAAAAGAAACTGGTTGCCATCATGTAGGGGTTCAACTCCAAAGTAATTGACAGCTTCTGCAGCAATAAAGAGCGCCGCATGAACTTTACACTACGTCACTAGGTGAATAGGTCGACCATATATTAACAACTTTTTTTTAATGAATTTCCTGTATTGTGGCACACTCTCATTTTCAGCCACGAGCCGCCACTGCTGTGGTGTACATATCGGGCCATGGACTCAAACAAATGAAGCACGCTAGATTTGCATTATGTCCCGAAGCTAAAGACAGGAAAACAAAATTATCTCGTGTGAAGTGCAACAAACTGGCATGCTCACAACACAGGAGAGGTATCTGCGTTGAATCTGCAAAATGACGGTGTTCTTATCCTGCAAGCCTCAAAATAATAGTAATATTATTGCCAAATAATGCAATATTGTTAGGAACATGTCCCTCCTAAAAATAATGTACTCAATTTGTAAGCAGACTGTAATATGTTGTTATACTCTATATCCCAACAATTTATTATAAAATTTTAAAACTCAAATGTGAGAAATAATTGTTACCATGAAACTCTATGTTTTAAATATAAAAATAATTACGTAATTTTATAATTGATTGGTTATCATCAATTTTCAAGCATTGACATTTCCATTATAGTTATTAAATTAAGAAATTCTGTAATCCTCACATAACATATCCATAAGGAATATAATAAAAAATAAAATGAATTGTACACAATAGGCCCGAAAGAATATGCGGGGTGAATAATAACCCCAGGTATATAACCAAAGCTGTCCAGGGTTAATGTGCTTGCTATGTGCATTACTTTATAGAGCCGCCGCGTAGTTCAGTAGGCAGATACCCTTGTCTGTTGATCCAGAGCTGCGCTTGGGCTTGGGTTCGATTCCCGCTTCGGCTGATTATCTGGTTAGGTGTTTCCGAGATTTTCCCAAACCTTAAGACAATGACAGGTAATTATAATCTATGGTGAATCCTCGGCATCATCTCGCCCAATACCATCTCGCTATCACCAATTCCATCGACACTAAATAACCCAGTAGTTAATAAAGCGTCGTTAAATAACTAAGAAAAATAAAAACATTTTATTCCACTAGTAGAGGTTTTCTAAACGTACTATATGTCAGCATTTACTCTACTATTCTTTTCTTTGAGTTTCACTGCATTCACTTCCACTTCACATTGTTATGCGTAATGTCCGCCTACTCCATTTACATTCTCTTACTCATTCTCATGCACATTTTTAGTTTTACTTCACTATTAATTTACCCTTTTCATAGTCTTGTGTTATTAGGACTCTTTTACGGTTTTTTTCGTCCCTCGACATAATATAGGCCTATAGTCTATGGGCCTATAAGGTGACAAAACATACACTGCAGAGAGTTTTGTAGGGGTACTTCCGTCTCCCTCTTTCATTCCCCCAACACTCTTCACTTCCCACTTCATCTGTCATTTGTAATAGTAAAAGTAGGTTGGGATGATTTCTAAGGTAGCACGGGTTTCCGATGCTGATCTAGGTTCTAATTGTAAGGACTTAGTAGTAGTAGTAGTAGTATTTATTTATTTAACCTGGTAGAGATAAGGCCGTCAGCCCTTCTCTGCCCCTCTACCAGGAAATTCCAACTATAATACGAAGAACAAAATTACAATTAGTATTACATTTACAATTACAATTACAAGTAAAATTACAATTAGTATTAAATTTACAATTACAATTACAATAAAAATCAAAGTAGAAAAGATTACCTCACTAATTAAAGGTAGATAATTTATCATAGAAAAACAAAGATTATTTTATATTTACTGAATTACAAATTAAACCTAGAATAACAAAAATGTATAGTGATGAAACTACTGTATATTGAAATATTTTGTGCTAGATTAAGGAAAATATTTACGAAAAATCAATTACTGACCAAGTGCCTAGTAAGTTTGCGTTTGAATTCAATTTTATTTCGACAATCTCTGATGCTAGCAGGAAGCGAATTCCAGAGTCTTGGCAGGGCTATTGTGAAAGAGGATGAGTATGAGGAGGTGCGATGAGATGGTATTGTTAGTATTGTTTCATGACGAGAGCGTGTGTTCAGATTATGGTGGGAAGAAAGGTAAGTGAAGCGAGAGGACAGGTACGAAGGAATGGAAGAGTACAAGATTTCGAAGAGAAAGAGGAGTGAATGTAAATTTATTTTCTTATCTAGTTTAAGCCAATCTATAGCTTCAAGAGATGGGTTAATATGATCATATTTACGAACATTGCTTACAAAACGTACACACAAATTATGAGCACGTTGAAGTTTCGTTTTGTTGTCGCTGGAGAGGTCAGTCAGTAAAATGCCAGCATAGTCAAAATAGAGAACTACAAGTGTCTGCACAAGGGACTTTTTTAAGCAAGACGGGAGATGAACATTTATCCTTTTTAGCACATGAATAATAGAATATACTTTTCTGCAGGTTCCTGTGATTTGCAGGTCCCAGTTGAGATTATTATCCATGTCAATGCCAAGATTTTTTACTGAAGAACTGAAAGGGATGTGCACTGTACTTATTTTAAGGGGGGAAATGTCAAGGTCTTTTACAGCGTCGGTTTGCCGTTTGTGTCTTAATATAATTGCTCCTGTCTTTCTAGGATTGATTTTAAGATGGAGTTTCTTTGTCCATGTCACAATCGAGTCAATGTCTTCGTTCAATTTATCTATAGCGTCATTTACTCGGTCTAAGCGGGAAGAGATGTAGCATTGAAAGTCGTCAGCATACAAGTGATAGTTACAATGCCTTACAAGAGATGTAATATCATTGACATGTATTTTGAACAACAATGGTCCGAGCATTCCTAGTCCTCTAGGAAGCCAAGTCGACTCAGCGTCGCCATTAGGGGGTACAAAGTACCAATTCTAACATTGGCAAACCCAGTGTGTTTACCCTCTAATGACGATCAATAGGATCCGGACTTTGTCAGGCCGCCTAACGGTTTGACCTTGGTAGTCACTAATGACTTTGGACTTTGATAAGGGATTTTGTAAAGTAAAGCTATATCAGTGGTCTCGAGCTCAGTAGAAGGGATATTTTTTGTACGTCTAAATGGAGTAATGTAAGCTGAGACGAGACCATCTTTGGTGGAAATAAAAGACTTCGCAACAGCTACGCTTGTGTTCCTCATTGAGTAGAGACGAAGAACTTAACTGGGGGCTCAGCCGGGATAGGCAAGTCGTCCTTCGAGAATAATCAGTGACTGACTCGATTTCTTCACCAATAAGGAAGTCTTAAGTCGTCCGACAATTAAACGTCAGGACTCAGAGTGGTTGGTGACCAGCGACAACTTTTTCACCATTAAGAAGCCTTCGCTGCCCACCGAATCGCCAGCTGCCTATCAACTCTATTCAGCGGGACCTGGACGCACCACCGAGCACCACGAACCAGAGGATGCTGCTGCTGCTGATCATCTTTTCTGAACTGTGAATGTAAACAAAAAGTATACTTCATCTATCAGTGAGAAGTGATATACTTTTGTGGTTGTTCAGTGCCAAGTGTAGCCTCCGAAGTTTTCCTTATTTTCACCGTCTTACACTCTTGTAAACCCAAGTTCATGATAATTTGGTTAATTTCATTATTCAAGGTTTCTGTTTATCTTCTATTTCTTATTTTAAATTTTGTTAGCTATACATTACATTTTAGATTATCACGTTCCCAGACAAAACTATTTTCATTTCTTCTGCAGTAGAGATTCGAGAATGTCTGAAACAGAATTGCTTTCTATGTTTGAGTATGCCCATATTCAGCTATTGCCTGATTTTGAAGGCACGCCCTCCTACAATTTAGATTACTTTATCGCCCGAAGTGACTCCTTTCTAACTAATTTTAAGAGGGCCGCAGCGGTTCCCAATGCAAATTTGATTAACGATTTCTCATTCAACGTAATGAAATCTAAGTTGAAAGGGGAAGCCCGTTGCATCTTAGACATAGAGGCAAATGCCAGCTACGATAGCTTTAAAGAAAAACTAATTAGAAAATATGATGATGTTAAAGATGAAAGGATTTTGCTGAAAGACATTGCCAATTGTTACCAAAACCATGGTGAATCTTATACTGAATACTATGAACGTCTAAACTCCCTTATACTCCGGTACAAAAGCCTTTGCAAGATAAATTATAGGGAGATAGTTTTAGATTTAAAATTGAGAGAGATAAAAGAGCTCAGTCTGAACACATTTAGAGCAAGTATCTTTGAACCGTATCGTGTATACTTGCGCTATGCACAGATTGGTGACCTGGGTCACGCACTTAGGATCTGCCGTTCTTACGCCAATGACAGGGCTTATGAAAATTATATGGACCAATTAAGGGAAACGCATAAACAGCCACGCCCAACCGTAAACAATTATATTAGGCTCCATTCTAACAGATCCAGAAATCCAACTTACAACCCTTTTGTTTTTTCTAATGTTCCACAATCCTTAACTTACTACCGACCTGCTACGAACCAACCACCCATATACAGAACAATGGCTCAACTCCCATTCAGCAATCAGGCTCGAACCACTCAACCACAAATTTCCTCTGTGCCTCCAAACCACAACATGACCAGGAATACCCAGCTCGGTGCAATTCCACGGAACGCTCCCACGCATCCGAATTTCGGTCCGCCGGAACAAAAAACTCCAACACTATCAAGACGTCCCTATCCTAGCCCTGGAAATATAGGAAGGCGCTTCTCTCAGACCAAAACCAGCTTTCCGAAACCAATGTCGGGCGTTTCAACGATAAGAGGCAATTTGAATTCCCATTTCGAAACAGAGGAAAATCTGATTCAGAACAAACTTACCCAATCGATGGAGTCTGCGACTCAATGGATTACTTCTTGGAACAACCTGAGGGCAATGATGACGAGAACAACCATTGGGATTTTAAATTGGCCCCGTCATCACCAGCGAAGACCTGAATAGCATTTACAATGCCCCACAGTTACCCTTCATCACTGTGTTTGGCTTAAAAATCCTTATAAACAGCGGTGCCTGTAACTCCATAATGGGATAGCGTACTCTCTTTTTACCGACTATATGTTTAAAGAACCATTTTGTGTTCAATCGGTTCACGCGCAAACGATGGGAAGTGACAATGTGCAATTCCCCATCTTTGCAGAATATAATTTGGATTGTCCAGTAGATTTCAGAGTAATGCAATGGCATAAATATTTCGATGCGTTAATTTGTGCTGCCGGTTTCATAAAGTTAGTAGCTGGGTTCGACTATGGAAAAAGTGTAATTACCTTGGGGAACAAAGAAATACCATTTTTCCTTCACTCCCCTCACAAACAAAGAGATTTACAAAGTTCGCAAGATCCGGAATTTATCTCTATCCCAGTTAATATCAAACGAGGGGATGTGTATGTCCCTCAGTTTGAACATGAAGGTTTATATTTTACGGACTCGATTTTACATGCTGAAAATTATCAGGTACTCTACCCCACAGAGACTGCATTGGAATTAGACTTTGAGAAGCCAATATTGGTAGAGCCTCTTGAGAGCATGACCATTAATAACCTAGAAATAAACTCTCTCTCAGATTCGAATATAAAACAATACCTCCATACTCAACACCTGAATGATCTAGAGCAGGAAAAACTTTTCAAAGTTTGTTCCCAGTATTCTGACGTGTTCTATTACCCAGGTTGCGACCTGTCATTTTCTAACACAGTAAAACATTACATCAGAACTACTGACGAAGAACCTGTATACCGCAAAAACTATAGGTAACCACCCCAACTGAAGGACATAATAAGTAAGGAAGTAGAGAAATTTCTAGATCAGGGCATAATAACCCACAGTGAGTCACCCTATTGTAATCCGGTTTGGATAATCCCAAATAAGCCAGACCCGTCGGGCGAAAAGCGTTGGAGGTTAGTAATTGACTTCAGACAATTAAATCAGAAAACCATAGAAGACAAATACCCTAATCCGAGAATCGAAGAAATTATCGACAATTTAGGACGATGTCAATATTTCAGCACCTTGGACTTAGCACAGGGGTTTCATCAGATAGAAATGAATCCAAAGTCTATAGAGAAAACAGCTTTCACTGTAGACGACCGCCATTTGATGTTGAAGAGAATGCCCTTCGGTCTCAAGAACGCCCCCACCACTTTACAACGGCTTATGGATACTAATGTATTACGATCCTTTTTGTACAAGTTTTGTTTCGTATATGTTGATGACGTAATCATTTTAGGAACTCATTAGAGGAACATATCCAAAACCTATCCATAGTACTTCATAAATTTAGGGAGGTAAATCTCAAGGTCCAGTTAGATAAGACCGCCTTTCTTCATAAAGAAGTATCGTTTCTGGAACATATAGTGAAACCAGACGGAATCAAACCGAATCCGGAAAAAATTAAAGCGGTTAGGGAATATCCCATTCCTAAAATTACAAAAGAGATTAAACAGTTCCTTGGATTAGCGAGATACTACCGCAAATTTATTAAAGATTTTGCCAAGATAGCCCAGCCTATGACCCGCTGCTTAAAGAGAGGTTCTAGAATTCACATTCACCACCCTGATTATAAAAATGCATTCGAGACACTTAAAAGTCTCCTGGTCAATGCCCCTATCTTAGCCTATCCCAATTTTGAAGATCCATTCACATTGACTACCGACAGTTCAAATTTCGCTATCGGAAGTGTATTATCAAAAGGACACCCCATCGCCTACTATTCCAGGTCTTTAAATCCTTCCGAGAGGAAATACTCAACTATCGAACGAGAACTACTCTCAGTAGTAGATAGTTGCAAGTATTTTAAACCTTACTTATGGGGTAGATATTTCCATGTCGAATGTGACAATAGGCCATTGCAATGGCTTTTCACCTTGAAAGATCCTAGTTCTAGGCGGTATCGTTGGAAGGTTAAGATCGAAGAATTCGACTTCTAATTCAATATGTAACCGGAAAAACGAACTATGTGGCTGACGCCTTGTCCCGCATAGAAGTAAATGCGAATGATGATTCAGACTCCATCAGATCTTCCGCCGGGGATGACGAATACTTATAGGAGGTGGACGATCAAACTATTCATTCTAATCAAGAATACCCTATTTTTACTTTGAAGACCTCAGAAAGAAATTTGAACCAGTACCGCAACCAGTTAATTGTCAAATATTGAAACTCATGTAAGCTAGTTGAGAAAAAAATGTTCAATAAGAATGTGAGGCATGTAATGATAGTCACTGAGGACAACTTAGCCCAAGATTTAGAAACCCTCTTACTTAGGATAATTGTCCCCTCAAATAAGTACGCGGTGTATTTTGACGATTGGGCCATAGAGATTCCTTTCATTAGATGTTGCCAGAAACTATTTACCTCGGAGCTTGTGATGATTCGAGCTACGAAATTTCTGGAGGACGTAGAAAATCTCGAGAAACAAAGACAGTTAATTGCACAATACCATGCTATTAACCACAATGGAATTGTAGAGACCATAGAACACCTGCACACGAAGTATTACTGGCCCTATTTGAGAGAGCAAGTCAGGAGTATTATAAATCAGTGCAGCCTTTGCCAGAGAAACAAATACGAAAGACATCCCAACCAGGTAGAAAGTCAAGGTCCAATTAATGTACCTCACCCCTTTGCTCAAATACATATAAATACGTGTGAATTAAATACATATAGATACCTTTCATTTTGAGCAAACCCGTCTGCTGACAATCTGTGACGTATTCTCAAAATATGGACAGGCTTATATTTTACCTACTTCAGCTGTACTTTTCTCATCATGGTCTGGCCAAGAAAATGACCCATGATCAGGGCGGAGAATTCGAAAATAATATAATCAAGGACTACTGTAAAGGGCTGAACATTGAATATCACGCCACTAAGCCATTGAATTCTTCCTCGAATTCTCCGGTCGAAAGGTTCAATTCTATGTTGCTCGAGAGGCTACGTATAATACGTGACTCAGACAAGTTTACTCCCTTGGCGCAGCTAATTACGACAGTTATCATAAACTACAACTCTTCAATACATTCCGCAACGAGAAAACCGACCTTCAATGTACTCTACGGCCCATACTATGACGCATTGGACCACATCTTCACTCCCTCCATTCCAATACACGAATACATCCAGAGACAAAGCGATCAGTTTCGCATATTACGAGGAAAACACCCCGAAACCAATACCTCTACCTTTAACCACCCTTATAAAGTTGGCGAGACTGTTTATGTCACAAACCCCTCACTAGGAACAAAAAGTAAAAAGTCTTGTATAATGAGGGAACGGTTACCAAGATAGAAGGTAACAAAATCCATTGCAAAATGGAAAACGGAAGAATACACATAAGAAATTTTAGAGACGTAAAACCTAAGGGGAAAATATCTTCTCTTTCAGGATCCTCTCAGGACGAGGCTCAATCAACGTCCAAAGAAAAGAAACGCGAGGGTTTTATGCTGACGCTCTAGGACCAGCCGTTATAATCAATAACTACCACAAGTTTTTGTTTCACCTTAACCTCACCAGTTTAAGTCACTCATTCGATAATATTCAGAGTACCATTGCTTCCCTCCTTAGACAATCCAACAATACGTTTCCGTATCTTTTCCACGAGTTGACGGATGCTTTACAGAATACGAAGGTACACCTAAATAAATTATTGCCCTCTAAAAACAGAAGTAAAAGAGGATTAGTTAACGGCTTGGGGAATGTAATCTAATTTATCTCAGGCAATTTAGTTCAGGATGATTTGGATACTATACAAAAACAACTAGACTCTTTAAAAAGGAGTCGTACTGAGGAAATACGACATGTTAATAGGTTAATATCCTTCAGTAATTCCATCGTCCAGAAATTCTATGATGAAATAAACCGAGTAAATTTGAACATGGGTATAGTAAAGATTATGTTAGAAAAAGAAATGTTTGAAATAAGCATATTGGAACATCTCCAATACGTGTCAATGGGTTTACAGAAACTATACAAGGTGATACAGACAATAGAAAACACTATGAGTTTCTCATTCCATGATACAACCAATGTCGACTTATTTTCTCCATCTGATTTGGAAAATATTGTGAATCACATACGCTCCATTTATCCTGAGAAATCAATAATACATACAGACCCCTATCATCTGTATGAAAACCTTAAATTTAGTAAAACTCAGGTAGTCAGTCATAGTGGAGAATAGTTTAGTGGTAATCCTATCAATACCTGTAACAAATAATAAACATTTACCAACTATACACAGTATAGCCTGTTCCCACAACCGACAACGTCATACTTGTCCCTTCCGAACGTTACTACCTACAAGGTTCCATTCCCGTATGGTCCAGTGTATCTTGTGCCAAAGGCATCCAATACTATATATGTATTGATCATAGCAGGCACGCAACCACCTGCAATCTAACTAAGTCCAGTGGATGTGACTTCGCATTCGTCAAAAATAACGCACGGATATTTCAACTACTAAACAACGAACACATCCTTTTCTTCAGCACTAACACAGAGATGTTAGTAAAAACGTGCCCAGGGACACAGAACATCCTGCAGATCTCAGGACCACATTTTGTATACACTAATGAGACCTGTCCTATCACAACCGTGGGTATTACCTTGGAACTAAAACCAACTAACCTTATACATCAAATCCCTCTCTTCCATCTAAGTTTCGAACCTTACATAACTCATCAGGTGAAATTCCATAATTCTCATGTGGATGTAAATAAACTGAAATGGGACCTACAACCCATTGTTCCCAATAAAACTATCCTTAAAGACTTTAACCCTATCAATGTTATTATTATAAGTGTAATATTTATCATAATATTAATGCACAAGAAACAGTTGTATTCATTTTATTTGTTTTCCAAGCATTCATTTTTTAAGCCAAGCGGTTCGACGTGTCCTGAGGACAGCACTGCTCAGCTCAGGGGGAAGGAGTTATGTTCTGAGGACAGCAGTACTCAGCTCAGGGGGAAGGAGTTATGTCCTGAGGACAGCAATGCTCAACTCAGGGGGCAGGAGTTATGTTCTGAGGACAGCAGTGCTCAGCTCAGGGGGAAGGAGTTATGTCCTGAGGACAGCAATGCTCAGCTCAGAGGGCAGGAGTTATGTTCTGAGGACAGCAGTGCTCAGCTCAGGGGGCAGGAGTTATGTTCTGAGGACAGCAGTGCTCAGCTAAGGGGGAAGGAGTTATGTTCTGAGGACAGCACTGCTCAGCTCAGGGGGAAGGAGTTATGTCCTGAGGACAGCAGTGCTCAGCTCAGGGGGAAGGAGTTATGTTCTGAGGACAGCAGTGCTCAGCTCAGGGGGAAGGAGTTATGTCCTGAGGACAGCAGTGCTCAGCTCAGGGGGAAGGAGTTATGTTCTGAGGACAGCAGTGCTCAGCTCAGGGGGAAGGAGTTATGTCCTGAGGACAGCAATGCTCAGCTCAGGGGGAAGGAGTTATGTCCTGAGGACAGCACTGCTCAGCTCAGGGGGGAGGAGTTATGTCCTGAGGACAGCACTGCTCAGCTCAGGGGGGAGGAGTTATGTCCTGAGGACAGCAATGCTCAGCTCAGGGGGAAGGAGTTATGTCCTGAGGACAGCAATGCTCAGCTCAGGGGGCAGGAGTTATGTCCTGAGGACAGCAATGCTCAGCTCAGGGGGCAGGAGTTATGTCCTGAGGACAGCAATGCTCAGCTCAGGGGGAAGGAGTTATGTCCTGAGGACAGTAATGCTCAGCTCAGGGGGCAGGAGTTATGTCCTGAGGACAGCAATGCTCAGCTCAGGGGGCAGGAGTTATGTCCTGAGGACAGCAATGCTCAGCTCAGGGGGAAGGAGTTATGTCCTGAGGACAGCAATGCTCAGCTCAGGGGGCAGGAGTTATGTCCAGAGGACAGCAATGCTCAGCTCAGGGGGAAGGAGTTATGTTCCTCATCCTCATCAAAGGATGGACCTCGCATTCCTAGTCCTCTAGGAAGCCAAGTCGACTCAGCGTCGCCATTAGGGATTACAAAGTACCAATTCTAACATTGGCAAACCCAGTGTGTTTACCCTCTAATGACGATCAATAGGGTCCGGACTTTGTCAGGCCGCCTAACGGTTTGACCTTGGTAGTCACTAATGACTTTGGACTTTGATAAGGAATTTTGTAATGTAAAGCTATATCAGTGGTCTCCAGCTCAGCAGGAGGGATATTTTTTGTACGTCTAAATGGAGTAATGTAAGCTGAGACGAGACCATCTTTGGTGAAAATAAAAGACTTCGCAACAGCTACGCTTGTGTTCTGCATTGAGTAGAGACGAAGAACGTAACTCGAGTACCGACCCCTGTGGTATACCTGATGTTATGTTAAGCCAGGAGGAGCTTCGATTCCCGGATACAACGCATTGTTCTCTTTCCCGTAAATAGGATTCGAACCAACTCACAGTCTCTGACAAATACAGACTTCTCAATTTATGGGTGAGCAGGTCAAAATTTACAGAGTTGAAAGCTTTGCTAAGGTCAAGAAGTGTTAGTATTGTTACTTTATTAGAGTCGATTGCTTCACGAATGTCTTCGGTCACTTTAAGTAGAGCAGTGCTTGTGTTGTGTCCAGCTTTGAAACCCGACTGATACTTGTCGAACAATTGGAGCTCGTTCATGTATTTAGTAATTTGTCTGTGTACGATTCTTTCCAATACTTTTGAAATGGCTGGCAGGATACTTATTGGTCTATAGTCGTACGAGTCGGTGGGAACTTTGACTTTTGGAAGAGGAAGAACGAAAGCTTGCTTCCATATTTTAGGGAAAGTTGAAATGATTAAGGAGCTATTGAATATATGTGCAATTGTTGGTATTACTATGTCTTGTATTTTCTGTATGAGTAATATGCTAATGTTGTCCGGCCCTTGAGCTTTCGTCTTGATGCGGCGGATGGCTTTCATTACGTCAATAGGAGTGACGTCGGTAAAATAGAATTTGTCTCGAGTTGGGGGAACTGAGTCAGGCAAAACTGTGTCTCGTTTCCTTGTGTTGTTTAAGGTCGGGTCCTTTACAAAGTGTTCGTTCAAGTGGTCAAGTGGGATGGGAATGTCTGCTTGTTCACTAGCCCTTCCAAGTCCAATAACTTTCAGATTTTTCCATAATTCGGAAGGGATTGTGTTGGGTTCTATAAGTTTCTAGGGGTATTTCAGTTTAGCGTTTCTTATTAGTTGAGTCGTTCTATTTCTTAGGTGTTTATAGGAGTTAAAATATTCGTCGTTTTTATTGCTGCTGTATTTCCTATAGGCTAAGTCGCGTTCTGACATAAGGCTACGTATTTCAGTCGTTATCCAAGGGGCTGGGTTCCTTCTGGTACGTTTGATCTTTAATGGTGCGTGTTTGTCATAAAGTTGAAGTATTAATGTATTGAATAAGTCTATTTTCTCGTCTACAGTTCGTAATGTACAGATCATGTGCCATGGAAGTTGTGCAGCGTCTTCTTTCAGTGCAATAGCACCTATTCTTTTAATATCCCTGTAAGTAATTACTCTGGGAGTCAATTTAGGACACTGCAGATTATATGATAGATAAATGATATCATGCCCAGATAGTCCTGGTGCAGGCAACTGTCCATGCGTCAGTATTTTGTCAACATTGTTAGTAATTATCAAGTCCAGTAATGTGTCTGTACCTTCCGTATGATGTGTGGGAGCTAGGGGTAGGATTACCATATCAAGGCACTGAAAGAATGATTGAAGTCTTTTAGTCGTACTAGAATGTGAGTCAAGTAAGTTTGAATTAAAGTCACCCATGATTATAACGTTCTCATATTGCGGCGTTACGTTTAGTAAGGAGGTTTCGAAATCATCTACGACACATATATGTGGGGGTTTATATACGACGCACACTAGACATTTTGTAAATAAGACGCAAATTTCAATGAACATGAACTCGGGTTTGGTAGAGTACTGGCTTGGAGAATGATGAATAATTTTAGGTCGCAAATCGGATCTAATATAACCAGCCACCCCTCCGCCTCTCTTGCCCTCTCTGTCATTATGACAAAACGTATAGCCAGGAAGGTTTACGAGAGTGGAAGGAAGATTAGGATGTAACCAAGATTCGGAGATAAGAATTACGTGAATGTCTAAAGGTGAGAAGATAGAAGAAAATTCGTCAAAATGACACAACAGACTTTGAGCATTCACGTGAACAACATTAAGTGACAAAGGAGAGAAAGAAAGCGCAGCCTTGAGTATGTCTGCGGTACAGGGCAGTGGGCAGGTAGGGTTGCTATTGTTCGTGTTAATAGAGGGGAGCGGTCTCCGTACACTGACCTCAGAGACTGTCGGGTGAACATGCTGCTTTTGGTTCTCAATGGTACCAACCTAAAAGCAGTTGAAGTTTAGTAATTTAGAATATCATATAACTTAGAAGAGCACAAAAAATTATAAATTATTATTAACATTAATTATTAAAATATTAAAAAATGAAAGTAACTAAGAAATAAGTAATGTTAATGGGGTTATGATATAATGAAAAGACCTGGTTGGCAAGTTGGTATAGCGCTGGCCTTCTATGCCCAAGGTTGCGGGTTCGATCCCGGGCCAGGTCGATGGCATTTAAGTGTGCTTAAATGCGACAGGCTCATGTCAGTAGATTTACTGGCATGTAAAAGAACTCCTGCGGGACAAAATTCCGGCACATCCGGCGACGCTGATATAACCTCTGCAGTTGCGAGCGTCGTTAAATAAAACATAACATTATAATGAAAATAGTAAAATAAAAGTAAAATACGAATAACAATACTACTAATAGAATAAACAAAAACGTTAATAGTTAGCTATAAAGTAATGACTAATGGTATCGCTTATGACCCTAGCTCCATTACGTTATTTAGTCTTCTCTTTACATTGCCCTCCTTAACAATAACAGAACCATCTAGTGTCCAAACAATAGTCGCACCATATTTACTAATAGCTTCACGCAACAGTTTATGTCTGGTACTGGTGAGATCCTCCCTCACGGTTATTTGACTGCCTTTAAAAGTCTTTTATTGCGGAAGACCTCACTCCCCTTTCTATAGGAAACAAATTTCACGATGATGGCCCTGGGACGATCATCCGTCTTTTTCCCCACACGGTGGCTCCTGTCTATGTCACTCACCTGCAGAGAAACTCCTGTTTTCTCTGCCACCTGGATGGCAATGACATCAGTGTCTTCATTTTCTACCTCCGGGACACCAAATATGCGGAGACACTGTCGTCGTTGATATTGTTCCATATCGTCTAACCTGCACTTGAGATGTCGAATCTTCTTATCCCGGTCGTCCAGTGCAAGCTTCAGCTCGTTCACTAGGCCTCTACTTTCCTCTAGCGCCGTGCTGAGCTCCTCTACTGCTGCAGTCACCGATTCTTGTATTAAGTTGGCAAAAGTTGCCAACATGGTGGAGTCTTGAAGCGTCTGCTGGACTACGCGTTTCACAACATCCTCAATGTCATCCTTAACTTCCTTTTTCGGACCCATCTTGCAACTTTATACACGATAATGTCAAGAAGATGATTACTTATTACTTGCACACAGTATTGCAGAATATTAGCTACTTACACCTACGAAAACAACTGGTTTGGTCACGAGCGATATGCACCACGTGTAACTACTATCCGCCATTACTCTCTCTCATTAGAGCTCCGGACGCACAGTGGGACGGATTGCGATTCTAGCCGGAACAAAATCTAATATTGATAAATTCCTTTCGAATCGTTGAAAATAGCAAAATGAAGGTAAATTATTATAACTTTTGATGAAACATTTGTATGAGAATTATTATTTAAGTATAGAATGCCTATTTATTAAAAAAGAATCGTACAGTAATAGAAATTGCATACAACTAATGCAAATAAAAAATTAAACTAAACAGAAATTATTTTACAGACTACTATGAAGAGAAAAGTAATATATGTAGTAAATTCTATGACTCATGTTTAGAAATCTGAAGCGTCTGTTGTATCTCCAGAAGTGTCGGACCAGCTAGCGCTACTGTTGTTGAGCAGTGCTGTTGTTGGCACTCGCAGATAGTACTTGTAGCAGTTTAACTACCTCAACTTACATTTTTGATTTTCTTGTATTTGGATGTCGATTGGTCTGGGATATGCTGGGCTCAGAAGATACTAACAACATGTATAGGACATCTAAGGTTCTCTCAAGAGAACACTTCCTAGCGTGGTCTAACCTGTACTTTTGTAAATGTTTGTGTTTTGCGTCTTGAGCATCTTCAGATAACATCCCTACGGGAAGTATCGCAGTTTCTGCAATTTTTCCTCCATGTATCAGTATTTTATGCTCGCTGGATAGCATGTAGTACCATGGATATAACTATTGTACACATAAATGGGCTGTATCATTGGTGTACTTCTCAAACGCCTCAATATACTGTACATTGAATATCCACATGAAATGGTGCATAAAATTACAGAAAATCTGTGAATGAGGTCTTACTAATGCCCGTAATATTGGCTGTAATTTGTGACTTTTCAAAAAACCGACGTGCTATATTGCCATCATTTGATGTCCCAGGGCCACCAGATTTCGGTTTGTCAATAAGAAAACCTAATTGAGAGCGAAATCTAGAAATAATCTCCTGTTTTCTAGCTTCAAAAATATCTTTGTTGTTGCCTCTGACCTTCCAAGAACAATGTTTTTTTAAGAAAATAATCCTTTTTTCGGTGACACTGCACCCAACGACTGTTAAAATTACTTCGAATAGTTTTCAAAATAATGTGAATGCACTTCTCACTATTAGAATCACATGTTTCAATACATAATTTGTTAAAAACATATCTCTATAGTTCATCTAAGTCGCCACGTTTATTGACAAGTATTGGAAATAGATCACGGCGCGAAATCACCGGTAGCGGTTACGAGTTTCAAAAAAATTAACCACATGCAGAGCGGTCAATAGGAGCAAATGAAACTAGGTTAGTCTTAAAGTGCATACCTAAACCTACATTCTGATATAAAAATAAATGTGACTCTGTGTGACTCTCCTATTATAAGTCAACGTTTACTTTAATAAATGGTTTTAAAAAATCGCATTTCCCGCTGTTAAGTTAACATGCCGTTTCTAAAAATTCAAAGTTATTATGATCATAAAATTTATATAATGATTATCTACCAACATTGTTCTTCATTTTCCATTTTAGAATCACAAAATGTTTCACTCCTAGACCACAGAAAACAAGCTTGCTTCTTACACTATTTCAGCGTGACTGAGCAATAAAACTGGTTACGGAGGGGAATCCTCGTCAACATCATTGTGTGACGTCCGTATGTTTAGCGTCAAAGCTTCTCTCTCACAGATAAGCATTCTGTGATTCATTAGCAACAACTTGAGATAGGACAGGCATAAAAATGAGAACATGTGAAAATTGATTTTGTTCCGGCTAGAATCGCAATCCGTCCTACTGTGGGACGCGTCAATAGACGATGGGACCTTATCTGCTGAGTTCAGCGTCGGATTTACGAATGCCAACCGGGCCATCCGTCGGACTTCGACAATCATGGCGTATAGTGCGTACAATGGGCTCAAACGGTCTAAATGAAAAAATCCATCCCGGTTCCAGACCTTACAAGTTATGAAATAAGATGGCAGAAGATAATATGAACGGTTAAGAAGGATTGAAGTATAGGCCTTATTAATAAAATTGTTGCATATTTGTAAGAATCTTAAGCTACACAAGCAAAATATATTGAAACAACAGAGCCCATCTCAGACGACAGTGTAATTCCGCACCAAAATTTACTACAGTACAAAGTAACTCTCTGCAAGTGAGTGTGCATTTCACTTTTTCCACACGTAGTGAAACTAACAAGTACATTATTACTTAAATAGAAGAAGGATAGCCTACAAAAGGATAGTATAAAAAAATGGCATGTTGGTAATCAGAATTTTGAGAGATTTTCGCTAGGTCATTCAAGGTTGTTTCACACAACTTTTCACAGAATTATTCATAGTTGTTTCTCAATCTGCAATGCAATGATATTAGAAAATGAAGAGAAATGTAAACATATCGCTAATGATTTTATTGTGGATAGTTGTGAATGTGACATAGAAATTTAAATAACCTTCATAAAATACTGACATCAAGAGGCTTTCTGGAAAACATCTATGGCACGTAATTACGTCGACATTGTGTTATTAATTCGAGTATGATTTTTACATAATTGATATGTCTTTGGATACCGTGCGTAAACTTCATTTTTGAATTGCTTGAAGTGCACATGATTTTTGTTCACTTGCATGTATCGCAAATTATTGTAACTCTTTCTCAGTGATTGGAATCCCCAGTGACAGGAGAATATCGGTGTCAAAACTTGAAATTGATAGCCGGCTGCCAGCATTTCATGAGCCTGTAAACCAAACAGAGAAGCACGTTACCTTTATTATGTGTAATAAATAAATTATGGGACATATTTATTGTGCCTATTTTCTACATAAATGAAAAAATGAGTACAGAATATCAACAAAATCACTTTACTGAATTGTATTCAGACAGACATATGGACGAATAGACGTCATTTTAGGATGAAATGTTCAACGAAGAAAAATAGACAATTAAATTAATTATCCCACTGAAAAATGACTTTGTGAGGAAAGACAATCCACAACATACATACATACATACACACAGGTATAAATAAAATCACACTTCGAAATAATTTGTGAAAAAAAAGAGTGCACATGGACACGTAATTGCATAACCACAAGGAAAAAGGATTTTATTAGAAAATAATAATACGCACATATACAGACAGACGATTCGACAAAATATGTAAAGAAAGAAACAAACAGATAGCTGACTTTATGGGACAAGGACAAAACGCACGTATACAGACAAACAGTAGAACAAAATAGGTAAACAAAAATGAGTAAATATGGGAGACCTACGCAAGCACACAGGCAGGGAGTAGGACAAAACAGTTAAAAAAGAATCAACTTAATAGGTGACTTTATAAGTAATATCACTTTTTAATTACATTTTGTTCTATGGTTTCATTATTTTCTGAATAGGTAGACACACAGTGTTTGTATACAATTCAAAAGCATTGTTGTGCCAACTCGGAACTCCGTCTAGTATGCCTTCATGGAAAATTCAGAACATGTATATTAACTCATTTCTTCTACAGTTTCCACAGTGAAGTCGAGATACTCGAACATTGTTCCCAAATGGAGTTATTGTATTTACCAAGCTTGTGATGATTCTGGGTGAAATGAACATCAGACAAATGTAGAGAAGCCAACATTCACGGTTAGCCACAAAGCAATTGGCTGCGGTCGTCATGGACAACTCAAAATTATGACGAAGCACCTTCCTAATCCCCACATTCGGCGCGACTCCCCTTGTGTGCCCCATTCCCGCGCCTCGGCTGCACGGCGAATCACTCACCTCGAGTTTTCCGCGTATCAGGGCAAAGACGACTAATTATTTGTGGCAGTAGGTTGGAAACGACGAGAAGATTCGTTGTGTCCTACAATCACATTCGTCTTTAATTTCCGAGATAGTTTACCCCCGTGTTGCTCCAGCTTTTCCATTTGGCTGTTCAACGAGCCCTTACGAAGGAAGCAGCACAGATAACCGAATATATACCATGTTAATAAATTCTGTGCTGAAGGGGGATACTGTGTTGGTAGTACCTCAGTAAAACAGAATGGAATTTATAGCATGCATTTTGTATAGCCTATATTCCTACAAGTAAAGGAGAAAAAATAAAGAATACCTACGGACAGCGAAAAAGAAAACATTCGAAATAATGTGGCTGATACCTGTCCTGGACAAAATAAGAACATAACGATCAAGTCGCTATTCCATGCCCTTACTGAGTCTGGAGCTTTTGACAAAAATATTCACAAGTTTCTTGTGCCTGGACATAGTACAATTTTCCTTATGATGCTGGCTTTGAACAGACAGAAAATATTAAGAGAAAAACATTTCAATGTTTAACTCATATGGTTGGTGTGAAATTACTAAAAAGGCTACGGTACATATCGTACGCCTTTCACCGTTGTAAAAATGTGTAAGAAGGAATTGAGAGATTTTCCACTTGTCACTGATTTGATTAAAAAATCACACCTCTCAAAAACGGGCTCGAAAATACTATAGCCTATAGAGTAGTGACAATGATAAAGATTTCTTCTTCTCATGAACACCAGTTCTACTTCAAAGTGGATTATAATCATCAAGTACCATGGGAAGGAGCCAGTTTGCTTAACGATATTCTGAAACGTGTTGGAAAGCGTTCCTAAGCAAGGGAGATCTCAAATGTGAAGCTCAGAGATCTTATGAAACCTTTGTAGTTCACGTCTCAGAAGGAAAAGATGTGTTTTCATAATCTGCAAACAATTGTAAACGATCCTTATGTTGGTGTTGGCGTATATAGATAACAAGACGTTATTGAATTATCTGAGTCACTAAAACTATTCTTTTCTTAACATATTGGTAACAAAAAAAAAATCAGAACTAACAATGATGTTTTCTGTTTACTGCAGTGGAAGCTCTTAAGTTCGACAGAAAACAAGTTCGACATCGTATAGTTCGACTGCTTACATAAGAGAATTGGACACGCCCCTATATGGGCACTAAGAAATGGGTTTGCCATTTGAATGGGAATAGGTTCTGTGTCTTGTAGTGAAACCTTTGTTAAAGGAAAACAGAATATTTTATTGACTAGGACATCCATATTTAATCACTGGTTTTAAATTAATAATAATAATAATAATAATAATAATATTTATTAATACTATACACTTGAGCTACATTAGGCATTGCAGCCCGAAAGAGCAGAAGCTCGTGCTCGGGCGCAGTTCAGATCAGTTATACAAAATATATCACAAAATTACGAGAGTTCATTGAGCACAATCACATTAATAAATGGTAAAATACATACAGCATGTAATATGTCTATATACAAATAGAAAATAAAGAAGTACATGAATATTAGAGTAACAATTTTTAACTCAATTAGCTTAAACAATTAAATAATTAATCTGATTTGTTTCTTAAATCTATGTGTGTTAAGTGTACTTAGCTCAGGGTAAGCTCTAATTAATGTATTATATATTTTGGGTCCAAAATTTCTGCTGTGTTTTAATCCAGCAGTTGTGTGGCATTTCGGAGTATTTAGAAAGAAACTGTAGTTTTGTCTCGTCTGGTATTCATGAGGATCAAATTTAAATTTATTGTGGTTTTTATGGAAGTAAATCAGCAATTTTTGTTTATAAATTTGTTCCAGATTTGATACGCCAAATTCCTGAAAAATTAATTTTGTTGGGTAATCAAAAGGTTTATATAGACAAATTTTGATAATTCTTTTTTGGAGCAGATTTAAAGGACGGAGAGTCGATTTTGCCATTCCTCCCCAACCTAAAATACCATACTGAATTATTGATTGAAACAGAGCTAAGTACACAGTACGCAGAACATAAACAGGTAAATAAGAGCGTAGAATGGAAAATTTGTGGATTGTTTTACGCAATCTGTTACACAGAAAGGAGATATGCTTGTCCCATTTTAAATGTTGGTCAATAATAATGCCTAAATATTTAACTTGTGAGGATATACTCAAAGCGTTACATGAGCAAGTAGGTAGGTTACAATCATGTATAGTTATACTTATATTATTATTTATTTCTAGTTGCTCAAGGCCATGTGATGTTAATGAAAATGGTATTAATTTTGTTTTAGAAACGTTCAAAGAAAGTAAGTGAGCATCCAGCCATTCTTTAATAATATTAATACCACTGTTAGAATTTTGATAAGTTTCATTCCAACTCGAACCGCTAAATATAACCACAGTATCATCAGCATAAGAATACAGAGTACCAGAATATTTCTCAATGTCAATTTTAAGTAAATCGTTGATATATATTAAAAACAAAACAGGACCTAAAATCGTCCCCTGAGGTACACCTATGTCAATATTACGTGATTTACTAAGGTGATCATTTATTTTAGTTGCTTGAGTTCTGTTACTTAAGTAAGATTTAAATAATTTTAAAGCAATTCCATTAATTCCTAATCTATCCATTTTATTCAAAAGTATACTGTGATTGACCGTATCGAAAGCTTTTTGTAAGTCTAGAAAAATTCCTAGACATTTATTTCCTACATCTAATTCTTGAATTATTTTTGAGGTAACTGCCATAATAGCATCATCAGTGCACAAATTTTTTCTGAAACCAAATTGATTATCATTTAGTAGTTTATTTTTTTCTAAAAATGTTATTAACCGTGTTTTTATACATTTTTCAAATACCTTAGAGAGACTAGGTAATAGTGAAATGGGTCTGTAATTATTAAGATTATTTTTGTCACCAGACTTGTGAATTGGTATCACCACAGCATGTTTTAGGGCTGAGGGAAATACACCTTGAGATATGCACAAATTAAATATAAAGGCTAGTGGTTTAGAAATAGCTTCGATAATAAGTTTCAGGGTATTTGTTGTAATACCATCAATACCCGGAGACACATTATTTTTTAAACTGTTTACAATATTAATGATTTCACATTCGTTTACAGGAAACATAAACATAGATGATATACTTTTATTATAAAGCTTATAGTGATGAGTACCAAATACTTTCTTTTTTATATTAGATACGATGTCATTACTTACATTAGTAAAATGATCGTTAAATTCATTTGCGATAGTTTCCTTGTTTTCAATTGTTATTCCATTTCGACTTATAATTGTCTTTAATATACTATTTTTATTACATTGGGTGTCAGTAGCTTCGTTTATGGTCTTCCAAAATTGCTTTGGATTATTTTTATTTTTGTTAAATTTTTCAGAATAATATTTGATTCTCTGATTTCTTATTACATTAGTGAGAATATTTCTATATTTTTTGTAGTAATTTAATAAAACATTGTTTTGTGGGTCTCGTTTAACTTGCTTAGCTAACTTATCCCTAGATCGTATTGATTTAACAATACCTGTGGTAATCCAAGGTTTAATTTTTTTGTACTTACTTGAGAATTTGAGAGGGACATGATTAAAATATTTACAAATTAGGTTACAGAGTATTTTATAAAAATTATCGAAACATGTATCTGCGTCTTCATTGTAGAATATAGATTCCCAATTAATATTATTAATATTTGATATTAGGCTTTTATGGTTTATAATTAGCTTATAATTGTCCGAAGGTTCAGTGGCTTCTCTGCTAATACTTTTATTACTGATTGACAACAATGCAAAAGTCATATAATGATCTGTTATTGCGCTTGCATATACTCCAGGTATAAAATGTAAGTTATTTCCCGTTTTTAGGAAAATATGGTCAAGACATGAATTGGATGATGGACGAGTAATGGAGTTTAAGTATTTCACGTATCCATATTCATGCATGATATTTAAATACGTGTTGCCAAAATTATCTAATCTATTTTCTAAAATTTGAATGTTTATGTCACCCAGAATAACATGGTTGTTTAAATCTTTGTATATTGACAAGAAGCTTTCAAAATTTTTCAGAAATTCATTTTTGCATAGTTTTGGAGATCTGTAAATTGCAGTTAGGTTAACAAGAGTATCATTAATAAGTGTTAATTGAAAATGTATAGCGTTGCAATGGGAAATGTCAATATCACTTAAAGACACAACGATGTTTTCCTTAAAATATACAACGATACCATCACATTTATTATACTTATTACTTTTAACAAATTTTTTATAACCATTAATATCATAGCCAGAGTCATGATCAAGCCAGGTTTCAGTTAGAACTATAATATCAAAGTAAAAGGAAAAATTATTAAGTAAAACACAGAGTTCGGAAAAATTTTTGTTGATGCTACGAATGTTTAAGTGAAATATTTTAAGATCTGATAGAATATTGGTAATATACTCATTGCAGTGAAGTAAATCGTTAAAAACCATTGTGTTATTATTGTTATTAAATTTGCACTGATGGATTTCATTTAATATAGTATTACTAGCCATTTTTAAGTCAATTATATTGTATAATTAAACGTGGTTACCGACACAATAGTATTTACAAATTATTTACATCGTCAACATTAGTAATTTTACTCACGGGGCTGGCTTCATCTTTTCTTGCAAATATCTTACCGTCTCTTGTCCATACAAATTTATAATTCTTCAGTCGTGCTGCATCCCTTGTCTTATTCAAAAGGTCTCTGGTCACTGCTGTCAGTTGGTCACCTGCTGTGATTCTTCCTTCCGGAAGTTCCCTGTTGACTTTCTTTGTCGCAATCCCAGGGCCGCTGTCGTCTTTCTTGGCCTCGTTCCTGAACAGCTGGAGCCATTCATCACGACTTCTCCTCTTTGTGAAGCGGATGACAATAGGACGCGTCTTTCCTGGCCTGGATGGTATACGATGTGCTATGCTTACATCATGTTGCACCAATTCACTACCGCCTATGACTTCCGATATTTGGTCAATAACTTCATAAGTTGATTGTTCATCGACCTCCGGAACTCCAAATAGCATTATATTGTCTCTGCGTGTGTACTGCTGCAGATCACTCACTTCCTGCTTAAGATGGTCATTTTCTTTCACTAGCCTCTTCATCTCCTCCTGCGTGGAGTTGAGTTCATGTCTTGTGTGCGCCAGTTCCTCTCTAAGACTATCGAACTTAGACGACATGAATTCAACTGATTTTCTTAGTTCATTCACCTCCATCTGCACTGAAGATTTAAGATCCTCAAACATAAGTTTGAGGGTGGAAATAATCTGACTGTCCTGATCCTTCCCACTCCCTCCTTCACAGTTTGCACCCTTGTTTCTACCCATTGTTAAGACTGTAGTAACTCGCACCACGGAGCACACAAAAAACCCGACTGCACTCTCCGAGCTTCTGAACTGAAATTAATGAACTGTTCTTTTTCTACTTGAGACAGAGACTCTCCGCCTTCAGCATGTTTCAGGATATTTAATGTTTCTTTTAACGTACAATATTTATTCCTCCCACTACAGTAGGCAGACTGTATTGTGCCGTTTGTGAGACTGTCGAAACCCACATTGTGGTACTAAAAGCGCATACACAAGTCTCGGGGCGGGCAGGAAATGCAAGTACAGTACTGTATTCGTTTATTGATAACTAAGCTCCGTATTTCAGCTACCTATAAACTGGAATGAAGTTGCTTGACTCGAAATATATGTGACGTCATAGCACAAGTACAGGTATATTCGTATACAAAACAGTTACGTATCCTCTTCCCCTTGCCTCTAGAAAGTCAAAATCGGGACGCAGTCATAGTGAGAAGTCTTATCGATCACTCCTCTTACTAGTCATATTATTTAAATAACTACATCTTTGTGGATGATTGAAAGTTCATTGCAGAGGTAAAATGCTTTAGGTAAGACGCTCAAGTGTGTAATATTAAAGGCAGAATTAAAGATATTTGAACTAATATTTTCACTGTAAATATAGACAACATTATATATACTTGTAAATTGTATAAAATAAACGTAAAAGTGACAAAAAACAGTTCACTGAAAGATACTGCAGTACCAACAGACATAGAAAGTGTGTTGAACGTAATGCAAAAAACCAGTAGCGTCAAAATCTGAAAATTATGAAGATATTAACTCGACGTTTAGCATGGATTTGTGTAGCGTACCATGATGTTCAGTGCCAACATCCCTACTAATAAATTGAATAATCTATATTTTAGGGAATTCCCAGAATAGTACATAGAAAATTAGTAGGTTTTCAGTGATGTGCGACATGCAATATCCTAAAGAAACATGAAAAAAATATCAGATAATAGGAATATCTTGTACTACATCATGCATCAATACCGCCATGTGCTATTGAAAGATTATCTTGTAATACAAAATCATTTCAAGTAACATCCGCATAAATGTTCAAGTTACGTAACTTACGAATGAACGTTATTACTCACTGCAAAGATCACGATGAAAATAAACATCATGCCTCAAGCATGTGTTTACTAGTACAGCTCCAGAATGTCTGGAGTTGACTGTACTCCACGAACACTCAGCGACAACCTGTTTATTTATATCCTTATCTGCTTCCATTACCTGTGTTCGATGTACTATATACCCAATGTGTCTTTAACTTCAGTCTTTAGGTAGTCGGAATACGGAGCCTATTGATAACCAATAAGAATTTGTATTCATTTCACGTGCCACATCCACTGCTCTTATTGGACTGAACTTTGAATTCTGTTCAGTCGAACGTAGGACAGTCCACTGTACATTGAAATTGGAATTACATACATTTCAAATAATAAGACATGCACTTATAATTTGTATTCAAGTATTAGGATATCCTCTCAGAAACTTTATATAGAATAGCAGCACATTGTGTCCGATAATTTGTAAATATCAAGCTTATGTAACGAGGTGCCTAATATATAGTATGTGTATATGTGTATGTGTGTCAGTATTATTTGAAATATTTTAAACAAAAATGTTGATTATAATTTTGCTGGTTTTTTGTATGAAATGTTTCATAGTGTATATTGGGAAAGCTACTGAATTAATTCCCAATATAATATTCAGTCCATTTAAGAAAGCAGTGTATTAAGATAATAAAACTGAAAGAATTTTAGTTTTGTTTTTTAAATGTGCAGAAATTTGATCCTAAAAAATGTAACTTTTCGTTCAGAGGAAGAAATTTACAAAGTTACATGTGTTCGGATCAAATTTGTGCACATTTATATAACAAAACTGAATTTCTTTAAATCATCCATGAGCATAATACACTGCTCTCTGAGATTGAGCATAGTAGGAATTCAATCAATGTTTTTCCCAAAACAAGCTAAGAAATGTCTCAATAGTCCCCTGAAATTCATGACATATTACTTACAATTCACTCTTTGTATATATAGATGTATCAGAAGACGAAAAAGGATATTCAATTTTCAAGAAAGAAGTTGAACTAGCGATTAGGAAAATGAAAAATGGGAAAGAGAGAGGGCTTGATGGAATGCCCACTGAATTAGTGAAATATTTGGATGAAGACAAGAAGGAAATTCTATCATTTTGCAACGAAATATATTAGAAAGGCGAATGGCCTGAAGATTTTACGGATATTGTGTTACTTCGAATACCGAAGGAAAATAATGCCAATACATGTCACGAGTTCATGACTATCAGCCTGATATCGCACTGGGCGAAAATTCTTCTGCGAATAATAAATCGACCTTTATATTCTAAGATGGAAGAACAGTTGGAAGAAGGGCAGTTTGGCTCCAGAATGGGAAAAGGTTCGAGAGATGCAATTGAACTGCTACGAACAGTCGGCGAAAGATATCTAAAGAAGAATAAAGAAGTGTATATAGTATATGTGGACATAGAAAAGGAGTTTGACAGAGTGGATTGGAATAAACTGATGGGGATCCCCAAAAAAAATGATGTGGATTGAAAAGAGAGGAGGCTGTTTAGTAACCTTAACATGAAACAGTCAAAGTCAAGATAGGAGAAGAAATTTCAGAAGGAAGCGAATTAGGGAGAGGAGTACGTCAAGAATAACCTTTGTCACCTACCCTGTTCAACATCTAATTGGGGAATTTAGTGAAGAACTGTTTTCTGAACATGGGAGGAGTGACAATAGGAGGAAAAAGAACAAAGTGCATAGGATTTGCTGATGATATGGCGTTGTTAGCAGAGGAGGAGATGACACTAAGGGACATGCGACTGGAGCTGTGAGCAGTATGGAATGAAGATAAATGCCAACAAGACGATGACTATCGTCATAGGAAGAAAAGTAAAGAGGGTAAACTTGCGAATTCTAGTAATGCAGTAGAGCAAGTAGACAGCTTCAAATACTTGGGGTGTACTATAAGCAGTAACATGAGACGAGTGGATAAATCTCACCCTCAGCTCTCTTCATTGAGCATGCGCGGTCTTTTGCAAGGTATGTGATAAGATTGCAATGAGGCAAACGTTTCTTTTACGGCCTTAGGTGTTTCTTCTCAAATTACAATTATATTCATCTCCCGAACTTTATTCGTCATAAAATACACCACTATCACTTTGCAAATCACCCATGAACGACCATTTCTTAATTTTAACCTGCATAGTCTCGAATCGTATTAGCCTCAACGTCTGATTAAGCCATCTACGCATACGTCAGCAGTCCAGAATTTTCAGTTCCTGATTTTAATACAAAACCAATTTCACTCGTTCCGAACGAGTTCCAAAGCACGTTGGAATAGCAAACTGAGAGTTCAGAATCGGTTCAGAATGAGTTCAAATCTTGTTAGAACGCACATTGAAGTACTGCGTATGAACAGGTAGTTCAGAATCGATTCTGAACTGTGCTGGAACAAACCTTTAATGTTGTCTATCACCTGATATTTTTTCTGTTCCTAACTTTTTTCCGTTCACCATTTATTTCAGTGCATCCTTCAATAAGCATTAAATTACTTAATTTCCCGCTCCGGCTATGTAAAGTTTCAAAGAAACAGGAAATCACACAACTTCGGAATTAACCGCTGAAAATAGTGAACACTAATCTGAACGCAATTTGAACACAGACTATATTGTGTAGTCTAGGCATACTCGTAAAAGTAAACTAAAACCAGACAGCTGTTCTTTTTACTGAAAACTAAGGGAAGTGCCTTGTCAGCGCTAGCAAGGCGCGTACACTCTTCTCCAAGGTGAAGGTCAAACTTAAATCCGGTGGCACTGCGTTTTTTATAACGACTATTTCGTTAAAATAACAGTTTTTATGATATTCATGCAAATATTCTAGGAATACAGAGGGGAAGTAATATAACTGTGCAGATTTTATTGGAAAGAACAGAGGAACAAATTATAGTACCATATTAGTACCAAAGAAATAATTTTCTCAGGAAAAAATAATATTCCCATAAATGTTAATACTGTTTTACTTGATAAAGACTACTAGTACGATTCTGAATTTAATCTTATCATTAGAGTAATTGATAATTAAAATTTTCGGTTTTCTTGCAGGTTAGATAAACAAGATTAGCTCGTAGGCCTATAGTTATTTCCTGTCATTAGAAATCTGGAAATTCTACTGCAATGACTGAGGGAAGAAGTTCAGCTGTTCAGACCAAGTGTGTGTGTGCCTTCATACGTGAGCCGGCGATGCGCTGTTGCCAAAATACGCAGACTTTCGGCCTAATTTTTCTAATTAATTACGCACTTAATTATAAAACGCATAACAGGTTTTTACTTATTTTAATGTATTCTATTTTAGAAGTTAGAGGTCAGTTTCCCATCTCAAAACCGAATCTCCAATCCTTTTCTATGTGATCAATTTCCACTTCCAATCACCACTTCTACTATTTCAGATAGTCTCTCTGTGGACACACAGTAATTGGTATCCAACATAATTTTTCCAACCACACACCTCCATCTTCCAAGAATCACGAAATATCAGACAGGAAAGCACATGACCACGAAATAAACAACACTATAACCACTTGGTCTGAGGATAGTTTTATCAGTATTTGCACAAGAAAAAGAACATAATATGCAATTAATATTAATAATACGCAAACAGAAAAGGGTGATGATGCTATCTGACGGAATAATAGATTCCATCCAGTTGAGATATAGCCCACTGATAATCAAGGACACTTGAGTCGCCTGGAATCAAACTGCACTTTCCCAAATTATGAAAGACAGGGTTAACGTATGTTTCAATGTAGAATTTCGCAGGGAATGTGATAAACTGCTTGTTTGGAGTCAAACTTTAGTAGTCAAATCATTATGTGGAGCATAACTGCACTAGTTTTGCATATTTTCAGTCAAATCAGATTATTGGATAAAATACAGTTTGATTCTAAGAGACTCACTTCCCTTCTGCTTTCTGCTTCTTTGTTGATTACCGGGAGCTGAACCATATCACAACCAACATGATGCAATCCATTCCCGTTATCCAGGAGGGGCTGAAAATCTGGACTATCCAACAATCTGTTCTTAAAAAGGCAGCGGGCTATGAACTCGTACAAAAATTATGACAGCACTTCGGATTTATGATTGCCATACATAAATTTCATGACAGAATCTTGAAAGAATACTGAATTGAATGGCTTATAGTTCACTTAATTTAGATTATTCAATGTTCTTCACAACACTTAATTTTAATTATTGTAACAAATTGAAAATATACTTAAATCACATAGGTACATTTTCCTGGTAAACAAATGATGCCATTGATACTAAATTTTTATCCGATCTTACATATTGGCTTATGATAGTGAAACTCAGTTTTTATTTTTGTAACTTTGAAATTATGCTAGTTCCATAATTTTATTACATAGTGTGAAAATTATTTTTGCCAAACACTAACGTTTTAAAATATCACAAAACCCAAAGATCTTTCTGAAATTAAGTAAAACATGAGTTTCATATAGCTGTATGTATATTTAAGATCTGATAAAAATTTAGGACCAGCGTTACGGTTTTCCTACACTCTATTCACTGAGTAGTTGAGTTGACAATGCTCATGAGATTTCAGGCTTTCTAGGTGATTGTTTTCAAAATTAGATTTTGAGAACACGGTGGGGTACGTAAAATGTATATTATATAATCAGACATCGGATTCTAGGGCAAATGCCTATTTTGTTTCTTTAGGAGAAAAGTAAAAATAATTATTAATATTTGTGTTTCATGGAAATCGAAAGGTATTCAAAGAGTTTTATAGTGCCCTAAAATGCCCTAAAGCGGTTATTAGAGCCTAATTTGTTAGTATTCGCCTAAAAATGCCTAACTCACTGTAAAGTTTCGCATTTTACTCTTACTTTTTATAATTTATACATGCATTCACTGCGAAATTTAAGGCATTTAAAAAGTGGAAATTTTGCTTCACACCGGCCATGAAACCATTGATAAAGGAAACAAAATGTTTTGAATCTCACGACACTCGCAATAGATTTCACCGAATTTAACATGTTTGGAGGCATAAATGCCGACAAAGAACCAACCTTAGTTTTGAAGCAGGCAACAATCACAACATGTGCTGCTACCGATTCAGAGATATACTATACTATAAAAATGACTGTTTTCGGTCTGAAACCGATTAGCTGTACTGCCCTTCAGAGTGTCATAAAATCACAATTTTTGGAGAAAGAGTGTTTTTGAAATATTTATGAAAAGTCGTAAAACTGCGAATTAGTAGGGTAAACCGTTACAAAATATTTAAAAGAATGGCCCTCCTAGTGTTAACACTACCAGGAAATGCAACAATAAGTGGAACTTTGTATTTTTGTCCAATTGAATCTCAATAACAACGGTTCATTTGAATGCTCATTAAGAGTTGCTCTTTCCCTCACCTTATTTGTGTTGAGAAGTTTTGAGCGGTAGGACGTTTTCCTGTGAAGTTTAACGCGATAATGCCGAAAAATATAAGTGCAAAATCTACATTGATCCGGCAATGGCTAACAGAATATTCAGAATTCACTTATGATGGAAAAATAATATTCTGCAAGATTTGTAGCAAACAGGTATGTAACAATAGTTGAAATATAGAAATTCTATTAATTTTAATGAGTAGGCCTATAATATTTATACATTGACTGAGCTATCCTGAGATATAATTCTTTTTAAGACCACTACACTTTAACCTTTTAAATTCCGATAGTTAAAGTATTTGCAGGTCATTAAAATTTTTATTGTTCGAACCCACTAACTTTGTGATAGAAATACGGCAATACAACAATTAGGATTTTATTTTAATTCAGTTTACTTTACATTTTTAGATTTCGCAAGAAAAGAAGTGCCACCTAAAGCAGCATGTGCAAGGAGCGGCTCATAGGCTAAAGCTCAGCAGAAAAATCAACTGCAACAAACTTTACTAACACAGCCTACTTCATCCAATCTCAGCAGCAATTTCTATGCTGATTTAACCAGAGCGTTTGTTGCTGCTAACATTCCCTGGAATTCAATTGAAAATCCGGTTTTAAGACAGTTTTTACAAAAATACTGCAAACAAAATATCCCATCTGAGTCGACCCTAAGAAAAAATTACTTAGACAGAATATGCAATGAAACTTTAGCTTCCATTCGGGAGGATATAGGTGATTCTTACATATGGGTCTCTGTGGATGAAACCTCAGATCCTATGAATAGGTATATAGCAAATATGGTAGTAGGAAAACTTAGTCCTGATGGACCTTCGATTCCACACCTCGTATGTGTTAAGGAACTTTCGAAAGTGAATAGCCAAGCCATTGCTTATTTTGTAAATAAAGGTATACAGTCTTTATACTCAGGTAATATAGACGATTCTAAAGTTCTGTTGTTTTGTACTGATGCTGCCTCATACATGGTTGCTGCAGCTCCACTTCTTAAAACATTTTATCCTAACCTCACGCATGTAACCTGTCTAGCACATGGCCTTCTCAGGGTTTCTGAAACAATCCGGAATGAATTTCCTCTTGTCAATTCGTTTATTTCTAACACAAAAAAAATGATTTTGTAAAGCCCCATCCAGGATTTCAATATTCAGAGAGAACTTTCCAGATATCCCACTCCCACCTCAGCCGGTTGTTACACGATGGGGAACCTGGATTCAGTCAGTGGTGTATTATTCTAAGTATTTTAAAGAAATGGTCACAGTTATTGATAAATTACCTGAAACTGATAGTGCAGCGTGTGTGAAAGCAGTGAAAGATTGTCTGAACGACTCACGAGTGAAAAACGATATTGCCTACATAACATCAAACTTTTCTTTCATACCTGCAAGCATTGAACAATTAGAACGTGAAAAACAATCTCTTTGTAGCCAAATAGCAATAGTAAAGGAAGCTCAAGTGAACATACATTCTGCTTTGGGCGAAACTGGGAAAAAAGTTAAAAATAAGTGGGACAACGTATTAAACAAGAATGTAGGATTTTCATTGTTGGAAAAAGTATCAAGAGTGATATCGGGGGAAAGTGTAAATGTTCCAGTAAGTATTGATGTTTCTATTGTACCTAATTTAAAATTTGCGCCTCTCACATCAGTTTCGGTTGAAAGAAGTTTTTCTGCTTACAAAATGATTCTCAGTGACAAAAGGCAAAGGTTAACTGTGGAGAATTTAGAAAAAATTCTGGTGGTATACTGTGCAGATAATTATAATAAAGTCTGAACATGGAACTGAATTTCAATAACTTAAAATGAGTAATCTTGATATCAATAATCATTATTTCATTAGTTTTAATATATTAAATTTGTGCAGCTCTGTTTATAAATATAATATAGTATTATTTTTTAATGTTTAAACATACTTTTTGTGCGTATTTTAGTGTATAACTGAAAATGTCAGTGAAAGAAATAAGTATGATACCTTGATGTGCCTAAAATGCCTATATTCATTCAAATAGAGCCTAATTTTACAAATTTTGAGCTTATTTTAGGCGCCTAAAACTGCAATATTTGGTGCCTAAAAATCCGATGTCTATATATAATATATTCTTAAATATTTGTTCAATATTGATACCGAATCATATGGCGAGATTTCCACATTTTTTGTGGTCTTTGTTTCGGACGGTTTGGGACTGATTAGGGAACAGAAATCTTCCATTTTGCATAATAGTTGCAGACAGTGACTCTCATCTGAGGTCGGGGGAATAGCGTCCCAAAAGTGCAGATACCAAGTGTCAACTTATGAGCATATAATATACTGTATGTTATTATTCTGAGGTGAAATACGACATTTAGGTACCCGAAATTATATATAAATATTCCCAAATGATGTACACATTCAGAAACTAGTGAAGTTATGGAAAATGAAATATATTTTTATATTATGATGGAGTAAGTATCGTTTGAACTTAAAGTTCATGTATCTAATCGGAGAAAACATCTTACAATTTTTGTTTGATGAACTATGTTCTCTCCTACTCATATTGTCTATGACACAGAAGACAGGTTTTAGCATGCAAGTCAGCCTTGGAAATAAGCTTCCTCTCTTATCTCCTGGCCTAGTTGCCTCATAAGTGATGCCTTGTTGGTATTACTTATGAAGTTCAGACCTGTCTTCGGACAGTTGAATAAACAACAACAACAACCACACGGAAAGTAACAAGTACATAAGTACATTGACTAGCGATGTCCTAATTCAGTAGAATGACTAAAAGTTCTGTAGGTTTACCTGAGAACTGCGCGTGAGTCCATATCCAATGAACCGTTCGTCGTACTCGGGCACCGAAGCAAGGGCCACGTAGAAAGGCTCGTACCACATTGGGCAGCCGGTCACATTGTAGATCACGTGCACGGGGTTGTATCCCTTCTTCAAGTTCTTCTCCCATCTGCACAAAATAACGTTGGCATCTTGAACGATCGAGTCTTTTGCTCTTGTGGAAATACTTTCATTGTAACGTTACATATTCAAGACCAGACTCAATTTTTGACAATACAGGATGATATAGACAGTCTATTTTATTGCTTTATTCTGCACCTATTATTACAGAATGACAGTGCACACTTGTGAGCAGTAGTTGGTTAGATTGCTGCAAAACAGTTAACATAAGAAAAGATAAAGACTCATTACGGTCAACGTTTATTTTGAAATGATTATTCAGCCGAGAAGAATTTTTCCATATCCAACTACGGGAAAGTCTTAAGTCCTACAACGTTTATTTTTATTACATATCTGCAAAAGAGACGTTGAACGTCAAAAAGCAACCAGTTAATACAGCAACCCATAGTATGCTTTATTTTTTATAATTATACTTTATCTTTTTTTTTAATATATTTTATTTTAATTACACAACGCAGAAGTGCACGCATTGTATTCTTCACCTGACATGATTAGGAACATTAAATCCAGACGTTTGCAATGGGCAGGACATGTAGCACGTATGGGCGAATCCAGAAATGCATTATATAGAGTTTTAGTTGGGGGCCGGAGGGAAAAAAACCTTTTGGGGAGGCCGAGACGTAGATGGGAGGATAATATTAAAATGGATTTGAAGGAGGTGGGATATGATGATAGAGACTGGGTTAATCTTGCTCAGGATAGGGACCGATGGCGGGCTTATGTGAGGGCGGCAATGAACCTCCGGGTTCCTTAAAAGCCATAAGTAAGTACTTAATTTTAAATTTATTTTAACATAAATAATAATAATAACAACCATAATAATATATTTTATACCAATAAACTTAAGTTGAATACTGTTTATGTATATCATCAAACTGATTTTTTTTTGTCAATGATGTTAGTTTGCAGGATAGGTATTAAGTTTATAAAAGAATACATTCTAAGCAATCTAGTCATGATATGAATGAAAATCTAGTCATCCTTGTCACTGTCACTCGCACTCTCCAGATGAACAGCACCCTCTTGAAGCTGATTTTGATTAATTGCAAGTTGTAAGTGAGACTGTAGATTTTCTCCTGTCATACATGACCGTTTAGAGTTCAAAATCCAATTGAGAGTAGAAAAGCTTCTCTTAACTGAAGCAGTTGGTGAAAGAAACATAATTGCCTTCATTGCCAGCTTACTTAGGATAGACACCTTTGTGGAATGTTTCTGCCAGAAGGATAAGGCAGAAGTTAAAGACAAATTTTCCCCATGTACCATTGCTGCATATGTTGAAATTTTTTTCCACTTGAACATCAATGTCAGACAAACGTATCAGTTTACCTGAAGTAAAAACCGAAGAAATCTTCTCAGGAACAGGTAATGTTGGATCTAAATTCTGAACTTCCTTCCAGAAATTTAGAGCAGGATGACGTTCATTCATATATCCTGCCAATTTTTTACACCTTGCACCTGAACTTTGAACCATCTGAAGAACTGATAATAGAAGAAGCCAGACCTGAATCATTCCACGTCAGACAGGAGACATTTTTGACCTCATATTTTGAGAATTGTTTGAATTTTTTATGCTTTCTAAGGGTAAAAATAAGAGACCCATATTTTTTTGTTGGACACAATTTTGATTATTTTGAGATTTATATAGCATCAAAATTATTTAAAAATTGCGTACATTAACAAATATAAATATTTGTTTCTCCCATTACGTGTATCGTATGAAATTGAGGTTAGTCTCATTTGGAAGGTTATGGCTTCTAGCCTGCGTATATTCACTTTCCACTTTTATGTATTCACAGTACTTTATGCCATAATTATTTTTATGCAAATCTTGATATTCATAATGTTCGGAAACTTACCATTTTTTAATTATCACCGTGTTATCCATTGAATTATCCGTAAGTATGCCAAATTTCATAGTGGGAAAGGAATAAATGACAGAGTAAAAAATTCTGAATAAATACGCGCGCAGAGCTCTGCTGCGCTAATCTTCATCCCTGCAGCAGCACGCCGCCACACCGCGAAACTGCTGGCTGAAGCCTATCCTGCGATAAACGTCAATTGCTGCCTTTGTCTGTTATCACCACACTGGCGACTGCCAGTAATCTTTGTTTACGTCTGGAGAAGTTTAGCTGAGCTATAATGTAATACTTAAACCAAGTCCAAGGCAGAATGAATTCTCTTCAGTTTGTTCCCAGATTTTCAAACGTCCGGGCATTAATAATACGGTACTATAGTATTACTCTGAGTGTGTATAGCGTATGTTTTTAGTTTGTACAATTATTAGTGTGTAGCCTAATCACAATGACAAATGTAACACAACCTATACATTATCAGTGTTTTAATCCTTTCGAAACAAGCAACCACAGTCGTAGGTTTAAGAAAGGGAAATTAAGGTGCGTGACTTCCAAAATGCTTAAAAAATTGAACATGCAACACACTAAGTTGCCATACAATCTTAGAATTTGTGAAAATTGTCGTAAGAAAATTTTGTTAATGTCAGATATTTGTGAATCAAGTGCCATTCAAACCAGCAGCGTTGATATCTTAGCCGGTTCTAGCGTCCAGGACATTGAACAAGAAACGACATGTAATTCGGAAACTGATAAATGTAGTGCGTCAAGTAATTCAGAGATGTCAGTGACGGATATTCATAAGTTGAATGAAAGTTTGGTCTCAATGGGGGAAACACCAATTAAGAAGAGGAAATTATTACAGAAGAAGTATCCCGAACGGAAATTTCAGACAATAAAACAGACACTTAAGGAAAAGATTTTTCGCGTTGAGAAAAAGGAAGTGGAAACAACACCAGATGAGAAGAGTAGCAGTGACATAATTAATAAGCTAGCAGACTGTTTCAGGAACACTATTCACAGAAAACTTAAAATTCAGATTTTAACTATATTTGAGGACTGGTCATACAGTAAAATTAGGAACACTTTGATGCATCTAATCACATGATCAGTGTTGAAAAAAACTTAGCTGCAGAGAGGGGAATTCTCTCGACTCCAGAATCTAGAAGTGGAAAAACTTTAGACACATCCATAGTGAAAAAAGTGCTTGACCATTAAACTAATGATGATGTAAGCCGCGTCATGGTTGGAAAGAAAAATTTCGTTTCAGTAAGAGAAGACGGCCACAAAGTACAGAAACAGAAAAGATTGTTGTTATCAAATTTAAAGAAACATTTTGGACTTTTAAGGTTAAATATCCAGATATACAAATTAGTTTTTCAAAATTTGCGGAAACTAAGACCAAAACAATGTGTGCTTCCTGGAGCCAGTGGTACTCATTCAGTCCGCGTATGCTCATCATGAGAATGTAAAGTTGTTAATTGATGGTGGAAACATTGCGAAATTGACAGGCAATCTAGAACGGCCACTGAGAAATTACAAAGATCTGATTTCACAGATTGTATGCAACCCTGCATCCCTTGATTGTTATTTCAGAAAGTGTAAGAATTGAATAATTTCGAGGGAAAATTGTTCCGGGGCCGGGTATCGAACCCGGGACCTTTGGTTAAACGTACCAACGCTCTACCAACTGAGCTACCCGGGAACTCTATCCGACATCGATCCAATTTTTCCCTCTATATCCACAGACCTCAAAGTGGGCTGACAACTGTCAAGCAATCAACATTGAGTGCACACTAACTCTGTGTGACTTAAATTGTGGTTTTCTGATAACGAACATTGACGTATATTATGCAAATCAAGCTTTCAGGTATAACTCCCTGTGAATTTGATTTGAATAATTTCGAGGAAAAATTGTTCCGGGGCCGGGTATCGAACCCGGGACTTTTGGTTAAATGTTGGTTGCTTGACGGTTGTCAGCCCACTTTGAGGTCTGTGAATATAGAGGGAAAAATTGGATCGGTATCGGATAGAGGTCCCGGGTAGCTCAATTGGTAGAGCGTAGGTACGTTGAATCAAAAGTCCCGGGTTCGATACCCGGCCGCGGAACAATTTTTCCTCGAAATTATTCAAATCAACTACACAGGAAGTTATACCTGAAAGCTTGATTTGCAGTGTAAAAATTGTCCATCAACAGCAGACTTAATTCAATATTTACAGGAAGCATTTTAAACAGAAATGATAGATGTAGTCAATTACAAACAATGGGTAACTATTGACCGAACTAATTTAGAAATTTTGCATCCTTCAGTAGAAATATATTTAGATAAACTTTCGACCAAGTTAGAAGCCCTAGCTCCGCACGCATTTATTGCTCAGCAGCAAGCTGCGTTTCTGGCGGAAAAGAAAGGAGTCCTCCAGAACTGTGAATTCCTTGTAATTTGTGACTTTTCCTAAAATTATGCCTCCGTGATTCAACACTCAGTACAGGTTGTTCATTGGAATAAAAATCAGGTCACAGTCCATCCCTTTGTGATTTATTTTAAAGACAGAAGTAAATTAAAACATAAAAACTTTGTACCAATTTCAGAGTGTCTTAAACACGATACAAATGCTCTCCACCTTTTCGAACGAGAATTAATACGTTTTCTGAAGAACGAAATATGAAATGTGAAAAGAGTTGTTTATTTTTCTGATGGGGCTAGTGCCCAATACGAAAACCGAATAATTTTTGTATATCTGTGTTTTCACGAAGAAGATTTCGGCGTAAATGCTGAATGGCATTTTTTTTTTTTATTTTTATACGGGAAGGGCCCTTGTGATGGGATTGGCGGCACCACTAAACGACTAGCAACAATAGCATGTCTTCACACACATCGGGACCCCATTACGTGAACAAGAAAATTGTTTGAGTGGGCTGAAAAGAATATTAGTGGAATTCAATGATGAGCATAAAAATCAATGTAACTTATTGCAGTCTCGGTATGAGAGGGCAAAAGCAGAAAGTGACACGAGAACACTGCATGCTTTCATACCGGTCTCACAATCTGAAGCACTAGTTAAATATTATTCTTTGTCCCACGAAATAAACGTGTATTTATTTGAGTTGCTTAAAACTACGTTTCAGTTATCCAATCGATTGACTTGTTTTTACGTGTTTACATATTTCGTAAGTTGACATTATGGTGTATATGTATGGTGTACGTATGTATACACGTATCCATACATAGCGACGCGGTCTTGCAGTGACGCTACTACTCAACAGCGTGCGTCCAGCTGGATAAGTTAATTTATTGCAAATTCATTTATGTATATTCCATTCTGAAATTTTGTACGCATATAGTTGAGAAACTAAGAAACGCAGTGATATTGTTTATATTTCGAAAAAAGTTACGAACTTAAAAAAAAAACATTTTAAAAATATATTTTCGAGAAAAAAATACAACAAAAATGTTTATGTAATCGAAGATCAGATATGCTAAAAGTATATCTTATGAGCTTTAATTTGAGCCTTATTTGAATACATTGCGTTATATAGTAACGGAGATATTACCGTTTAAATATAACAGTACGCGGGCTATTACATAAGTTTTGATTTTAAATACTTTTAATAAGAATCAAATTTTATGAAAATAAAACTATACGTATATTTAATTTTTGTACTTTCAATCGAATAAAACACGTTTCACACAAATAAAAAACATCCAGGTTAAATTTCCTTTAAATTTGTCCGGTTTGACGTGGAATGACCCACCTTTGTTGCATCTTGATTATCTGATTCCAAAATCTGTATTTGATTGCAGAGTCCATCAGAAATCTTTGATATAGCTCTGAGTTGAAGTACAAGTTCTTTATTTTGAACCAGTCGCTTTAAGTTTGTTACAGCAGCACTGCCTTCACCATCTTCCAAACCAATCCACTGTTTGACTGCATTGAAATTGATACAATAATATTTCCCTGCCTTCAGCCATGTCCCCAGCGAGTTATTACAGGAACTGCAGGTAGAACAAATGTTCATGCTTCTTTTAGGCAGTCCAGCAATCTCTCTCTTCTGGCTGGAGTTTTTGCTGAAGCAACCTTAAGAGCTGCAATGAATTCATCAGCAATTTGTAGTCAAAATCTAATCTCTTTAGCACAAAGATGCAATACGTGAGTCCAACATGTAGAATGTAAAAGCTGAAGTGCAACTCCAGCCAGTCGCCTGCCAGCAGAAAGCATGAATATGGTGCACTGTATGATATTAAAACAATAGAATTGCTTCTGGGAACATCAAGAAGATCTACTGTATCAAGTATTAAATTTACTATAACATCGGCATTGCAGTGATCAAAATTTTTTGTTTTCACAAGACGGGGTTTTTCATTCACAACACCCAGTGGAGCAACAAGAACGTTCACCACCTTACGATTCTTTGTATCTGTTGCTTCATGAACTACTAGATAGAAAGAAGTTCCCTCACATTTTGACTTAGTTTCCTGAAAGTCGTCTTCAGCACACTTTGCAAGATACCTCCTTAGGGCCTGTACTACGACTCTCGGATAAAGTTCTAGTTTAAACTTATCCGGCAGATGGCATATTTATCCGGAAGTTCGGTTGTAATTGCGTACTACGACTTTTGGTTATGTGCAATCTGGAGGCTAAACTTCCAGATTAGCAATCCGGAAGGCAGAGTAGCAGATTGGCATTATCCGGAGGTTGGAACTCGGGTGTTGAAATCAAGATGGCTGCACGTCGTACAGCTGGTGATTTGAAGGATCAATTTAATTTTGATACTGATTCTGATGATAAGTTTTGGAGCAGATGCTTCGTTGTATCAGAACAGCAAAACGAATTAGGCTGCGTCCAAATAATTTTGAAGAGTGGGATGACGAGAAATTTGTTAGACAGTTTCGAATAACGAAACCTACTACATGAAATCAATTATCAACTGAAACATGCCACAGCTCATAAGTACACAGTTAATAATAAGCTACACTATTTCGGTAGGTATTACATCAATATTTTGTATATAATAGCACTATAATAATTATTTTGAAGTACAGTAACCTGTAATACAGTAGAAGTGAGGTTAGAATGTTGCTTCATGCAGGTGTTCTGTTGCCCTTACAAGGTATTAAGGTGATTGATATAATAATATATGGCAACCTACAATAATAACAGTTGCAAAATACTTTTATATAAAAAATAATAACAGTATATAATAATATCAAAATCCTTTATATGGTAAACTATCATTTCTTCACAATTGCGTTACCACTTTAAGATACAAATGTATTCATATATTTGGCTTCTAGTCAAGTCATATGTACCGTAAACGAAAGAAAAATTGAGTGCCGACACCAATTTCCCAAATAAAGGTGGAAAGTTGCTGTGAAAGTGGAGTGCGGTGGAGAGGTACGGGTAGGCGGGATCGCTCTATCGAGATAGAAGGGGTAGGCGGCAGGGAAGGGCAGCACATTCATTTCATTACTGTGTTTCCTTACTAATTAAAGGGAAAAGACAAGTTTTCGTAAGATCGAGTTAGTGACATTTAGGTTAGTATGATTTGCATATATTTACAATTGTCTAAAAAAAAAAAATGTCAAAACTACATCCGAACCTCTCTCTTCCAGGCTATCCTGTAGGTAGTCCTTGCCTTCTTTTGGTAACGCTATTGTAAAGATTTACCGGTAAAGGTGCAACCAAATCTCATTGTTTATACATTTTTCCAGAAATAATGCCTTACCTCCAATGGACCAACTACTACTGGTATTGAGATTCTATGCCACTGGGAGAACATTGACAACAGTAGGAGATTTTTGTGGGGTCCACGAAGTTACAGCAGGAACTGTTGTCAATCGAGCTAGTGCTGCACTTGCTGCTTGGTTTAATTGAAGTGATGACTTTTAATGCTTCATTGGGAGTAGTTTTATTTGCTCCAGTAATTAAGTGCAAGGCTTGTTTCCCCCCCCAAGGGATTCTGTCTCTCTTTTTGATGCTGTTACGAATACTTCTGAATAGTATTTTAATACAGGTTTTATGTATATATTATAGGTCTTGATTAAATTTTTCCTAGAACTGTTTCATTTTCTGTCTGCTAGTTGTTTAGTCAACTCTCTGAAGATAGATTGGAATACCAATAAGGCATCACTCATGAGACAACTGTCAGGAGATAATGTGGTAGGGTGGCAAGTTCCCTTCTCCTTCCTTGGATATATCGCTCACCAGTAGGAGTAGGCTTAACATATTTCACTAATCAGGCTTAAGATATGCTTGCTATATATTATTATTTAACAAACTGTAACAGTTTATTGAATTTTATACGTGACAGTTTTTCTTCATTTCCTGAAAGTTTTGGAATTGGCATTTATGTTTTGCAAGGGAGCTGTTTCAGTCACACTAGGCCTAGTGATTCATGTATGCAAACATATTCATATCGTTACTTTTTAAATATATTTTATTGCTTGGATCCCTCACAGTGATGTCTTAACAGGCTAAGATGATTCAAACACAAAGGTTTGATAAATACATTTTAAAAATTATGACCAGGTACACTGTAGGCTATTTAAAACAATAAAAATGCACTGTATCTGCAATTCAAATTTATTTTACATAAGCATTTTTCAAGAGGCACATTAATTGAAGCGTCAGCTGGAACAACGTTATAAGTTATATTTGGTCAAATTTACAGGAGCTGCAAAAATGTTTATGCGTACAACTTTGTTCTTATGAGGGTAGCAAACTTTTGAGTGGACAAATTTCACGTACTGCATTGATGGACAGTTGCAACTCAAGGAGTATAGCAAGGTAACATGACATGCAACATTATTACATGGAAACACACCGAATGAAAATTTTGTAACTTACAACGTTGTTCCAGCTGACGCTTAAATTGTATTCAGGTACTCTGTGAATGTGTACTTAAAACAAGAGAGATGCACTATAGCTGCAATTAAATTTAAAATTTATTTATTTATTTTGTGTGAACAAAACACGAAATTTTTCAGGAGACACAATAAGCATAATCATTTATTACATCCACCGTCTCATTATATATGCTATGGTACATGTTATATTTACAAATTAATAATATACAGGCTAATACATAAGAGTACATAGTAACTGTAATTAAACACAACACAAATACATAATATGCAAATACACAAAACTTGGAAAACTGTGGCAGAGCCAACTTCAGCTATAAGCCCCATTTGTTAGAGATCTGCATGGGCCATAATTCTTAGGCCCGGCCCATCTCGGCCTGATCTGAACCAGACCCGAACCCAATCAGAAACCTTAGATTAGCTAATAATTATCACCTGACTCGAACCTAATCCTAAAGACTAGCAGATAAAGCAGAGGCCAGAGACCACAGGGATCAAGAACAGCTGCAAGAGATTATCACTCCATTAGAAGGATGAGAAGAAGTAATCTCCCAGTCATCCAGGTCAAACAAATCTGGTCAACAAAATTAAACATATTTTTTGTTAAAACATAAAGAATGGGTGATTATTGTAGCATTTACTTTCTGCCACTAATTGAAGATGTCCTTGTAGATGGACCACCCATTAAAGAGGAGGAAAAAGTAATGTAAAAAGTCCAAATCTTACTTTTGATATTCCAAACCCCATCTCTTTGCAAACATGAGGACATGACTTACTTTTATTTCAAATCATTCTTTGTTATAATGTTAACATCCAACTTTCAACTAATGTATTTTTTAAAGAAATCACTGTAATAGTACTGAAGTTCATGCATTTCTAACATCTCAAGTAAAATTAAGTCAACATTAGAGTTCACAGATGGAGAAAGATTTTTCAATGTGGCTAATGCATTCCTCAGAGGCTTGCTTTTTCTTTCTTTCTTTTTTTTTTAAGCATCCTTGGGGTGTAACTCGATCAGCTATTATCCCATTATCAGCTGAAATATTTAAGAGAGGGATATATGCTTATATTCAGACCTTTCTCGGTTTAGCCTACACTACCTACACTGAATAAACCAGTAATTTCACTTAAAACTTACTTTCATTACACTGTGTAGACACCTGTACAGTGGAAGACCTTCATCTGCTGCACTAGCTGACTCTGTAATATTTTAAGAGTGGAATTAATTCTTAAGATATTTAATTCTGGAGAAAGATGATGTTTTATCATAAATTTGTGGACACTTCAAAGTCAGCAGCTGTAACAGTATTGTATTTTCTAATGTGCTATTAATCCAAACTCATTTTTAACAATAAGAAAGTGAAGCTGCAATAAAAAAGAGAGAGAGAGAGAAAACAAGCAAATAGTTCTATTGTAAATAGAGTGTAGTCAGTTTCTGTTTTAACTTATGAAAAGATATTTTTCACTTTTTCTGTACACAAGAAATCATTCACAAGTTTCAAAGTGAGAATCCTCACGGTAAAATTGAAATACAACTTAACATAATGTGGCCTAATCTAATTACAAACCCATTACAGAGAAATCTCAAAATAAATTCTTCAGTTTAGTGTACTTTCTATTTTTAGGCCTACATTTATAAATTTCAAATCCCACATAATATTATAATACAATGATATTTAGTTTTTATGACATCGATTTCTTGTGACCATTTCATCATTATGTACAATTTATATTTTAACATTTTTTTTTAACTTTTGCATCTAATTTATCTACTGCTTGCTGCAGATTTCATATAGTATGTGTGTTAGTTTTATTTTCAACATGTTGGCTGAAAATGTGTTTATATGTTACAGCTATTTCAGATTGGAAAAGTAAGCATCATACGTAGAATGTGAAAGAACGTTTTGTAGTATAAATCAAATTACCTGGAGATATTGTTGGGATGTCCAGTTTCACTTCAAAAACTAAAGAATTGCACTGTGAACCTGAATGGTACTGTAAATAAAAAAGAAATAATAGTATTATAATGTAATACCGACATTAAATTAAATTTGTATAACAATTTTCAAGAATCTTAATATTTTTTTTATCTCTAAAGCTCATCATCTCTTCTTCTGACTTTTAATTCCTTACACACTAACCTCATTCGTGTTATTAGCTGCACTGGTATCAGTGGAACTTGGTTTAGTTACTACTTCGGCCATAACAAAAGTAAGTAAATAAATAAATGAGTGAATGAATAAATAAATAAATAAAAAGAATTCAAACTTGTGTTATACAATTTTCTCTCCTTATTATGTAATAATTGTATAACTTAACATATAAGTGAACTTATGCATTGAATATGAATCAAAATCACTGAGAAATCACTCAATTGATAGGAGAATTAAATCACTTACCTTGGCTAAGTTTGGATTTGGTTTTGCTTCAGTTGGAGGGGCTCCAATTGTTTGTAGCCTGCATTGTCTCTCTGCAGCAGCAATTTTCTTTGTGTTCTTTTCCAAGAATTCAAATTTGCTTCTCAGCTGTTTTCAGGTCCTTGTATTTGTGCTGATGTTACTATATTCTTCCCATGCTTCATTCTATATTACTAAAAAGGAAGTAAAACTAGGTTAATTCCATATGCAACCTATAACATTAGAAAATATACTGTATTTCTCTTTTTCCCTTATCTAAGTTTCTATACCTAAATAAGCAAAAGCTTTTAATGGACGATTGTCAGTACAATATCAAACATATGACTATACTGTACATAGAAACTTTGGAAAAAACTTAATATCTTCTGTTTCTGTGTTATTTTACGAGGTGTTGAATGTGCATTACAGTGAGTGATTATAGTCGAACTGGTAGCAGCAACTGATATTGCATTTTAGTGGAAACGTCTCTCCACCTCATGCTGTTCTTTTAAAAAATAATGTTAGGCCCTATCTGTGATCGATTGGTATTATAGGCTAATACAAAATATCCGCCCATTTACTAACAGTAAAATACGTAGGCCTAACATACTGAAATATTGGTAATTTGCTAGGAACAGCGTACCTTGCTGTACTAATGTTGGTTAGAAATTCCAGGCCAAAGACATCATTCATTATTATCAGTATCAGTGAACTTTTCTTTTTAAACGAGTTATTGTGCCTTCGACCCATGATTTGAAGCCGTGAAGTACACTATTTCTAAAAAATTACCGAAATAGGCCCAATTCACTAATAATGTAGGCTATACAACAAACTGAAAGCACACTTAATATTAATTACAATACAAAAATAATTGCCACCTACACTTCTTGTGCAGTTACACATGAATAAGACAATGATTATGGAGAAAAACGCACTTTTGCTGGAACCCGCACCCGTCCTGTTTAGGCCTACTAATTAAAACCAAAATACTATCATATGGTAGGAATTGTTACTATTCGAAAAGAAACATAACCTTTAAAATCTTACCTTTTGCTTCTATGTAAAGTTTCTTCATACAGTATGTGTAATTTTCTGTTCTTCACTCTGTTATTTTCTTGGCTGGAGCTTCAGTATTATAATAAATAATAACAATAATGCTTACAATAAAACCTCAAAATAAATAGTACCATATAAACACGGAACATAAACATGAAATACGCGGGGAAAGGTATACCAACGCAATAAATTTCACTACATTTTCAGTAACTTCATTGCCAACGTAATAAAAATGTTACTATATCTTCCGGATAACAATCCTGCAGTTAAAATCCGCTGGTAGTACAGAACAAAATATTCAACTTCCAGATTGCTAAACTGGAGTATACGAATCTGGAGCTTTAACAGGCGATCGTAGTACAGGCCCTTAGAGTGGTTTCACTGGGAGCCGGCTGCATACCTGTAGCTGTTGCTATCCACTGACGAAATCATTGGTTACGAAAGACATGCAATGGAATACCAGCAGAAGTGAATGCTTCTACAAGATATTTCATATTATCCTTGGATTTTTCCATACCCGGCCATATTTGAGGTATCGTACTGGCACGTATGCTGCTGAAGTTGAACCCTGTCCATCACTCTGTTTCCGAGGTTTATGCTTGAAACTTTTCACATGTTTCTTCGCTATATATATATATATATATATATATATATATATATATGTTTTTTTCGAAATTAATACACTCAGAACATAAGGTACACAAAAGTTTCCCCTTTTCAGCCACAAAGTTGTCTGTAGGAAACTCGCGAACCTCTCTATCACAGTTACAGATATTTTCGGCATGCTGGTATCAAATAGATGTGAACCTTTCTGATTCAGAGTGTGAACTGGCCATAAAACCGTTAAAGTTTTATACACTTCTCTATCTTTGATAGATTGTCTGATAAAAAAAAATCATTTCACAAAATGGTCAAATATCGGTATTTTCTTCTAACACAAAATAAAAAATATATATTATTTATTAAGGAATGTAGTTTAAAGAGCATGATATTGTAAACATGAGTTTCGACAATAAAATAAAAGAGAGAGAACATGAAAAAATTAACAGGGTCATTCCATATAAAATTTTAAGTTTTGTAACGTCAAGTTCTGGATTTTTACAATATTCTAGTAAACGAATGTCATAATAATAAATAGTTAAATGGCCTAATATGAACCTCATATCATCAATGGTTGAAAGGTAATGAAGGGTGAAATATTCGGGGAGTTGATATGTAGACTATTGTTAAAAATATTATTAAAATGACATGCTTCATTGTATCAACGTAAAAATTGTCCCAATACAATGGTGACTACATATATTTACTCTTACTTTTGAGTTATTATCGATTTTTACTTCGAGTATGTATTAAAACTTACAGTAAAATAAGGAAATGTTAATATTTTCAAATCGAATATTTTTTTATTCTATGTTATATTTTTTACGGCGAGACAGCCAATTTTGTTATCGATTAAAAAAAAATGATGATGTCATTTCTAAAACTTCGGGAAATATGAAATAAACTAGAATTGGAAATCTTGTTGTTAAGGTTCATAGTCGCATGCAATGTATTACGTCACGCGCTCATATCAGAGATCCACACGCGTGCTTAGGCTCGGCGCACACTGGAAGAGACCGACTCGAGGATTAAGTTGGATAGGTAGGCAGGCACATAGGAAGAGACGCTTGTCTCAGGCTCTCAGAGACTCTCTGAGGGAAAACAATGAAAGTGCCAGGAATTATGTCTCGTCTTGAGGAAACTGGAGACAGTCCAGTGTCTGCATGCGCGTACTTCTGCTTTCATTATTTCGTATTATAATTATCAGCGTTGTCGAGTATTGGGAGGAGATGCAGGTTAATTTGAATTCAGTGTCTTTGTCTTGCACCAGTACCACAGCGGAATTAGATACAATCTTGTTATTTTTCTTCAGACAAGATCTGCAATATACAATTATTTGAGTTTAAATGCTAAAAGAGATACTATTGACTGGCTTTGGGAAGAAATATCTCAGGAAATGAATGCTTCAGGTATACAGTAACATTATTATTGCTACTATTATAGTTTATCATTATATTTTAAAAATTAACAATTAAATGACAGTCTAACACAAATAACATAAACAATTAATGGCATAGAATGACAAAATATAAATGTATCGTGTTTAATAGTATACGTAATTATACTCATTCCAAAAGCGCTGTTCTATTTTGCCATTACTGCTGTTGAAGTGAATACTGCATGTTCACGATATTATGGCGAACTAATCGCTACATAAGTTCTGCAATAAAAACCAATAAATATAAATTCTTCAAGAACCACCGAGATCATCACATCAATTTCAAGTTTATATTTGGGAGTTAAGGAAGTCCACATATTTGTTACGAACAGTGTATGTCGTATTAGAACCTCGCTGCAGATTCGAAACTACTCCTTCTTCAAGATCTTCCTGTGTGTGGCCAGCCTTAGCGATCGATATGACTGCCAGATGTTACGACATCCACTCTAATAGCTTTCACGTGGGGATTTGTTTTCTTGGACTGTGTTAATCTCAGCGCAACTTTTCCCCTTCAGTTTAGAGGGTGATTTTGTTCTGTTCTGTCATTGTAAGTTGTAAGTGTTCAATATGCCTAAATTAAAGACGAAAAGTTGGAGTCATCTGTGGTGTTGCAACCCTTTCGGACTTGAAAAAATTTCGTCACAAGTCTGTAAAAGAAAAGTGACAAGTGGAATGTGTAAAAGGTCCCGCATTTAGTGGTAGGTGATGCTATTTGCGAATACTGTCGCCATAAAATTTCAAAAATTGAAATAATTAGTGAAGCTACTGGGAGTGAATTATATGAATGGTCAAAATGTAATATACAGGGAATCATTGCGTCATTCACATCCATTGAAGAACATGAAGAAGTAGTTACAAATCTAAATCCTCAAAGATTTGCCGGCCTCAAGACTGTTCCCGGAACAAGAAGTGTTCACTGTGTGGTTCCAGTCAATGGAAAGTTAGCAATAAAACCCTATTCTGCTTCATCAGAAGAACGGAAACTAGTTGAAATCAGACGTGAGACGCGCACCGGTCGTCAAAGCGGAAACGCTTCTCGCAGTGACCAGCAGCAGTGATGGCGCATGGCGCAGCGGCATAGATCACCCTTTACACGGCGAGTTGTTTTAATTTATAACTTCCTTATTTTTGAAGACCCCCATTATGAAAATTTGACAGCTAATTAAATGCTCTTAAATTATCATATTTTTTTATGTGAATTGAAGCATTCGATTTAACGTAATGGCGTTTTCTAAAATGTATTTTTAAATTTCTTTAAACACAAATTTCAGAGCTGCACTGAATTATAGTATCTCAATAACCTCTTTTTAAGCTATCTAAAGATATCTTAGAAAAATTGTTGTAATTATTCTTATGGTCAGAAAACACATTGAAAATATGCCTATGTTCTCAAATCAAATTATTTTAACTGTCCATAACATTTAAACGGTAGGTGCCGCAAACATAATGTTGTACATGATTAATATATACAACATAAAGAGTTGAATGTGCATTTTTAACAAATTTGGAGATATGAATGTTTTGCGTCATACTGTTTTGCATGGAATTACCCAACAAGTTTATGAGTTATGAGGGAAACGCTTCATCACTGCACAGTGAACTGCACATTTTGAATTTTGAAAAAAAAAATATATATAAATAATTTTTTTTAATCATAAATATTTTTTCATATAGCAGAAGGACAATGTTTTACACATACCAATTTTCAATATCGTATAAGATACAATAATGGAAGAAAAAATGATGAATATTTCAAAACATTTTACTGCTGTAAGCTGTACCTGTACTAGCCCCTTAAACTAGATAACAAATTTAATTACATGATTACTTAATAAATAATTTTAATATATATACCCTGGAACACTGTGCGTTCTAAAATAAGATGTTTCACTTTGAACATGAAAGCGTTTGTATGTATTTATTTACACTGCAAGTGGGCAAGCACGCGGTGGCAGTGGTATACACAATATAAACAATACACAATAAAATTACAATACACAATACAATTATATACACAATACAATAAGAATACACAATACAATTTAACAAAATAATTACAATTAATAATAATAATACATAAAGTAAGCTAATTTTACAATACAACCTACATATGTATAGGCTCTACATAAGTTTCACATTGGTACTGATAATAGTGTTTCACTTTACTCTCATCTCACTGACACTTTAGCACACATTTCACTGACACACTATAACACATTTTATTGACGCTATAAATTATCCTGATCGGAACTATTCACTGCAATGTAAAACCATAACTTCACTGACTCACAACGCTTCACTGATACAACAGTTCAAATAAGTCAAATAATTACACCCTTATGCATACTTATAAACAGAACTACATTTAAGCTAAACATTTCTAGCCTAAGGCCCTCTTACACGCATTTTTTAAATAATTTACAATTCAAACCAAGGTAGTAACTCGTCAGGCTAAATAAATACATGTCACCTTAAAAATTAAATGTTAAATGTCACCTTAATTTCAATTTGCACTTCATACACACCTTTTTAAGTTATTCTTGAATCTCCTTAAGGAAGGACAGCCCTCAAAGACCGCTGCAGGTAGGTCATTCCAATCATTAGAGTTCTATTTAAAAATGAGAATTTACCCATATCCGTTTTCTGTTTCCTACATTTGATTTTAAAATCATGATAGTTCCTACCACAGTACGTTGACTTTTCTAACTGAGCCGTTATGTCTACCTATGCTTTCTGACCTAGAAGATCAGGCAGCCCCTAACATCTGTAGATAATGAATCCGAATAATGGATAGTGTCTATTGTAAAAGACGAAGAATACACGAAGTTCTGTGGAGAGGGACTGACAATAAAGTGTCGTGTGTGACCGGGTATACAGATTATGATGTGTAGATAGATTATGAAATCGTGATGCTAAGTATTCAGTAGGCAAAAATCTGATAGAGAAGAGAAAGACAGTGCAAACTGTGTCTGTCAGCCAGCCGGAGCCAAGACAATTCATTGAAAGACGGTGAGATATGATCACAGAGACGGATATTACATGTAAACCGAACATAGGCATTATGAATACGGCATTTCATATTAAAGGAAGTACTCATTAAAAATAGAAATCAAGTACGGTATTCAATTTTTTTAGGCATTACAATGGCAAAATCTGATAATCACGGAGAGAGAGAGAGAGAGAGAGAGAGAGAGAGTGTGTGTGTGTGTGTGCGTATGCGTGCGCGTGCGATTTGGGTTCCGCATACTGCGGATAGATGGCAGGACTGTGACCCACGTTAAAGTTTCACACCACTTCGGCGGGCCACGCTATGCAAGATGTGTATTTGTGCAGAGTTATGTCGTGTATTAGGGTGAGTGTATGTGTAATTCTTCGGATAAGTGTAATGCAGGGAATGGGTGAGGATGATGAAGAGAAAAGGGGAAACCCGGTGCTGGCACGTAGCCTACTCCTGTCGAATAGCACTAAGGGGGCCGTCAGGCTTAACGTCCCCGTCCGAAGGACGAATCACTATCAACATAAGTCTTCTCTTTATAAGCACTGCGGAGAGATTTGGGATTTAACCCAGGCATATTGGTGCGCAATCTAGTGATCAGAAGTTGTACACTGCTATCTCTCCTAGTCCCGAGGTAGAAATTTTACATGAAAACCCTGCCGGGAAACTAACTCGGACCGACTAGTCTGAAGCAGACGCGCTACCACAGAGCTAACTCGGCGGACTACTAGGAAATACAACATTGTCCGTTTTCCTTACATTTCTTTGAGCTCACGAGTGTTGACTGCATTGTTGTATACAATGATACATTCTTGGCAATATGGTAGCTTCAGCTGCAACTATAGTAACATGATTCGCATAAGCTCGAGTAATAACAGAATTGATAGGAGAAAGATTGTGTAATAGAGGATCCAAAGAAATATCGAAGAGGTGCATAGACAGCGGGCAAAGTTTTCGACAGAATAGATCACAGAGGATTTGGTATGTATTATTTGCTGGTAGTGTAGTTTCCTACGTCTAATGTGAACAGTGAGAGAGATTTGTATGAGTATCACGAAAATACTCCATGACAGTTTCACAAATCTTCGTGTGAGCAATGTAGAGACCATGCTTAGTTTATATTTTGGTGATGCTAATGTGTGATATGTCCAGCGCCCTGGCGTCACGGTCTAAGGCATCCCGTCTAGGACTCTCGTTACGGAATGCGTGCTGGTTCGAGTACTAGTAGGGGAATAAATTTTCTCATTAAATTTCGGCCAGTGTATGGGACCGGTGCCCACCCAGCATCATGATGTACTTGGGGAACTGCGATAGGTGGCGAAAATCCGGTTCCGCAAACCAGCTGCTACGGCTGGGGGGAACATTGTGCTAACCACACGATACCTCCATTCTGGTTGGATGATCGTCCACCTCTGTTTCGGCATGTGGATGTGAGGCCAGCAGCCGGCTGGTCGGTCTTGGTCCTACAAAGGGTTATAGCGCCATGAATTTACTTTTACTTTTAATATGTATTATCGTGATATGCGTAAGCAAATAGAAAAAAATAACGAAAAGTTTTGTATTAAACATAACATAATATACAGTATTTAATTGACATAATGATATATTAGACTACTATATACTAATACACTACTATATATTAATATATATCCTGCAGATTGAAAGGGACGATAGGATACACTGAAATGAACAGGAAACCTATATTAGGCTTACGTTTTGTGATTAAATGCACGGTTAATTAGAAAATTAAGTTGGAAGTTCCAGCAGTCTGGCAACATCGCTGCTCTTTCTTCTCATAATAGAGAGAACTCAGGCCTATCTTCCTAGGTAAACCTCTCCTCCTCTGACTACAACGTTGCAATTTGTTCGTTAGGTAAGTGGCTTAAAATTAATGTATTTGTTTAATTAAACTTACATGAAAACCGTCCACGCTATAAAAATGCGCCAGAGGAATAAATGATTCTTTATTAAACTAGACTTTCTATCGTTATGGACAAAAATCACGATTCTAGTCGCAATAGTTCCCGAATAAGAGGGTGTTAAACATTTTAAGAAAAACTTTTTTTTTCTGGGAAAGCTAAGAACTTTCGACCAATATTTTTGTTACATACAACATGAGTTATTCGCTCTGGGTACCCATTTGCGCAATGAACAATATCCTAATTTAAATAACCCGCTTTTCAAGTTTGTACAGAAATAATCCGGTTCATCCACTAGGTTTGTCAGGTACATAGTTTTCTTTATTTGCTACATCTCTCTGCAAAGCTCAGTCGTGTTTCTGCTTCATTGGAATCAGGTCAGTCTCTCCTCAACTATTTTGTTAGAACCTTTAATCACGCCTTCAAAATTAATATTCTCTTCTTATTTTTCAATTTAATAATTCCTTTACATTACCCCATTATACTTTTACAGGGCTTTGATTTCATACGCCCATAAAGCAGCAGCACCAGCGATCTACATACTGTAGCAAGTTTTGTTAATTTGGGAACTGCATCTGCCTGTATTTGAAGATTGTTATGCTTTTATTCTACTTCTTTGTACACTTATCAATTAGTACAGTATTAATTGCCTATTCCATATCCTTCATAGTGTTAATTTTATGCTATATGTATATTTTTTAATGGCATTTGTTCAAACTGCCTACCACACCAGTTTTTTTTTTAACTTTTTAACGATTGTTTTAACCTGAATATTTTAAGTGTTCATCATGTGTTATTGTGTTCTCCTTTAATATGACCTGAAGATGCCATGGTTATGGCGAAAATGTTTGTCAAAAACTTTTATATACCATTTCATGTAATATCATGATGGTTCAACGTGTGTACTATTCATAAGTAATTTGAATGTAATAAACCTACACATGTTTGATACTTATATTATACTTATCGGACCCAACATACCTTTAAAATTGCTACTCTCTTAAAATGGCTTAGTGTATTGGAAACTAAATTAATGGCTTTCCCTGAGCACGCTATGAAATGTTTCATATAAAACAATTTTTATCTCAAAAAGGAAAGAAAAACAATCAAAATTGTATTAAACTCGAATCGTGGAGTGGCTTGAAATTAGATATTTTTTAAATTAAATTCACACGAAAACCGTCCACACTGCTGAAATACGCCAGAGGGATAAATTATTATTTACTAGCCGTACCCGTGCGCTCCGCTGCACCCATTAGAAATAAATATAAAGTAATTACATAATTAAAATAGGACATTTGATCCAGGGAACATTCGTGTTTGATAGAAGGATAAATCGTTTAATATGTTACTTAATTTAAATTGTATTTAAATAATTAAAATGCGATCATTTTGGTCCAGAGACCACTCATTTGGTGCAATGACAATACCTTTAATATGTTTCTTAATTTTTATTACATGCAACTATAGTTTAATGAACATTGACATCATTTAGATTTAATGTGTATACTTTATTTTACTTGCTATATGTTTCCAATGAATTATGGTAGTAACTAAATTTTAACTCTTGTTTTCTACATATTCAGTAAATGGCGCTTGGCCCACTATGGTTCTGAACCCTTCAAATAACTTATACAACCTAAATTATATTATATTATATTATATTATATTATATTATATTATATTATATTATATTATATTATATTATATTATATTATATTATATTATATTATATTATATTATATTATATAAAAAGTGTGTTGAAAACGAATGTACTCCGATAAGTAAGTTTTTAATTTGTTATGGGGGCCCTTGAATCTCAGGAGGAACAACTTTTACAACAGCGCAACATAATCTGCTTGGCTCATTACCTATTTTTTTTGCATTGCATTTAATGCATATGTATTTTATGTATTTTAACACGATTCAATTGAGCATAGTTAAAATTTGAATTATAAAATAATGGAATGCTAAGCTAACATAATATTACTGCGTACTAAATCAATACACTCTCGTTGTTCGTTAATTCTCTGACATTAAAATGAATGAATACATGAACATTATTTTAAGAAATACAGGAAACGAATATATACAGAATAGCCTATTACGTTTCCTGTGGATAAGAAGCTATTTTAATCTTACCTGTCCTCAATTCACTCAGAAGTTACTGTAATAACATTATAGCATTATGTGCATCTAGAGAAAGTACACTTTCCAATGGTGAAATAATAATTAATTATACAAGTCGGTTAATTTAGCTTCCAATATTACTTCATACAAACACAGTAACATTTTCTGTAGGCTGTCTTTCATAGCTTTCGACTGTTGTTGTCCAAGGCTCCTTATAGACGAAGTCATTTGTTTTTTTTCATTACACCGCCTTAGATGGCAGTTATTTTAATTTTAAAACTCGTTTATCTCATTGAATATCAGTCCTATCAAAATTGTTCTAAGACTAAAACTTGTCGAAAATTATTTTTGAAGAAAATTTGTTATGTAACATTTTCCACAAAAATCAATAATAAGCGAGATATTTCGATTTATTTAATTCAGGCCCCCTTATAACCTCCTTTTAAATAATGTATTTTGAATGCCATGTAACCTAAAATCTAAGCCCGAACGAACGAATGAAAGGGGACGAAGAAAGAATGAATGATGTTTAAAATGGCAGGCAGGGTAAGCATCCCATGCCTCCATTGGTTTCCGACTAACAATTCACTAACTTTAGATCGAGGTTCCCAGCTAAAAGCCGTTTGCCCTCTCAACTAACAGTAGTGTATTTTCCCCTGTAAATGATTATATGAAAAATGTACACGCTAACAGTTGAATTGTGAGTAATGAATGAAGTGAAGTTAGCACCATGCCTCGCAGATGTTAATGAGAGGTGGAGAGTCCAGTGCTCTGGTCAGTTCTGTCCTAGTTACGTTTTTGTAGTGGCGCTAGGGAGACTCGTAACCTGTTACCAACAAAGTGGTGGGCTACTCGTTTCCGTAGAAGCCGTCTGGCTGCCTGGTTGGCTGTGGCAAGTGTCGTGTGTCGTTTCGTGGGGTTTGTGTCTGTAGTGAGTAAGGAAATAGTGAATGTCACTATTTCGTCCTGTAGTCTGTTTAGTTGCCGGTCAATGTAGGATTCTATTTTCTGCATAGCAGAACGTAGAACCCCCTCGACCAGCTGTTCCGTGGTTGTTTTGTCTGTCTGTGGATCGTCTGTAGTGGTTGTCTTGGTTGTCATAGTCTTAGCTGCATCCGCATAAGACAATTCGGGTTTGAGAAGTGTTGGTTTGAAGACGGACTGTGATGGTTTGGGTATAGGTGGCGGTATTGGTTTGTGGGTGTCTATGGGGACATGCGTGGGATCGGTGGAGGTTATGAGATTAGTCCTTGGATATTTTGGACAGCGAGCTTGGCCCGTATAATGGATGTCGCTGTTGCACGTGGCGCAATACCTAATCTGGGATAGGCGGTTGTGGTTGCAAAGGTCGGGATTCTTGCCGCACTTAAAGCAAGTCTTGGGCTTGTCGCAGTTTGTCTTTGTATGGCCGTATTGTGCACAGTTAAGGCACGGTCGGTGGAAGATTGTCTCGTGTGATGGCTCTACTCTGTAGTACCGTCCTGCGAGTTTAATTCCTCCTAGTAACTTGTCTGCTGTGGTGATGTCTTTTGTGAATATTCTAACTAAGTTGGTGGGTTTGTCAGTCTGTGCGGAGATAATTCTCTTAATGCGTGTGATACCTGGATGTATTACAGACAGGATCTGCATTAGTTCGTCCTCAGAGATCAGCGTGTCGACATTTTTCATGACGACACTGATCTCTTTATTTCTGGTCTGTTTCTGTCTTGTTTCACCGGGCGAGGTAATGCTGATTTCTGCGGACGGGCCGAAGTTGTACAGGGGAATTGCCCTAGCGAACTTCTCCGCGTCGTCAATCGTGGGGAATGTGAGTGTTGTCTTGGTAGTGTGTGCCCAGAACTGTCGTGGGGTTTGAATGTCGAGTCGGTACTGTTTCATTAGTCGCTCTATGTGTAGTGGGTTGTTGCCGTTTTTTGTGTGGTTCAGTATTTTTAGTACTGTCCTTGTCTTGGGTCCTTGCGCGGTTTGACGAGTAGTATCAGAGGGAGTGGGAGAAGTGGGGCTTGCCGGAGTCGAACCGGATATATTTGTGGGAATTGGTTTGCGCCTGTTGGACCGCTTCCCTTCTGAGGATTCGTGAGACGACTCCTCAGAGCTGGGAGGTGGTCTGTTGGGAGACTTCTCTGCTCTAGGTTTTGGATTGGGAGTCGGCCCTTCTGAGGGCCCCTCTTGTGGATTGGAAGTAACCTCTGCCTCTTCCTCAGAAGAAGAAGAAGATTCACTGTCCAATAGAGAGTGGGGTGGGGTGGAGGAGGGATGGGATGGGTGGCCTGGTAATTCCCAAGGTCCGAGGAGAGTGGCGGTTGGTGGAGTTTGGTATCGGGCGTGCTTCCCGAATTGTCGTGGATGCATTAATGTCATCTGACGTAAGTTCTCTCGTGAGGAAAATACGTAGGCTCTCGTGATGGAGTTTATAGTCAAGGTCGTTGTGGGTTTCCGTGGAGTCACTGCGTCCAGTAGGTCGGGGTCAGCGTTTGTGATCACTACTGCTCTATTAGCAGTGATCGGTGCCATGGTCTTTAGTGTCTTTAAGTCGTCGAGCGTCTTGGTTGGTGAAGCGCTGGACTTACCAAATGATGATGGTTGTGGTGGTGATGTTGCTTCCGGTGAGACAGGTTTTCCGGCGGCCGTCGGTTTCACCGTCTTCCGTCTCGTCTTCCGCTTCCCCGGTGGCTGGCCTCCGTCCGGCCGAGACTTGTCGACACAAGGCGGCGGCCGGCTCCCGCTGTTCATGTTGGTTGTAAGCTGGCCACTTTTACCAGTGAGTGTCTTGCTAGATTCAGCTCCCTTGATGATCTCTCTTCTCTGATCTCATTCTACAACGAACTTAATTTATATTCCAATTTTCATCGAAATCCGTTCTGCCATTATCGCGTGAAAAGGTAACAAACATACAGACAGACAGACAGACATACAAACAAAAATTTCAAAAAAGCGATTTTCGGTTTCAGGATGGTTAATTATAGGCCTACATGTTAACACCAATTATTTTTGGAAAATCTAAAATTACCAGAAAAATTTTGGCTACATATTTATTATTAGTATAAATTATAATTGTCTAAAAATATAAGAAGGAATAAAATTAATATAAGCTTTTTAGGAAATGCATGACTACTTTGTAAGAAATACTCTACTACTCATAAAAATGTGGGTTCGCTTTCTACGTAATGTCCTGGTTTATCTTAACGAAGATCAAAAATCCTGCCCACCACAAGCTACAGCCGATACTCCCATGTCCCAGTTAGTATTAAAATTCAGTTTCTACTAGCCGTACCCTTACGCTCCGCTGCACCTGTTAGAAATAAATATAAAGTAATTACATCATTAAAATAGGACGTTTGATCCAGGGAACATTCGTGTTTGATAGAAGGATAAATCGTTTAATATGTTGCTTAATTTAAATTTTATTTAAATAATTAAAATGCGGTCATTTTGGTCCAGAGAGCAATCATTTGGTGCAATGACAATTCCTTTAACATGTGTTTTAATTCTTATTACATCAAACCATAGTTTAATGAAGATTGACATACCATTTAGTTTCAATGTGTGTACTTTATATTACTTGCTATATGTTTCAGAAGTTACTGTAATAACATTGTAGAATTATGTCCATCTAGAGAAACTGCACTTTCCAATGGTGAAATAATAATTAAACAATTAATTAGCCTTCGATATTACTTCATACAAACACAGAAACATTCTCTTAGGATGAAAGAGTAATGGCTTTCGATTGTTGTCCAAAGCCCCTTATAGACGAAGTCATTTGTTTTGATTTCAGTACAGCGCCTTAGATGGCGTTGTTATTGTAATTTTAAAACTCATTTATCTCATTAAATATCAGTCCTATCAAAATATTGTGTAGAATAAAACTTATCGGAAATTAATTTCAAAGAAACTTTTGTTATGTAATATTTTTCATGAAAATCAATAATAAGCGAGATATTTCGATTTATTTAATTCAGGCCCCCTTATAACACCCCTTTTAAATAAAGTATTTTGAATGTAATATAGCCTAAAATCTAAGTTACAACGAACTTAATTTATGTTCCAATTTTCATACAAATCGGTTCAGCCATTATCGCGTGAAAAGGTAACAAACATCTAGACAGACAGACAGACAGACATACGAACAAAAATTCTCAAAAAAGCGATTTTCGGTTTCAGGATGGTTAATTATACATGTTAACATCAATTATTTTTGGAAAATATAAAATTACCAAAAAAATTTTGGCTACAGATTTATTATTAGTATGGATTAGTTTTTCTATCGATCTGGACAAAAATCACGATTCTATTCGCAATAGTTACCGAATAAGAGGGTGTTAAACATTTTAGAAGAAACATTTTTTCTGAAAAAAAAAACTACTTCTAACACCAGATGATTCCTTAATTATTACAAAGGTCCTGAATGTTTCGCATTTGCGAAATCCGCGCATTTTTAAATTGTAGGGTAGAAAGTATTTTTCTTCATCTGCAAGATGATTTAGCACGATTTTCTAGCAGAACTGAAAGTGCAAGAAAAATGCAAATTTCCTATCAAATTTTCAAATCACGAGAAAAATGCTTTTTAATAGCGATTTATCAGTAAAATACTTTTTTTTCACGCGAAAAGCTCAATATTGTATATAGAGAAAAATTAAAGGCACTTTTTAAGTCCATTGGATGAAGCTACATGCAAAGATGTTTTCCGAAGTTCCTCAGTCAGCAAAGAATAAACTGTCAATTTTGAAGAAAAAGACTCTGGCCGAAAGAACTTTGAGGCTATAACGAAGACATTCTGCCCGAAGAATGTAGTTCTACTGAATAATGTTGACGAATCAAATATTGACATTTTTCGAGGATTTTCGAGTTTACCAAAACAAGAAATTAGAAGTGAATACAACAATTCATTTAAGAAGTTTATTGAACAGCAAGTGAAAAAAGTGACATACTGAAAGTGTTTAATGATTTAAGAATAGAGAACAAAACATTTTCAGTATTTTGTTTTTAAGTATTGTGGACACCAACAAACAATGTTGACAGTGAACGTATTTTATCACAATACGGTGCTGTTATTTCAGATAGACGATGTAATTTTAAGGAGGAAAATGTTGAACTGTGCACAATATTATTTTTTGAGAAATGAAAGGTAGAATGCACAAATTTGCCTTCGGAAAAAAATAGATGCTAATTTGGAAAAAGTAGATGCTAATTTTGAGAAAATTAGATACTAGTTTTGATGAAAATAGTTATTAATTTTGAGAAAAATATGCACTGATTTTGAGAAAAATAAATACTAATTTTGATGAAAATAGATAATAATTTTGATGAAAATAGATACTAATTTTGAGAAAAATGGATACTAATTTTGAGAAAAATACATACTAATTTTGAGAAAAACATACACTAATTTTGAGAAAAATAGATACTAATTTTTATGAATATAGATGCTAAAAATTCACGTCCACACTTATTACTATAGCCATGTTACTTCAACACGTTTTTATCGAAGTGGGTGTGTAACGTTGGGAACCTTGTACCAGAAGGGGGAACATATCCGGATATCCGTGCATCGTTAATTCAAGAATTTCGCGCAGCTATGAATGAACAAAAACCTGTTGGACTTAACAATTTATTGCGTTGATAGCGAGTGTAATAAATGCGATCGTCCAGACAGTGGGACCTGCGCTCTGAGCAATTCGACCGCTTCAAGACCCGCTGTTGAAATGAATCCTATAGATTCAAAGTCCCCTATGTCCACTTTCACAAACTGAATAATTCTAACAGTAACTGGTGGCAAATAGAGGGAATTTCCAACCTAACAGTGACTTTTAACAAACCATTTTCTTTAAATTTAATGACTTTTCGAATTCAAATTATATAAATCATTAGAATTAATTTTTAGCAAGCAATATGTGGGCATAAATCAATTGTGAACAAAATGGTCTTTAGAGGGTTTTGAATCTAGAAGATTCAAATCATCTCTCGAAGAACGCGGTGCTATCTTGTTTTCAGCTGAACTGGCGTCGCACCAGCTACAATTAATGCAACTCGGCACTGCAGACTTCTGGTTAACAGATTGCAAGAATTTTTTCGCCGCTACCTTCAGTGGGTAGTAGAGACTGCAGCGGGGGGGGGGGTCAGATTCGAAAACCATTCAGACCAGTTGGACTTGGAGTATGGAACTGCAGCTTGCAACAAACAGGCAGAATTTGCAGTGGGATATCCTGAGTTCAAGTCGAGGGGAACGGATTTTTAATATTAACGAAGAGGTGCCAATCTTTTAATTTAGGTGCATAGCTTTACGTTGATTGATTTTTCGTCCAAATTAAAGTTGGTTCAGCTTTTAATTTGCCCACGTTTACTTTGTCCATTCTTTTATGTCCATTAATTATTTTTACAAATTGGCGTATCTCCAGTTTTTAATACGTCACTTTGTTGATTTTATTTCAGGGGTGGGCTAAAATTTTCTCTGTATATATTATGCTTTGTTACAAATATTACCAAAATAAATACATATTATTAATATTATTATTGTTATTATTATTATTATTATTATTATTATTATTATTATTATTATTATTACTTACTTACTTACAAATGGCTTTTAAGGAACCCGGAGGTTCATTGCCGCCCTCACATAAGCCCGCCATCGTCCCTGTCCTGTGCAAGATTAATCCATTCTCTATCATCATATCCCAACTCCCTCAAATCCATTTTAATATTATCCTCCCATCTACGTCTCGGTCTCCCCAAAGATCTTTTTCCTCCAGTCTTCCAACTAGCACTCTATATGCATTTCTCGATTCTCCCATATATGCTACGTGCCCTGCCCATCTCAAGCGTCTGGATTTAATGTTCATACCCAGTAATTATGTCAGATGAAGAATACAATGCGTGCAGTTATGCGTTGTGTAACTTTTTCTATCCTCCTGTAACTTCATCCTTATTTGCCGCAAATATTTTCCTAAGAACCTTATTCTCAAACACCCTTAATCTCTGCAAATCTGGCTTTCAGGTAATTTCCTTGAAATTATTCAAACCTGCTTTACAGGGAGCTACCACTTGAAAACAAAAGTTGCATAATACATTCGTTACTGGAGGTACGTTAACAGAAAGCCACAATTTAAGTCACGCAGAGTATTGTGTGCACTCATAGTTGAGTTCTGGCGTCTTGTCAGCTCACTTGAGTTGTGTGGATACAGAGGAAAAATTGTGACGGTGTCGTGTATAGTTCCTGGAGTAGCTCAGTCGGTAGAACGTTCGCGCGCTAAGCGAAGGGTCCCAGGATCGATACCCGGCCCCGGAACAATTTTTCCTTGAAATTATTCATCCTTAATCTCTGTTCCTCTCTCAAAGTTTCACAACCATACAGAACAACTGGTAGTGTAGTTGTTTTATAAATTCTAACTTTCAGATTTTTTGACAGCAGACTAGATGACAAAAGCTTCTCAACGGAATAATAACAGGCATTTCCCATATTTATTCTGCGTTTAATTTCCTCCCGAGTGTCATTTATATTTGTTACTGTTGCTCCAAGATATTTGAATTTTTCCACCTCTTCGAAGGATGTCTCCAATTGTATTATTATTATTATTATTAATATTATTATTATATTATATTATATTATATTATATTATATTATATTATATTATATTATATTATTAAATTAGATTCAAATGAAGTAAGAGTCAGGTTAGTTATATTATCTTAACACAGAAGCATAGCGGCCTATTGTATTTCTCCTATCTTTATAGTCCCTATGTACAAAGTTCATTTCCTTTTTTTTTTTTTTTCAACTGTCCTTTGAATTGGTTTAGCCCAGTTTAGTTGGATACTTTATTATACAAATTGCATTTTGCTATTTCACTACCTTCTTGTAGATGTCCATGCTGTGTTTGCAACAATCTGTAATTTGCATTGGGATAATAATTGCCACCGTTTCCATGGAAATTCCTATTACTTCTAGCTACAAATATAATCAGACATGTCAGAACTGATTTCTTCAAAAAGAGGACGCCACATTTTACTGTATCAAACGTTTACAGTATATATAATTTCACTCTGTTAACAGGGATGGAACCACGAAATGTTGAGAGAGATGAAGAACGGGACGAAGTACACAACGAATTTCGATACCGACAACCAGGTAACTATTTTCAAGGTAGGAAGCCATACAAATCCAACTGCGCTGATGTAGAAGTAAACGAAACAGTACAGAATTTCAGAAACAGAGCTAAATAACACCCCAAAGAACCTCCGACAGCAGTACAGTCCTATAAGTAGAACATGTCGGAATAAACCAAGGAGGTTTTATCAGAGAAATACTTTGTTGAGAATGGTGTAAACAGGTCTCCCTTGCTAAGACCGCAAAAAAGAGGGTGGACATTAAAACTCGTGCACACACATATAGAGTAAAGAGAGAAACATAACCATAGACAAATAAGGAAATTGACTAAAAGTCTGTGAATGTAACACACAGAACAGAGCACAGACACAAACACCCGCGATAAAGTGATGATAGAGAGGAGTTGGGATGCCACAGGGGAACCGGAGGAGCCGATAAGACCCGTGTCACTGGGCCACGGGCTTGCCCGACACAAATTATAAATCTCGGGTACGCAGGGGATCGAACTCGGGTCCACAGAATTAAAAGTCTAGCGCTCTAACCACTAGACCAATATGGCGGCTATTTTCACAGTCTTAATTGCTAAATGTTTAGATTCGAAGTTAATTTATTACAGAAACAGCTCACTATCACTAAATGTAAAATATGGTTTGTCTACTTACACTTTTAGCTCGTTTGTCTATCATTTAATTTACTAAGCTTAATATAGTTAATCACTGAATGCTATCATTTACTCTTTTGTATAACTTGTATCTTTAGGTTCAACTGATTATTTTATCATGTACAATAATTTTATTGCATCTATTTGAGATTGTTACATAATAATATTTATTGGTCTCAATAGTTCATTTTGTTTGAACGGGAGTGGTGGAAAAAATACCAGATAAATAAATAAAATAATGAAATAAATAAGTGAAATAAATAAATAAACAAATAAATAAATAAAATTAATAAATAATAATTATCTAATTAAAGATATTTAATACATTAATTAAATATATAAAATAAATTCATTAACTTGAATAAATAAAATAGATTAATTAAATAAACAAAATGAAATAAATAAATAAATTTAATAAATAAATACATTAAATTAATTCGTTAAATTAAATTAAGTAATTAAAAATTGAGTTAAGTAATTAAATAAATTGTTTTAAGTAATTAAATTAGTTAATTAAATAAGTGAAGTTAAGTAGGCCTAATTAAATAAATTAAAACAATTAGATACATTAAATTAAGTAATTAAACAAATTGTATTAAGTAATTAAATGAATTACATGAGTAACTAAATAAATTGAATTATTAAACTAATGAATTTCATAAATAAGTTAAATTAAATTAATTAAATTAATTTAAAAAGTAACTACATTAAGTAAATTATAATAAGTAATAAAAAAACTAAATTAATTTTATAAGTAAATAATTTAAACTAAGTAATTAAATGTATTGAATCAAATAATTAAGCGAAATAAATAAAATTAATTAAATGAGTAACTAAATAAATGAAATTAATAAAATAAACTAATTGATAAATAAACTGATTTAATTAGTTAAATAAATTAAATAATAAATACATTAAATTAATAAAATATATAACTTTAATAAATTGGTTAATTAATTAAATTGAATTATTAAATAAATTAATTTATTTACTTAAATAAATAGACTTAAATAACATTAAATAAAACAAATTAAATATATAAAAAAATAATTAATCATATTTCGGCGATATCTTTTTAATATTTACAATTTCTTATTCTCCCGTCACGGTGGACAAAGCTATCGCGTTGTGTTTATAATCCAAGGAGTCAGAATTCGAATACCGGTCGAACCATCCTGAATTTTATTACTTGTGCTCAGCAAGCCCACGAATCAGACAACACAGGTGGCTTTCCCTGGGTATTCTGGTTCCTCTGTCACATCCCAACAATTCTACAGTATCTTCATTCATTAGAAGTATAATGTTGACCTACCGCCTGTTTCCACTCTGGATAGTCCCTGACGAACTAAGTGGTCTATACGTCTCGGCAACAGTAATATCTATCAGTGAAGCTCTGGACTCAAGGCGGGTAAATGCAAATTTAAGGTTCCTGCCATTAGGAGTGGTGAATGCCTTGATTTTTTTGTATTTATAACTTTATCCCTCCTTGATTTTCGAGAGAAACTCCTAAAAATTAATACAATAATAATAATAATAATAATAATAATAATAATAATAATAATAATACCAATATAATAGTGATAATTATTTCCTTCAAAATGAAATAAAACTGTTCACTTAAATTATTATTTAAATATGTCCCCAGAAACTTGACACCAATATTAAATTCAATTAAAAAACACAAAATATTGCCAACTGTGTACTTACCGAAATGGAGTAATAATTTCTCATATAAAATACAATGTATATTATTTCTTTTCAAATACTCAACTAAGAACGATCCTTAACAAGTTCAAGTAAGTTATCACTTATTACTCCAGGATTAAATGAAAGTATTATTATTATTGTTATTGTTATTATTGTTATTATAATAATAATAATAATAATAATAATAATAATTATTATTATTATTATTATTATTATTATTATTATTATTATTATTATTAACTTCGTCACATTCCATCCATATACATCTATTACAAACAGTCGATTGAGAAACTACGTTCCTCCCAGCAGACTATGGCGATGTAAACCGCACGCACGCACGCACGGAATGGGATTAAATCAAACTGCGTAACTCACGCAGCCAACCCCACCGCTACTTAATGTTTTCAGAAAGCCCTGCTGCTTACCTTAAGGCCCCTTATAATACGGATTCTTAACTTTTGTGCCTTCTTTCTAGGTTCTTAAAACAAACTTCCATTATCTCCCTGCATTACAGTATTTTATAACATTAGGCGATCTGCATATTCTACAATCATTACACAGTATAAAAAAACGGCCTACTCCTAATTTCGTCACCAGTAAGTCGGTAACTTCAAGTGTAGTACAGTTGTGCTTTGGTGTCCTCCATTTTACATTCAAAATAATATCTAAAATCTGTGATTTCTCACCTGAAGTTTTCATAACGGTATTATTTTATTTAGCGACGTTTTAAAGTACTTCACTGAAGTATTAATTAACAAACGCAACCAATTTCTGTAATAATAACTTATATTGGAGTTATAAACAACTCACTCACGTCCTATAGATGTGTGAATCGTTTTGACTATCAATTGCATTGTTTCGAAACTAGGCCTCATGGAATGAGAAAGCGATTATGAAGTAGTTAACGAGAAGCCTCTGCCTTATCAAAAAGAAAAATGGGGAGTGTGTGAGGACAAAAAAAAAAGTATGAAAATCTTATTTCAAGTCCCAAATAACTTTACAATGCAAACCCTGCTTACGATATCAATCACGAACAGCGTAAACATATCACACAATTATAGGGGTTGGATGAATGTCCTGGATCGCCTTTTCATCTCTCCAGTATAGGTTCCCTTTGCTTCCTAATACAGTGAAATTCTATAAATTTGTCAAGCTTTGTTTCCATACAAACCTTATAACTTTTTCCGTTCACTGTACTTTCCCTACGCTTCATATAATGCAATACTGGAAAGGTTTGTTTCCATAAACCCTCAAAATTCTATTTTCATCACTGCATAATAATTGCTCTATACTTCATATAATAATGACAATCGAGAAAGTGAAGAAATGAGTAATTAAAAACTGCAATGGAAACTGAAGAAACAATAATCAGCGTATCCAATAAGCGTGAAAGCCGGGATTTGAGAATTGAGGCTTTGAAAAAGATTACGCATAATGAAGCCAGTCTCAAGTTCCACGGTTGCTGGGTTACAATAACAAAAGACGCACGGGCGGCCAATAACCCAGCTAGCGGTCGTGTTCGTCAAAGCCTGTAATCACCACTGCAGCCATTTGGTTCGATTCAGAGTCTGAAAAGACAATTCAGCGCGCAAAACGTCACGTGACGCATTGAGCTTCATGACAGGAAAACACAGTATTACATGTGGCCCTGCAGTGCTCATGTATTTCTGCTGCTAATCTGTTAGGGCCACTCTTGCTAATGGGACCGAGGTTCATAGCTCTAAATACGGCCAATGGACACAGATTTCAAAGGATGGTGTGTATCATCATCAGCATCATTATATTCATTTTCATATTCATATTCACCATCACCACGTTTTAAAGAGTTTTCACAGATTTTTCTATTTATTATCTTAACACAAAGTAGCATGCTTTCTTCCTTAAATCTATGAACAGAATCTAAGCTTGGCACACTCTTGGAATGGTACCTCATAAAAAAAAGCACGTGGGCAAAGCTCGCGCAATTGGTTGTACACCTAATTACACTTCTGCGCACTTAGAAAAATAGTCCTTCTTTATAAACTGTTTCTTGATTTTAAAAATATGCACAATTGCAATTTGCAAGTATTAAACGAAAAACTTAACTGCTAATTCATATTATTACAACAAAATACACAACTAATTTCATTACAATTAAGAAGTAGAACGCATTAATACAAAACAGAGGAAATATGTACACAGTGGTCACATTAAATTATACACTATAGTACATAGTAAGTATACAGTAGATAGGTCTAACACAACGTTTATATAAACACCTTCCTGATAAAGACCGACTGTATTTCGAATGCTGTCATTATGAGTAATAATGCGATACAGGATGTGTATGCGACATCACTGATCTCAGCATTGCGTAATTTTCGGGTATCGCAATATTACAGATTCAGCCTTAATGCAATGCAACGTCACATGGTCGATTTAGTTGCAGCTGATCGGTAAATTTTATAAAGTGCTACGATAATAAAACAGTAAATTCTACTGTTTTGTTGTGATTTATTTATAAGTAAATGTCTACGAATAATGTATTGAACTGTATATTGTGATATAAGACGGGAGTGAATTGTTCAGTGTTGAGTATTAGATGAATTGTGCTTTGTGTTGTGGTGTAAACGTTTAATATAGCGGATAATTCTTACACTATCAACAGCTCATGCAGCGACTCCGAGTCTGATTTTGAAGTAATTGCCGCGTTGTCTGATAGCGAGTTCTGTGATTTTGATTTAGCTTAATTATTAGGCTTTTCTTAATCTGCCACCATCACAACTAGACCATTATATATTAATAAAGTGCACTAATATAATGAATGATCTAATAGCAAAACAAACAAAAGATGATGATAATAATAATGATTAGTCCACAATTTATACTTGCATTTATATTTATATTGATATGTATCTCTGGGCCTAATTTTAATTTTTTACTTTCACCACATAGCCTAGGCTATTTATTATATTATTTTTAAATGCACGTCCATTTTCAACTCTGACGTGCTTGTACTGCACTGAGTGTTACCACACCCGTAAATGTTACGTCCTAATCAACAACCAATGATATATCAGAAGAGATAACGTGTTATATATATATATATATATATATATATATATATATATATATATATATAAGTACCATTGTAAGAGCGTGTCTAGTTTACTAAATTTGTTTCTATCTAACAGGTTTAAGCGTTAAGTTCTTCAAAAACTGTAACCAATAAGGCAGCGAAGAGTAAAGAACTCGCCGGTAAACATAACGCAGCGCCCAAGACGAGTAATACCAGTGAGGACGCTGCAGCAGTTGATTAAGTAACCGGCGGCAAAATGGATTAAGAAACCGGCAGCAAAATGGATTAAGTAACCGGCAGCAAAATGGATTAAGGAACCGGCAGCAAAATGGATTAAGGAACCGGCAGCAAAATGGATTAAGGAACCGGCAGCAAATGGATTAAGGAACCGGCAGCAAAATGGATTAAGGAACCGGCAGCAAAATGGATTAAGTAACCGGCAGCAAAATGGATTAAGGAACCGGCAGAAAAATGGATTAAGGAACCGGCAGCAAAATGGATTAAGGAACCGGCAGCAAAATGGATTAAGTAACCGGCAGCAAAATGGATTAAGTAACCGGCAGCAAAATGGATTAAGTAACCGGCAGCAAAATGCATTAAGGAACCGGCAGCAAAATGATGTAAGGAACCAACTGCAAATGATTAAAGGAATCCAATGCAAAATAATATAAGGAATCCATTAAGGAATGCAATGCACAATGATATAAGGAATCCATTAAGGAATGCAATGCAAAATGATATAAGGAATGCAATGCAAAATGATATAAGGAATGCAATGCAAAATGATATAAGGAATCCAATGCAAAATGATATAAGGAATACAATGCAAAATGATATAAGGAATCCAATGCAAAATGATATAAAGGAATTCAATGTAAAATGATATAAGGAATTCAATGCAAAATGATATAAGGAATCCAATGCAAAATGATATAAAGGAATTCAATATAAAATGATATAAGGAATCCAATGCAAAATTATATAAGGAATCAAATGCAAAATGATATGACGGAATTCAATGTAAAATGATATAAGGAATTCAATGCAATATGATATAAAAGAATTCAATGCAAAACGATATAAGGAATTCAATGCAAAATTATATAAGGAATTCAATGCAAAATGATACAAGGAATTCAATGTAAAATGATATAAGGAATTCAATACAAAAGGATATAAGGATTCAATTGAAAAATGATATAAGGAGTTCAATGCAAAATGATATAAGGAATTCAATGCAAAATGATATAAGGAATCCAATGCAAAATGATATAAGGAATCCAATGCAAAATGATATAAGGAATACAATGCAAAATGATGTAAGGAATCCAATGCAAAATGATATAAAGGAATTCAATGTAAAATTATATAAGGAATTCAATGCAAAATTATATAACCAATTCAATGCAAAATAATATAAGGAATCAAATGCAAAATAATATTTGGAATCCAATGCAAAAAGATATAAGGAATACAATGCAAAATGATATAAAGGAATTCAATGTAAAATGATATAAGGAATTCAATGCAAAATTATATAAGGAATTCAATGCAAAATATTATAAGGAATCAAATGTCAAATGCTAAATGATATAAGGAAATCAATGCAAAATGATATAAGGAATTCAATGCAAAATGATATTAGGAATTCAATCCAGAATGGTATAAGGAATTCAATGTAATATGATATAAGGAATTCAATGCAAAATGATATAAGGAATCCAATGCAAAATGATATAAAGTAATTCAATGTAAAATGATATAAGGAATTCAATGCAAAATTATATAAGGAATTCAATGCAAAATAATATAAGGAATCTAATGCAAAATAATATAAGAAATCAAATGCAAAATTATATACGGAATCTAATGCAAAAAGATATAGGGAATACAATGCAAAATGATTTAAGGAATTCAATGCAAAATGATATAAGAAATTCAATGCAAAATGATATAAGGAATTCAATGCAAAATGATATAAGGAATTCAATGCAAAATGATATAAGGAATTCAGTGCAAAATGATATAAGGAATACAATGCAAAATGATATAAGCAATCCAATGCAAAATGATATAGGGAATACAATGCAAATTGATGTAAGGAATTCAATGAAAAATGATATAAGGAATTCAATGCAAAATGATATAAGGAATACAATGCAAAATGATATAAGGAATCCAATGCAGAATGATATAAGGAATTCAATGCAAAATTATATAAGGAATCCAATGCAAAATGATAACAGGAATCAAATGCAAAACGATGTAACGAATCCAATGCAAAATGATATAAGGAATTCAATGGAAAATGATATAAGGAATTCAATGCAAAATGATGTAAGGAATCCAATTCAAAATGATATATGGAATTCAATGCAAAATGATATAAGGAATTCAATGCAAAATTATATAAGGAATACAATCCAAATTGATATAAGGAATACAATGTAAAATGATATAAGGAATCCAATGCAAAATGATATAAGGAATTCAATGCAAAATGATATAAGGAATTCAATGCAAAATGATATAAGGAATTCAGTGCAAAATGATATAAGGAATACAATGCAAAATGATATAAGCAATCCAATGCAAAATGATATAGGGAATACAATGCAAATTGATGTAAGGAATTCAATGAAAAATGATATAAGGAATTCAATGCAAAATGATATAAGGAATCCAATGCAAAATGATAACAGGAATCAAATGCAAAACGATGTAACGAATCCAATGCAAAATGATATAATGAATACAATGCAAAATGATATAAGGAATACAATGCAAAATGATGTAAGGAATCCAATTCAAAAAGATATAAGGAATCCAATGCAAAATGATATAGGGAATTCAATGCAAAATTATATAAGGAATACAATCCAAAATGATATAAGGAATACAATGTAAAAAGATATAAGGAATCCAATGCAAAATGATATAAGGAATTCAATGCAAAATGATATAAGGAATCCAATGCAAAATGATAACAGGAATCAAATGCAAAACGATGTAACGAATCCAATGCAAAATGATATAAGGAATTCAATGCAAAATGATATAAGGAATTCAATGCAAAATGATGTAAGGAATCCAATTCAAAATCATATAAGGAATTCAATGCAAAATGATATAAGGAATTCAATGCAAAATTATATAAGGAATACAATCCAAAATGATATAAGGAATACTATGTAAAATGATATAAGGCATCCAATGCAAAATTATATAAGGAATTCAATTCAAAATGATATAAAGGAATTCAATGTAAAATGATATAAGGAATTCAATACAAAATGATACAAAGAATTCAATGTAAAATGATATAAAGAATTCAATGTAAAATATATAAGGAATTCAATGCAAAATTATATAATGAATTCAATGTAAAATGATATAAGGAATGCAATCCAAAATTATATAAGAAATCCAATGCAAAATGATATAAGGAATTCAATGCAAAATGATATAAGGAATACAATGCAAAATGATATAAGGAATCCAATGCAAAATGATGTAAGGAATCCAATGCAAAATGATATAAGGAATCCAATACAAAATGATATAAGGAATCTAATGCAAAATGATATAAGTAATTCAATGCAAAATGTTATAAGGAATCCATTGCAAAATGATGAAAGGAATCAAATGCAAAACGATGTAAGGAATCCAATGCAAAATGATGTAAGGATTCCAATGCAAAATGATGTAAGGAATCGACTGAAAATGGAGTAAAGAAATCGAATCGAATGCAAAATGATATAAGAAATCCAGTTAAAAATGATGTAAGGAATCGAGTGCAAAATAATGTAAGAAATCGACTGCAAAATGACTTAAGGAATCGAATGCTAAATGATGTAAGGAATCCAATACAAAATTATGTTAGAAATCAATGCAAAATGATGTAAGGAATCTAATGCAAAATGGTGTAAAGAATCGACTGCAAAATTATTTAAGGAATCAAATGCAAAATGATGTAGGGAACCGAATGCATAATGATTTAAGGAATCGATTGCAAATTGATGTATGGAATGGAATGCAAAATTATATAAATAACCGACTACAAAATGATGTAAGGAATCGACTGCAAAATGATGTAAGGAACAGACTGAGAAATTATGTAAGGTATCGAATGCAAAATGATGTAAGGAATCGACTGCTAAATGATGTAAGGAATGGAAGGCAAAGTGATGTAAGGTATCGACTGCAAAATGATGTATGGGATCGACTGCAAAATGATGTGAAGAACCGAATGCAAAATGATGTAAGGAATCGTATGCAAAATGATGTAAGGAATCGTATGCAAAATTATGTAAGGGATCGTATGCAAAATGATGTAAGGAACCGAATGGAAAATGATGTAAGGAATCTACTGCAAAATAATGTAAGGAACCGAATGGAAAATGATGTAAGGGATCTACTGCAAAATGATGAAGGAACCGAATGCAAAATGATGTAAGGAATCGTATGCAAAATGATGTAAGGAATCGAATGCAAAATGATGTAAAGAACCGAATGCCAAATGATGTAAGGAATCGACTGCAAAATGATGTAAGGAACCGAATGGAAAATGATGTAAGGGATCTACTGCAAAATGATGAAGGAACCGAATGAAAAATGATGTATGGAATCTACTGAAAAATAATGTAAGGAGTCGAATGCAAAATGATGTAAAGAACCGAATGCAAAATGATGTAAGGAACCGACTGCATCAAAGGCACAGCGATAAAAAGAGCATCAAGGGCACGGCGATAAAAGAACAGCAACAAAGGCACGGAGGTAAATGCAACAGCAAGGGCATGGTTATACAAACAGTAACAAAGGTACGGCGATAAAAGGAGCAGCACGGGCACGGCTATAAAAACAGCAAAAAAGACAAGGCGATAAGAAGGGCAGCAATGGCACGGCGATAAACACAGCAACAAGTGCACGGCGATAAATAGTGCGGCAGGGGCACAACTATAAAAACAGTAACAAAGACACGGCGATATAAACAGCAGCAAGACATGGCGATAAAAACAACAGCAGGGAAACGACTACAAAACAGCAACAAAGACACGGCGATATAAACAGCAGCAAGACATGGCGATAAAAACAACAACAGGGAAACGACTACAAAACAGCAACAAAGACACTGCGTTAAAAGGAGGAAGACATGGCGATAAACACAAAAGCAGTGGCACGACTATAAAACAGCAGCAAGTCATGGCGAAAAATCAGCAATGACATGACTATAAAAATAGCAACAAAAACACGGCGATAAAAAGAGCGGCAAAACAAGGCCATAAAAACAACAGCAGGGGCACGACTATGAAAACAGCAACGAGGTTACGGCGATAAAAAGAACAGCAGGGGCACGACTATAAAAGCAGCAACAAGACATGGCAATAAAAACAACAGCAGGGGCACGACTATAAAAACAGAAACAAAGACACGGCGATAAAAACAGCAGCAGGGGCACGACTATAAAAACAGCAACAAAGACACGGCGATAAAAATAGGAGCAAGACATGGCGATAAAAACAACAGCAGGGGCACGACTATAAAAACAGCAACAAAAACACGCCGATAAAAACAGCAACAAACACACGGCGATAAAAGCAGCAGCAAAACATTGCGATAAAAATAGCAGCAAGACATGGCGATAAAAACAACAGCAGGGGCACGACTATAAAAATAGCAACAAAGACACGGCGATAAAAATAGCAGCAAAAATTGGCTATAAAAACAGCAGAAGGGGCACGACTGTAAAAAAAGTAACAAAGACACGATGATAAAAACAGCAGCAAAACATGGTGATAAAAATAGCAGCAAGTCATGGTGATAAAAACAACAGCAGGGGCACGACTATAAAAACAGCAACAAAGACACGGCGATGAAAACAGCAGCGGGGGTACGACTATAAAAACAGCAACAAAGACACGGCGATAAAAATAGGAGCAAGACATGGCGATAAAAACAACAGCAGGGGCACGTCTATAAAAACAGCAACAAAGACACGGTGATAAAAATAGGAGCAAGATATGGCGATAAAAACTACAGCAGGGGCACGTCTATAAAAACAGCAACAATGACACGGCGATAACAATAGGAGCAAGACATGGCGATAAAAACAACAGCAGGGGCACGTCTATAAAAACAGCAACAAAGACACGGCGATAAAAATAGCAGCAAAAATTGGCTGTAAAAACAGCAGAAGGGGCACGACTGTAAACAAAGTAACAAAGACACGGCGATAAAAACAGCAACAAAGACTCGATGATAAAAACAGCAGCAAAACATGGTGATAAAAATAGCAGCAAGTCATGGTGATAAAAACAAAAGCAGGGGCACGACTATAAAAACAGCAACAAAAACACGGCGATAAAAACAGCAACAAAGACACGGCGATAAAAGCAGCAGCAAAACATGGCGATAAAAATAGCAGCAAGACATGGCGATAAAAACAACAGCAGGGGCACGACTATAAAAACAGCAACAAAGACACGGCGATAAAAATAGCAGCAAAAATTGGCTGTAAAAACAGCAGAAGGGGCATGACTATAAACAAAGTAACAAAGACACGGCGATAAAAACAGCAACAAAGACACGATGATAAAAACAGCAGCAAAACATGGTGATAAAAATAGCAGCAAGTCATGGTGATAAAAACAAAAGCAGGGGCACGACTATAAAAACAGCAACAAAGACACGGCGATGAAAACAGCAGCAGGGGCACGACTATAAAAACAGCAACAAAGACAGGGCGATAAAAATAGGAGCAAGACATGGCGATAAAAACAACAGCAGGGGCACGTCTATAAAAACAGCAACAACGACACGGCGATAAAAATAGCAGCAAAACATGGCGATAAAAACAGCAGGAGGGGCACGACTGTAAACAAAGTAACAAAGACACGGCGATAAAAACAACAGCAGGGGCACAACTATAAACAAAGCAACAAAGACACGGTGATAAAACAGCAGTAAGACATGGTGATAAAAACATCAACAATTGTAGAATGGCTTGATTAAGTAATTATTTTCTCGAATTCAAATTTACAATGTGTAACCGACATAAAAATGTTAAGTGAGAGTTTTATAAGTTAATAAAAAATATAATACGATGTAAACCAGTAGAACGTATTCCTTTATAAGGTATATTAATATCTTTATTAGGAAGGTGTGCCTCGAGGTATAGAGGGCTTTAGAAGTTTTTCTATAAGCAGTAATAATACATTCGAAGTGAACCATGTATCTAAGTAAAATTTTTTGCGTTTTCATTCTATAGAGTTCGAAAATCCACCCGTACCCAGTGGACAGCCTATTTAATGGGGTCATTTAGCAGGAATTAGTTTCGAAAATAAACGGAATAATTAAGTAGCACATGTTAAGAAATTATATTCAAAGCCATTAAAAATATTTAAGAACGCACAAATGAACGGTTCAGAACCATAGTCGGCCAAGCGCCATTTACTAAAACCGTAGAAAACAAGGGTTAAAATGAAGTACTCCCTCTGTCCCATAATAATTGTCCGGTACGCTGAAATGGTATTTCAGTAATTACAGACGACGGGGCAAATGAGAAGTGCACGCATGAGGAGAAGCGCAGTAGATCAGTGCACAAGGTTATGCAGAGCAATGACGTGATCTTATTGAGACAAGCAACACACACCACCCAGAAGATTACCGGAAGTGGGTATTGGTTTTCAACTCACCGGTGTGGCACTATATACAAACCAGTGCAGCAAAGCAAGCTGGAAATCGTTAGTAGAGCATACTCCTGCAGTGAGTACGTGCATTTGAACAGACTTGGACATCCTGGGAACACAACTGGCGGTAATAAGTGACAGGGGTAGCAAGAACCTTACAGACAGTGAACGGCAGGCGGTATAGGAGTCTTTGTTGAAAAACACTACGGCTGACGTAGTGAAGAAAGGTGCCATAACAGGTGCGGCCGAGAAATTTCACGTCAGTAAAAGAACAGCACGCTGCATTCGGCAACGGGGGCGGCAATCTTTGGAAAGTGGATCCATGCTCATCACCAAATTAATCCCAGCAATAAATGCAAAATGGCCTCCTGGACCGCGCACAGGGAGAATTCAGGTGTCAGTTCAGCAGGACAATGCGCGTCCGCATATCGCTCCCAATGACTGCACTTGGATGGACGCAGCAGCAGCCAGTGGAATCACTTCGGAACTCGTGTGTCCACCGCCAAACAGTCCGGATATGAATGTTTTAGAACTGGGCTTCTTCTGGACAATTCAGTCTCTCCAGCATCAGTCAGCTCCACAAACTACTGATGAGTTGATCGCCGCCATTGGAACACCTTTCTCTCAGCTGACACGCGACAAGCTCAACAACGTCTTCAACACTTTGCAGTCCAATCTCATTGAAATAATGAAAGTCAATGACGGGAACAACTACAAGATTCCCCATATGCAAAAGGGGCACCTGGACCACCTCAACATCCTGCCATCTCGCTTGAAGTGTCCTCGGAACATCTACGACGAGGCTATAGTAGCATTGCAGCAATAGGTCTGTGGTTCTAGACAAACTGTTAGAATGACAACCTTCTCGGTCTAACAGGCAGTTTTTTCGTCTTTACTCGTAGGAGATAGTTTTTTTTTGTTTCACTTCTTAGTCAATTTGTACTACTCTTGGAGTTAATAAACTTGCACTCCTAGGAGTATTTATTTTCGGCTCAATGACTAGCCAATTTGTAGGCCTACTGATCCTGGAGTCATAAAGTTGTACAAGTAGTATTTATGTTCTTTTTTTGGCTCTATGACTGGCCAATTTATACAGATCCCGGACTAATAATTTTTTCTTTTGCTAATTGAGTGACAATTTTGTACTGATTCTGGATAATACAGTTGTATTACTCATTCATGTGTTTCATTTTGCTCCTATGTAAACGCCAGTGTAAAATTATGGACATCGGACAATTATTATGGGACAAGAAATAAAAGCTTACCGGACAATTATTATGGGACAGAGGGAGTAATTATTATCATAATTCGATGGAATAATATAGCACGTAATATAAATGTTACGTTTTATTTAACGACGCTTGCAACTGCAAAGGTTATAACAGCGTCACCGGATGTGCCGGAATTTTGTCCCGCAGGAGTTTTTTTTAGATGCCAGTAAATGTACTGACATGAGCCTGTCGCAATTAAGCATACTTAAATGCCATCGATCTCGCCCGGGATCGAACCCGCTACCTTGGGCATAGAAGGCCAGCGCTATGCCAACCAGGTCGACTACGTAACATAAAGTATACACATTAAAAGTAAATGATATATCACTCTTCATTAAACTATGGTATTCACTTATCTTTAACCCTTGCTTTCTCCGTTTTTAATAAATGGCGCTTGGTCCACTACGGCTCTGAACCCTTCAAATATAGGGTAATACTCATACCGTGATATTACCGATAATTGACAAAAACTGTAATTAACAATTTTAACAACGCCTGAGAGTTTTGGAATTTTAGACAAGCAAAAGTTTAGGATTTTTAAGAACTCATAATCGGTTCGTATTCAACGCTTCAATTGGAAATGTACTAGGTAAATAGAGTATGTCTATAAAGTGCAGTCATAGAAAACACCTTATTTCCGATGTTAAGCAGGAACTAATAATAATATAGACTTCCAAAAATACCGTCGGTACAGTTTAGTTCTTTTCATTATCATTAATTTCTACAAGTCTTAATATCAATGTCATCGCGTGTGTAGAATCTTCGGCTATAAGTTATCAGTTGAGTATAGCTGGAATTCTCTTTCTATTGTTGTCGTGTGTTACAGACCGCTTGTGTTCATGTACCTAACTGACTTGGATTTTGTTTTAATAATGTACTATGATATTGGTGATTAAGGCAGTGATGGATCATTCATTCATTGTGTTCTGCCCAGGGGAAGGTCTTTCACTGCAAACCCAGCTTTCTCCAGTCTTTCCTATTTTCTGTCTTCATCTTTTTCTTCTCATAATTATGATTCATATAAGGCTTCTCTTAATGTCGTCTATCATCTCATATCTTCTTCTCCCCTGAACTCTTCTCCCGTTCACTATTCCTTCCAGAACATCCTTCAGTAAGCACTTTCTTCTTAGCCAGTGACCCAACCAATTCCTTTCTCTCTTCCTGATCAGTTTCAGCATCATTCTTCCTTCACCCACTCTTTCCAAAACAGTGTCATTTCTTATTCTGTCTGTCCATTTCACACGCTTCATTCTTCTCCATGTATACATTTCAAATGCTTCAAGTCGCTTCTTTTCACTTCTTCGTAATGTCCATGTTTCCACCTCATACAACGCCATATTCCATACAAAGCACTTCACTAATCTCGTCCTTAGTTATTTTTTCAGAGGTCCGCAGAAGATGTTCCCTTTTCTATTAAAAGCTTCCTTTGTCATTGCTAGCCTCCTTTTGACCTCCTAGTAGCAGCTCATGTTACTGCTTATAGTACACCCCAAGTATTTTGAGCTGACTTGCTCTACAACCTCATTTAGAATTCACAAGTTTACCTTCTTCACTTTTCTCCCTATGACCATGGTCTTCGTCTTATTTGCATTTGTCTTCATTCCATACTGCTCACAACTGTCATTCAGCTCTAGAAGCGTAGTACAGTGGTGACCAAAGCGGGTGTCGTGATTACAATCCACTTAGTATGTGTTTCTATAATTCTTGTGTACGTGCATGAATATTGATATTTTTAGATCTTCTCCCTAGAAGGATAAAATTATTAGGTTTTACCTCATTTTTAATCTTCGTAATCTTTGAATGAGGGTAACTATTTATTAGTTATTCATTTAATAACAATATTGTAGAAAAACTGATTCTATATTATGTGCCAACCAACTGTTAAACGCCAGGAACTAAAATGTCTTAAATCATAGCCAGGAAGAGAAAGATGAGATAAATCAATGTAAGGAAGTCAGCTACCTAATGTGGTTTGAAATATCTCGTGTTCTAAAGCCTTTCAATAGAACAGAATTTCTCAAAAGAGTAATGATTAAAATAGCTTAAATAACTTGTCCATAAGAAGTTTTTAATTTTGAAAAACTACGAATTTCTATACCAAAGTATCGAGAGAAGAATTTAGAAAATTTCTGATTATATTCAAGAGGAAGGTTAAAAAAAAAGAAGCAAGAAAAATCGTATATTATTCACTACCTCTTGATGACAGCAGTGACATTACTGATACAGCAAAGCTTAATATTTTTATCCGCGGGATTGATCACGATGTTAGGACAGAAACCCCCACTGGTTGTAGTTTTCATGCCAAGTACCTTTCCTCCGTCTCCTTACTTCATACAGTAGGCTGTCTGTCGCATGTAATCACTGCAGCTCGAGTTTTTGTCACCGCTGCCTTAGTATCATCTCTTCTGCTAATAACGCCATATCATCAGCAAATCTTATGCACTTAATTCTTCTTCCTCCTACTATCACTCCTCGCACGTTCTGAAAACAGTTCTTCAGTAAGTCCTCCAAGTAGATGTTGAACAGTGTAGGTGATAAAGGGCATCCTTGACGTACTCCTCTTCCAATGTCACTTGCTTCTGACATTTCTTTTCCTGTCCTGACTTTTGTCTCGTTTCATATAAAGATTACTGAACAGCCTTGCTACCTAACATCCAATTCGGTATTTGTTCAGTGACTGAGGAAAGCCATAAAAAACCTAGTCAGACTTGTTGGCTACTAGTTACCGTTTCAGCCATCTTGCTCGGTTATAGCAAACCTCGTCGCCAGAAAACCTGACTGGTGTTTTCCATTGTTTCTCCTCAATCGCAAAGGCAAATACCGGCTTGAGAATATAATACCATAATTAATCACCGTCTTGATTAACAATATCATAAACATGACAAAAAATCTAAACCAGTTACATGAATACAGTGTCTATACCACACAATACATACTGAAAACTCAACAATGCTTAACGGCCTACTAATATACCCAAAGATCCCACATACGCGTTATTTAATAATAATAATAATAATAATAATAATAATAATAATAATAATAATAATAATAATAATGATTTATTTTAGCTGGCAGAGTTAAGGCCGTAAGGCCTTCTCTTCCACACAACCAGCAAAAAGTGTATATACATATGCATGAACTTACAAAGTGCATGAACTCACTCACTCACTGGCTCACTCACTTAATTATTTATTTATTTATTTATTTACTTATTTAGTTACTTATTTATTTATTTATTTATTTTGCTAATAATTGTAACATAAAATATAATATAACAGAAAAGCTTTAGCTCGCCACTCAAAAAGTAGAACTCGTGCTCAGGAGCGAATTCCTGAATTGAAATTAATAAGTATATAATACAATTTGTCTTATGTTTACTACCCTATAAGAATATATGAATTTAAATTTACAATTATTCAATTTTTATAAAATCCATACGTAACTTTTTTAAATTTATTACTAGAACTAATAGAATTGACAAGATTAGGATATTTAAATATAAATTTGTTATATATTCTTGGCCTAAGTTCCTACTATGAATAAATACTATAGCAGTGTTGCATTTTGATTCAAACAATCTTAAAGAATTCATACCTTTTGTTTCATAACTACTGTATGAGAATACAATTCAACATTATTTAGATTATTATGTATGTATTCTTATGAATACAATATAATAAATTTGTCTGATTTTAAGAACATTAAAGTCTAAAAACAGTTTTTGAGATGGAAAATCAATAGGTTTATGAAGTCATATTTTAATTATTTTCTTCTGTAATAAATAAAGTGGATTAAAATTGGTTTTAAATAAGCTATCCCATACATAATTACATACATAATAAATTACCGATTGAAATAAAGTTAAGTATATTGTGCGTAATAAACTTATTGACAAATAATTCCTCAATAAAACAAAATAATATATTATTTTACGTAATTTATTACAAAGGTAATTAATGTGTTGCCTCCATTTTAAATTACTGTCGAAAATTATGCCTAAATATTTAACTTCAGAGGACTCCTTAATAATCGGACATCTATACTATATAAGGTAACAATCAGAGTTATGTAATTTAACACTTGATATATATGTAGGAGGTTTGTTACATTTTCAGATAATGAGAATGGAATAATTATGGTTTTATTTTCGTTGACAGCAGACGTTAAAACGTGTATAATGTACACTTAAAAAAAGTCGTTCAAGTTTTTTTTCTAACTGTTAAAAAATTACAGTTATTTTAATGGAGGCTTTCTTTTGATACTCAGGGACTATGAGAAAGATAATATTTTAGCCTAATGGCGATGAAAAAGAGTGATTTTATTTAATTTTGCTGCCTTCCAAATTAATGAGTTGTAGGTCTAAATATTATAGACGAAAAAATCCGCCCTGTAGTTTGTACACAGATGGAAAGCCGAACGAAATGCCACAAGTACATTCCTAACTTCAATAAGTCTTAGAAGTCGCTTCTGTGAAGATCCAGATTACATTTTTAAACACAGTGACAGTATAGCTAATTATAAAGTAACAAACAGGGAGAGAAACTTGTTGCCCGATGGAAGAGAGGGAAGTGACTTCAGGTTAACTATGATCCAGAGTTCCTCTACCGTAAAGGCCTACAATAGAAGGCGGCGTGGGTCGTGCTCCGTTGAACTACTGTTCCTTAGTTGTTCGCTATTTACTTCTTTGTGTCGACGAGTAATTTTTTATAATTGGTTATTTTACGACTCTCTATCAACTGCGACGAGTAACTTACTTTGTGGGCTAGAGACCACAGAATTTCGTATTAATTTCGAAACATAAATCGTGATAAAAGTAGCCTAGTATATTTCGCGTTTTGTCGCTAATTAGTTGTAAGATAATCGCAATAATTTCATATAAATTGGAAAGAGATTTTTACATGAAAAAATAACTACATATATATTGGGCATTAGGCGTCAAATAATGATAAAGGTTTCATACATCCATTTATTCAACAGATGGACAAGGAACCTAGACACTTCATCACAGCAGGTTTAAATTTAGGGCAATTCAACATGAAAGTCCGTAATGTCTCAATCACGTCAACTTTAAAATTGAAAGTGTTGGATGATTGAAAACTATTTCTTTCAAAGTGAGAAATGCTACAGTGCAATCAGTACTTTTCATATCCTTTAAGTAACTCATTGTTTTAACACTTTCCGTGAGTGCATTAATATTATCAACATTTATGTGTACAATATTTGCTTGGTTGAATAAGTAATTTAAATTTACACACAATAAATATGAATCCTGTTATCCGTATTCTTCAATTTTCTGAATCATCAGTTCACTGACATGCTTAAATAATTTTTATACTTCAGTCTTTCAGTCCAAACTGAAATGGTTAATTAATTTGCGTACCGACTTCCTTACATTATTATACATTACTGTATTCACTCTACAATTCATGTAATTATTCGGAAATCAGTGGTCTCCGCCTACTTCTCCCCAACGCTGACCATGACTACTCCCGCGGAAATAAATCCTTATCTATGGTCAAGCAACAGAATACCTGTTTCATCAGTCAACAAGTTTCGCTCCCTGGTAATGAATCATACTTGTAGCACCAAAACGTTGGATGTATCTGTATCTAGGGCACTGTGCATATATCCAAAAACATCGTAATTCAGAATCAATATGTTTCAGATGCTGTGCACAAGGTGTTCAAAGCGTAGCCTTCAATCCTAGTGATATTCACAGCTCAAAAGTTCGGGTCGTGCCCGAGAAATAGATGTGTGCTGTTGCTTAAACAATTCAACAGATGGGAGAAAAGTTTTAGTTTTTCTTAAACCAGGAAAAACTCTACCAAGTGTAAGACGCGACCTAGTTTCTTCGTGCGTATGGGAAAACTTTGCAACTTATTTATGATTGAAATCCGATACAATCCTTCTGTACCGTGAACGCAGATACATCGATAATACGAGACAAAAAATATATGAGACACAACATACTTTAACGTAGATTGTCCCTCGTACATACATTGATATAACTAACTCATAGCAAATCCATATTAAAATTACTTTCAAATATAGGCGATAGTTGATTTGAAAAATATGGAGCTATTTTAGACCAAGACAAACTTACATCAGAATTATCTCGCAGCGGATCTTTCTGTTTTAGATTTGAGAGGTCTATTGGGGTTATTTTACGACGCTGTATCAACATCTAGGTTATTTAGCGTCTGAATGATATGAAGGTGATAATGCCGGTGAAATGAGTCCGGGGTCCAGCACCGAAAGTTGTTACCCAGCATTTGCTCGTATTATTGAGAGGTCTATATTCGACCTGTAAGGAAAGGAAAAGTGTAACGTTTTGACATTAAAGGTTTACACTGAAGTCACTCGTAGTTTCGTGCAAACAAAAGTGTAAGATGAACTTCATATCTCCTGGTTTTCCAAACGATCCCTCCCAGTGAATGAACGAACGACTCATACATAATTTTACATAGCCTACATACATACAGGGCGAACCGTAATTTGTTGTCATTATATCAGGGGCTTATTCTCTTACATATTTCAAACTTAAAAGGTTAATGCAATTTTGCTCGTTTCTGCTTCCTTTTCGAGATAAAAATTGTTTTATGTGAAACATTTCACAGTGCGTTTTGAGAACGCTATTGATATAATTCCCAATATGCTCAGTCAATTTAAGAGAGCAGTGTCTTATGATAATAAATGATTGAAAGAATTTTAGTTTTGTCATTTAAATGTGCAGAAATTTCATCCTAACAAATGTAACTTTTCGTTCTGAAAATAAATTTTGAAATGTTACATTTGCTCGGATTAAATTTCTCGACATTTAAAGGACAAAACTAAAATTCTTTCAATCATTTCTTATCATAATACACTGCTCTCTTAAATTGACTGAGCACATTGGCAATTAAATCACTGACTTTCTCAAAACACGCAAATGAAATGCTTCATATAATAGTATATTATGATACATGGTTGAGAAGTGCTTTGTACAAAATCTCTGAAATCTCGATTTTGTAATGCACTTCACAAACATGTATTGTACAACATTTTTTGCATTGTCATATTTTTGAAATTGCAAATAGAATATACATCGAAAATTTAGAGTAATATTATTTCATAGCCTTCGCAAAATGCACTGTAATGGTAACTAAGTAACAAGTGCACTTAATGCGTCTATTTTTGTATAGCTTTATGTTATGAAAAATGGTTTCCTAGCAACAAGTTTCTGTGTGGAAAATGTAACTTTCAAGGCCTAACAACAATAGCTGTAAATACAGAAAAAAACAGGAACGTCCAGAATAGTAGTCTATATTGTAATACGGTATAAGTGTTAAAAGGCACTCATTGCGCATCCGAGTGTGATGGTTGATTTTATTAAAACATTTAGAAGGTATAAAGATTAATTGAAAATTATAATGGAATTTGACGAAATTGATAAAGAATTTGGAGGAACTCCACTCGAGGTGGTTGAAGCGACGACTAGTATAAGGAAAGATTTGCTGCCTGAGAAATATAAAAAACGGTACGAGCGAGAATATGATTTATTCACAGCTTAGTGCAAAAAGAAAAATGCCAGGAAAATTAGTGAGACCGTGATGTTGGACCATTTTCTGGAGAAATCGAAGGCAATGAAATCTTCAACATTATGCTCTATTTATTCCATTTTAAAAGTCTTCGTTTTATATCTGAGCCATAGTGTTGATATATACGAGGGTGGATCGGAAAGTAACGCACAATAATATTTTTTTCTGTGTTGGAATTGCGGCCGGGATGTTGACATTTCACAGAGATATAGTTTGAAGTTTTCACTAGAACAGAAATTGTTTTGCATGCACAGCTCTAGCGAGAGAAGCGTGAACTACGCAACAAAGATGGCGCGCATGTTACTGTCGTCTACTTGTGAAGAGAAGCGAAGTGTTGTGCGATTTTGGTGGGCTAAAGGACAAAACCCGAGTGAAATTGACAGGGGTATGTGTGGCGTGTACGGGGAACACTGTATGGACCGTAGCAACATCTCCAGGTGGGGCGCATTCTTCGCAGACGGCCGGTTGGAGTATGGACATATGCGGACAGTTGATTGCACTTCTGTATCGGTCGTAAAGCGATGGCCAGTCAGGAATTCTCTTCATGGGGCCTAACGGCTGAAAGTCCGACGATGCAAGGTCTGGACTGTACGGTGATTGCTGGAGCACCTCCCAACCAAATGTGTTGATTTTCTCTCTCCAAAAATTTCTAACGAGAGACTATCATGTGCAGCTAAAAATTCACAGTGGGGAATGAATCTAATACTGGATTGATAACTCAGAGAGACCACAATGTCTTATCCCGAAGGACCCTGAAGATTATAATTTAAAAAGCTAAAAATATCGGATAGGTAGTTACGCAAGACTTGCAAAACAAGAGAATTTCCTCAGGTGAACTCTTTCTTGTTAAACTGTGTGTGGCAAAAGTCTGAGATAAACACACAAGTCAAATATTTAGAAATTATTATAGATCAGCATTTACGTTGGGGTAAACAAATTGATTTCATGTGTACAGGTATAAGAAAGACAATTTATATATTCATAATACTTCGAAATTTTATCACTAAGGAGGCACTGAAAATAACATTTTAGCTTTAGTACAACCATTAATACAGTATGGTATAATAAACTGGGGTGGAGTAGCATCATCGTGCTTAATCCATTAATTTTATTGCACAGATCAATAAAAAATTTGTCTAATCAAAAATATAGATTACCCAACAAATTTAATTTATACAGACTTTAAAGTGTTAACTATTGAAGAAATTTATAAATATAGTTTAGTAACTGACTACCACAGAAATAAAAAAAAACATAAATGTAATCGACATGAATATCGTAGTCGAAGACAAAAGTCTACTTTCCCATTAATTGAGTCTAAATGTTATACAAGTGCAGCTCTTAAACATGGTGCTAGTTTCGACCCAAGACTTTATAATAAAAGTACAAACCATTTTCAAAATTTGAAATATTTAAAAATTGAAACTTTTAAGAAAGAAATTTATAAAATTATTCATGATATATAATATTAAGAAACGTGTGTATTCTTTTACCTTTTATTTCTGTCGACTGTACTCATGTTTCTATTGAATATCACTGGCTTGTCCGATTGTCAATTTATATTAATTGTGTTTTTTCTCTCTTTTTTTTTTGCCCGTGTGTTATTTATTGGTTTGAATTAAGTTACTTACTGTATTTAGTAAATTGTCCTTGTAAATTTTATGTTACATTATTGGCTAAGACCATACCGTACACTAGCATGACTCTTACGGTAGTGACTAGAAACATTTTTGTTTTATAATTTTAATTTGTACTCACTAGCTAGCTAGTTAAATAATAATAATAATAATAATAATAATAATAATAATAATAATAATAATAATAATAATAATAATAACAATAATAATAATAAAACAAATATTCCAGCAAGCTGATAAAAATCAGAGAATGCGAAGAAGTGAAGTATTGTTAAAATACTGTCTGAAAACACACCTTGGTTCTGCAGACCCCCATAGGTCTATGGACCACAGGTCTGTAACCGCTTCTCTAATTTATTTCTAACTATTCCGGATAATAGATGAAATGAGTGTTGGTGGAATGGAGGATTGAAACGAGAGTACCCGGAAAAAATCTTCTAAAACATTTAGTTCGTCTTCCATAAATTCTATCGTCACCAGTCCGAGGAACGAACCCTTCTGTTGTTATAACATTTTTGTTTGATTGGATATCTTCAATATTTATAGTTTTTTTATTTCTTCTTTAGTTATTTTATATAGTGATGACTATATAGATAGGGGTATAAATATTAATCGATTTATTTTACTAGTTCTGGACGGCAGGATGGAAAAACCAGCGCACATCTGTACAAAGCACGCACGTTCATACATTCCTTAATGAACTTTGTATGTACAAGTTACATTTATTGCAGTCCCTTCTCTGGCTGCCGTCCCTTTCCGCATAGTTTCCTTCATTCTCTACATAGTTTGTTATTTTTCCCGCCGTGCTGTGGGCAGCAATTAAATAAACTCGCCGCTACACCCCAACGATTCTTTAATACATCCACGAGCTGTGGGCAGTGTTACCAACTCAGAATTCCATTTACCGCTGCACAAGCTTAAAAAAACACTAAATTGTAGTTTAAAAACTCCAGATTTTACTTAACACATCACTTTCAAATTTGAAATACAAAATATATAGTTTTAGGAATTGGAGAATGTTATTTAAATACACACTAAATTATGGAAAATGTGTATTAATTTGGGGCTCTACGTTCTATGCAAAATCGTCTTCATCGTCGTACAGGAGGGATGATGTACCGGACAACCCTGAGACTCACGAGATGATTCCCCTTCATTATCCGATTTATATGCAGCCATTTTACCTAAAGAGAAGAAATCATACTCGTGTCGTGTTTATTATGAAAATATTTTTGTGATAAGATAAGGTTTTAAAATCATTATTGCTATTATTATTATTATTATTATTATTACTATTATTATTATTATTATTATTATTATTATTATTATTAAAGTTACCTATTTCCTTAAGTATAATACATAAGTGCATTCATTCCTGCTCGAATGATCAAAATTGCATTTATCATGGGATTTTCCATCCTGTTCCTGTGCTTATCTTTCACAAGATTCATCTGATTAAATAGCTTCTCAAGCTCTGCATCTGACAACGGTAGGATAAGGAAAGGAAATGCCAATTTAGTTAGCTCTTTGTAGGGATGGTCACCACATACGCATCATTGAAAATTTCAACCTAAAATATGGAATGAACCACAATGAGATTTAAAATTTTAAAACATTCTAATATTTCTAACTCTCTGGAAACTGAAATAACATTTTCCTCTGCCCAGAAGCTTGTAGTGATGGAGACATTTTTCCACTTCACAAAGTTAATTTTCCGCGACTATATCTCAGCAACTGTTTCCGACTAACAGAAAAAATACTCGCTATCAGCACGGCCAATTAAATCGGAATATTTTGCATTCAATATCACCTTACACCATTTACACGTAGCTTTCGAACTATCACCGGCAACTTATTTCACCCTGTCTTTCAACACATAATGTTTTTTCCACACATCTCCAAACTTTTCTACGTATGAAGTTTTACACGCCATATTTCTTCAAAAATTGAATAAAGTAGATCAGGAATATACTGGACACTTCGGAAATAACCACATTCACAATCACACCAGTCGGTTTGAAATCTGATTTCACACTGAGAATTCATTTACAAAAATAATGCAGACATTAGATTAAGAAGCGAATTCGGCATACCTTATTTGTACAACAACAATGGATGAGGCAGGAGTTAACCAAATCGAGCTAACATAAAACGTTGATATTTTATACTCGTACAATGAAAAATTGTGATAATACCATACTAAACTCTGGTTTATGATTAACTATACTAAAAGCCAGGTTATGAACCGACCAAACAGGAAGTAGTTGGCAGGGCGAGAGGGTTAGAGGGGTAGTCTGTGCAGCGATGACACCACAGTCTAATATATACAGTCGCGCAACTCATACGTATAAAATATGCCAACATTCGACAGCTGGCGCGACAGTAGCCCTCTAGCGGCAGGCAAGTTAAAAGAGTGCACCACGACATATGATAACACATCAGAATTTGCGTAATTTATTTTATATTTTTATGCTATACAGTAAGTGTATATGGTTCTTATTAATCCTATAAGAATTTCACACGCAGTTAATCTACAATTTTCAGAAGCTGGGAATAAACGTAATTCTTTCTGCTCCTTACAACTGAATCATGGCCCTGATCACGTATCATGGTTTGAAATAATATAATTGTTTGTACGTGGACGGTTAATTCAATTCATTCCTAAATATATTTATGAACCTTAGGAACTCAATATTTCCTGTGAGAAGAGTCAAATTTGTAGGGCATATCTCGTAGGGTACATCGCGTGGTGAACTCCTCTCTCTATTTCCTGAGAAATTAACTATTTTCCATACCGCAAATTGGGGTAAACTCGGCCGCTGAGGTAAACTTAAAAATAAAGAAGGGGAAGATTTAAACCTTAATTTGACAGACAATGGTTTATGAAGTTCATTATTTTTCCATTTTTTTTTTTTTTATTATTTTGAGTCGCTAATAGTGCTCATATTATGGTTTAAATTTTTATGCTAAGTTTTCCGCATTTTACATTACATTTCCAGTTTTCACACATAAGCTTAATTTTAACTTATCCTACCTATACAGGGTGTTTCAAAAATACGGGGCATAATTTCAGGTATGTATTTCCCACATGTAGACAATCAAAATAGTTCATTACAACATGTGTCCGGAAATGCTTTATTTCCGAGTTATTGCCTTCACAACATTGAAATTCACCGGAAAGTTCTTTCCGCAGGTCGTTGCCGTCAAAGGAGACATTAAGAGGGCACTCTGACAGTTCATTCCGAGGCGAAGGTTACATTCAGTGTTGTGTAGACGTTAGACTGTGCGACATGTATTCAAATCAAGAGCTGGCAGAGATACACTTCATGTACGGTAAGGCGGACGGCAATGCTGCGCTGGCTCGTCGTTTGTACCAGGAGAGGTGCCCACAGCGACAATGTCCAGATCGGAAGACATTTGTACGTCTCCATTACCGTCTGTGCGAGTATGGAAAATTTAACTCTCCTGGTTTGGGAAGGGGACGACCAAGATCTACAACTCCACAAGTACAGGAGGAGATTCTGGAGGCTGTGAACATGACTCCTTCTATCAGCACACGAAGGGTAGCGTTGCAAGTCAATGTTCCTCATACGACTGTCTGGAGACTGTTGAAAGAGTAGTCTATCAATTGTATCCTTATAATTTGCAACGTGTACAGGCCCTGTCACCAGCAGATTACCCTGTACGAGTTAGGTTCTGTCAGTGGTTCTTGCAGCAGTGTGGTGTAAATCCGAACTTTCCTGCCTTAGTATTATTTAAAGATGAAGCACAGTTCACACGAGATGGCATAACAAATTTCCACAATCAGCATGTATGGGCGTATGAAAACCCACGTGCAACTGTCCCATCTCATCACCAGGTGCGGTTCTCCGTCAACATGTGGGCCGGTATCATTGGTGATCGATTAGTTGGACCCCATGTACTTGTAAACAGACTTACGGGGCAGGCGTACACAAACTTCCTGGAAAACACCATACCTCATGTTTTAGAAGACACTCCACTGATCAATCGTCAACACATTCACTTCTTGCATGATGGCGCTCCTGCACACTTCAGTCGTAAGGCTCGCCGGTACTTGGATCGAAGGTTTCCTGATCGATGGATAGGTAGAGGTTGCCCACTTGCTTGGCCTCCACGCTCACCTGATCTGAACTCTCTCGATTTCTACTTGTGGGGCCATTTAAAATCATTGGTTTATTCGTCTCCGGTGCCTGATTTGGAATCCCTTCGGAATCGAATTGTGGCATGTTCTGAGGACATACGCAATACTCCTGGAGTTTGAGATCGTGTTCGCAGGTCAATGAGACATCGATGTGAGGTCTGTATTCAAGCAGGAGGTGGACATTTTGAACATCTTGTGTAATGACAACGACCTGCGGAAAGAAAAACGTTCCGGTGAATTTCAATGTTGTGAAGGCCATAACTCGGAAATGAAGCATTTCCGGACACATGTTGTAATGAACTATTTTGATTGTCTACATGTGGGAAATACATACCTAAAATTATGCACCGTATTTTTTAAACACCCTGTATAATACGTAATTTACATGCACTTACTGTTATTATGACGTAGGTGATAACAAATGAATATACAATTAACTTCAATGAACTCAGAAAATGTAGGCCTAATTTTATTTTCAGAGCAGAAGTGGTGTAAGTCAAAAATGGGTAATGAGAGTTAAAGTAAACATTCTGTAAAATACAGCGCAAAGTAGCAGTTAATATTGAATTTATTTAAACTATTAGTAGTCAGTGAATAGCACGAAGGATATATTAATTGCTACTTTGCGCTGTATTTTACAGAATTTTTACTTTAAACCTCATTACCTAATTTTGACTTATACCACTTCTGCTCTGAACGGCTCAAATAATCACTGGCAATGTAAAATCAACACCAATAACAGTCATGCAAATTATTACAGAAGAGATTGCTTTTTATATTAAATTTAAAAAGGTTCTTTTATTTCTTGAGAACCTAATACGTCTGCCACATGAATCTACACCAACACATCAGAAATTTATCGACACAGTCTGGATTTATTCAAGAAGTGAATATTTTGCAAAAGGATTATAATACGCCATGAATTCTTTAAAAATTAACACCATAATTCCTACTTGAATGCAATATAACATTCAACTTTTGAAGAATATAAAGGAAAAAACACGAATACAAAAATTATGGAATTACTTGCATTAAAAACTGTAGATACATTATCCAAATTCGGAATGGTTACACATTTACACATGATCTCCGCAAAACAATAATATACTGTAACAGGTATTTACTTTGATTTTATTTAAACTCTTCTTCCTGACATACAAATAGGTAACTGATAACTAATAAATGTTTTATGGAACACAATATGTAGGCTACCTCAAGAGGCCTATATATATATTATTAGTCCTTTTGGGCTACCTACAGCGTGGATTATAGGTTATGACTGAGTTATGATTTTCTCTTGGTCTTTAGGGAATCTGAAGAACGACAAATTCGGAGATTTAAACTTGTTGTTACTGCAATTTTCGTCATTGCACACATTGCCTTTATTCCGACGCATGATTAAAACGTTATTATAACATTTCGCATACCTTTAAAGTACGTGCTGGCTGTATCAACCCTATGACCAGTGCCTTGCCTGCCGCTTGAGCGCTAGTGTCGTGAATGTTGGCAAAAAAAGTGTTGAAGTTGCGCGACTGTATATATTAGACTGTGGATGATACGTTGAGTATGGCGGGGCGGAGGGGGGAAGGAGAACGGAGCTTTTCATTGGACCTCACGTGAAAATGTCGTCTGCTAACGAAAAACTGGCAACGGAATCACGGAGACAGTGTAGCCAAACTTCCCAGTTCCTTTGGAGTATCACGTGCATTATGAGTCGCATTTCGTACCAGCGTCATTAGCTCGTGCTTTCTTAAAAACAGTAATTTTAATTACTAATATTGTTGATAGTGTTATCGAGAACTATATTCAGTAGTTATTTTAAACATATCGGTGAATACGCTGAATATGCTTTGAATCTCGCGCCACTATGTGGCAACAGAGCTCAGAAAGCGAGCAACAGAACTTTGCTTCCGGTTTAGTCGGTTCATAACCTGGCTTTTAGTATAACATTGTTGTCCGCAAGTACATATAAAAACAATTATAACATATTTACAGAAAAAAAAAGCTTAAAAATATCATCTCCCTCTGCCGGAATCATAAAAAAACACCAAATAAATAGCTAGCCGCTGTCGGTAAAATTCTGTAGCTGACCATAGTCCTGAAAACACCAGATTTAGCTACAAAACCGCTGACTTGGCGACACTGGCTGTGGGCAAACTTTCATTTCAGGAAACAGAAGTTTCCATGACTACGCGCCGCGTCGGGCGGCGTGGCGGGAGACTGAACTACTGAACGCTCTACTCAAAGAAAGCCGCCAACAATCGCACAGCTGAGTGGTAATATCCAACACAGATGACAACGTGGAACAACTAGATTAAATGCCAGTATTCACAGAGAGCCGACGAACAGTAATATACCGGAGGTATCACAGCTGTTTGTCTCCTTATAGCCATTTTGTATATTAATTTCGTTTCGTAGTTTCCTCTATACTTTTGTCCGTCCAGAGTCCGTGGGTATCCAGAGTACCGCAATCGTTTGAGCCGGCAAATGCCGACAAATCCGCCATTGTTAGTCCAGCGCGCTATGCAGTATACAGTTGTATAGGGAAAGAATGTAATTTAAGTGCGAAAAAATGCAGTGCTGCTGTGTTCAGAACTGTTCACAGAGAACTGAAAAAAGCGCACATTTGTTTCCACTGTGACAAGGTGGAAGAAATAAAGAAAAATGAAAGAAGTGACTATAAATATAAAAAGGAACGATCCACTACCAAGGGAGCATACATTGTGAGATTAATGAATGACTGTGTTTTGATACTTATTTTTTCAAAAATTGGGCCCCAAAATATTTTTATTATAACTAATCTAGAATTTAAGTTGTTTCAGCAATGATATTTCTACATAAAACAAATTAAAATCACGTACCAATTAGGATCAGTGTCAAATTTTTACCATCTTCTCCCTTTGAAATCAAGCATTTCTGAATTTAATCCTATTTGCTATTTGCAAGAATGATATAATATATTTGTGAAGTTCTGAATTCATTCTTGACACAAGTTTGTATTGTTTGGCTCGATTGGAAAATGCAGAGACCGTAGAAACTAGAAACCCTACTAAGGTTAGACTGATGTGAAATTTAAATTTTCTAAACTATTTTAGGTAGATCTCTGAAATGTTGTACTTTTAATTTGTAATTTTAAATTCTGTAAATTTAGGTTTTCAAAAATTGCTACTATTATGGCCAGAATGTTTTTCTACATACTTGTCAGACCTTCAGAAACAAAACTTACTATACAATTTTCCTTTTATTTTACTAAAGAAAATAATTTAAAATATTTAATGCACTAAAAGTGTAAAAACAGAAAAAAATTCAACTCGAGCGTAAAAAAATAGTATCAAAATACCTTTTATTGATATTCTGGCTGATATGCATATATATTATCAGGCAGTACATCTCACTTGACGATATGTGTCAGAGGAAGAACAATTGTTTGTATGCATCTGAAGTCTGATTAGTGGAATATGTAGCTAATCGGCGAAGCATGCATTGGAGGGAGAAAGGAACGGGCCTCCCTACCCCATTATCTCCTGGCCTAGTTGTCTCATGAGTGATGCCTTATCGGTGGTACTTATGAGATTCAAACATGTGTTCGGACATTTGACTAAACAACAGCAACAAAAAAAAATATGAGTGTTAGATGTAATCCTGATAGTAAGTCTTCTTAAGAACATATTCAAAAACCTCTAATGATTATTGTAATACAGTAAACTCTATGTAAACTGTAAGAATTGTTTATGTATTTTCACGATATGACTTCCTAAGCTAAAACGACATAAAATAAATAAATTAAAAAAAAACTTTACAAAAATTTATGCACGTAGTACAAAATCTGTAGAAAGAGTTGAATTTTTAGCAATGCAAAATTTACAGTAAATTAAAGTTGATAAAATTCACTTCAAAGTTTTGGATTATAATAATGAACCAGGTCTCTGTCTTTTTTATTTTCTAGGCGTTTTGAAACATATAGATATAGCATATTAAATACAGAACTTACCCTTATATACACTACCACGCTGTGCACACCTAACCTACACTAGTAAATAAAGGTGACTAAAAAAACTATGTAAACTTATGAAAACACTATAATAGATAAGTATTATTTACAAATCACTATAGACTGTAGACACTATTATAACACTAACAATAAAACTGTTAGAAACTTGCAAATATTTCTTGTATCACAAACAAAAACCAAGCATGGAAAACACGTTGTTATGGCTACTAGAAACAAGCGGAATTTTCCTTTAGACAAGAGTTGTGCTCTCCATTGTAACTGAATGATTTTTAAAGGAAAGCAGCCTTTGAAGTAGGCCTAACACCTGTTGGATTCTATGAAGAAATATTTCGAGAAGTCGAGAAGCTACACTGGCTCAATCGGAAATCTAATATAATAAATAATGTATGAAGTAGAGCGTAATTTCCTAAGTGGTTGCAGAATTCAGAGTTGAGGGCGTGGACGGAGCATTTAAATTAAAAGTCAGAGACCGCAGGCTTTTAATAATGTGACCCTAAACACTGATAGACCGGTCGTATGGTCATGAAAATAGGGAGAGAGCATCTTTAGACCAAAAATTAATTTTTAAAGGTAAAATCAAGGAAACGATTTTTTGACCAAAAATGACAAAACCTCACGTCATTGTCTCCTTGGGGACATTATACTGAAATTACTAACTTCCATATTTTTAAAGCTAAATTCACAAAATGTTTATCACTAGTATATCTAGTTGATAATAACACATGTACAAAATTCGTCTCTCTATGATAAGTGATTTGCATTTTATTAATAACTTAATAGAATAATATTAAATTACTTTGTACAAAGAGCCCCTTGCGTCACAATTTACATTATTTTTAGTTGATATTCACTTATATGATTCTTCATATATATTGGAACAAACATTACTATTGGAATTTTCTGTACAGCGAATGGGTAAATTACTGGGAAATTTTATGGCTATTAATTTTTTATTTTTATAATAAAAAAAATTCTAGTAATTTACTGATTAATTTTACAGCAAACCCTATAGTAAGCTTTGATTTCATGTATGTAAGGATCCATATAAGTGAAAATCACTTAAGAATAATGTAAATTGTAGTGCAAGGGCATTTTTATATAATATTTTAATAAAATAATTAATAAAATGCAAACCAAATGCAATTTTGTACACTTGTCACTATTAAGCAGATATATCAGTGATAAAAGTTTGATGAATCTAACTTCGTAAGTATGGTAGTTATTAATTTCACTGTTGTGAACTCTTAATATTAATGAACTTCGCGAAATTTCAGTATAGTGTCCCCTTATATGCGGAAGCCGGAGAGTTCGCACGAGGAATGTAGTTGGAAATGTTTAAATTTATTGTTATTTTATTTGAAACATTGTTGTTTTAATTTGTTACTTGTAATTTATTAAGTTCTTGTTGCTGTAATACCTACAACTGTGACGTTTATGAAGGAGTGTATTGAACATTTAAATGTATATTTATGCTATTATAATTATTAAATGAATTTTTTTACATTAGTATGTTGACTGACAATAATGTTCTATAATGTAAGAAGATCCTTTAGACGTTTTTGCCCTTCAAATTAAAAATATCTGAGTTTTACTTTAAATATTCCTATCCCTAGCGTGTTGAAAAGGACTAACAATGGCGGCCGACTCGATGATTGCGCTACTCTGGTATATCCACGGACTCTGTGTCCGTCTTGCTTCTGCTGCCTCCTAGTCTTATTCAAAACTTCTTGCAGTTTTAGTTCTAAGTTCCTGTCGTTTTCCTTAAAACGGTAAAAAAAATTGGGAGCACGTTTTCTGTACGTCTACTCGCCTTGGATTCTATGTAGTTACCGACTGATCTAAAGAAATATCATTAATACAAATATCATCAAATTTGCTCAAAACGACATACATTGAAAAGAGAAAATTCGTCACAATAACTACCTTCATCTACATTTATTTACTCGAAAAGAGATATCTTTTATAAATTCATTGAATGAAATCCATTCATCCATAGTTTTCTGCCCAAGGGCAGGTCTTTGACTGCAAAGCCAATATTCTCCAATATTCCTATTTTCTGCCTTCCTCTTTGTCTCCACTTTTTGCGGTAGAGACATAGAGGTGAGGAGAGTGGATTTGACTAAATAGGCGCTCCGGATTTCACTGAATGAATAGAATCGAACGTATGTATTTTGCCCCAAGATTTTAACATCATTAAAAAATTCAAATTTACTGGGAGAACATTTCAACCCGGACCCCGGAGATAGGGTATCAGTACTTGCAGACTCAGGGTCACACTCTGAGAGGTAAGAACCCTATATAGAATGATGGAAAATAATCCGTATTGCCAACAATTGGTGGCGGCTTTAATTAATTGATATTGTAATACTAATTATGATATTGAATTACTCTAGCGATAGCTTGGAATGTAACAAACAGTACGCCGACCTCGTACATGAGCAAGTGTTTAAAAATTGACAACGTTTATCCCTGTACCAAGCTACGTTCTTGCCAGGAAGTTTGTACAAGTGCTGTGATTGTTCACGGAGACACTTGTCAGGCAACTCATGTAAAACTGAGGTAGCCAAATAACGGACCGCGGTCCACTAAATTGAAATATTTATTAATTTTAGTTTTATGCCATAGACTTCCTGGTGTGTGTATTTTTTTCATACTTCTTTTGATAACATATAATGTATTATATAAGCAAGGAAAACCTTTTAGCGAGTCTTAGCTTTAGGAATGGAAGTAGTAATTTCTTGTAAGCATGTGGATTTCAACACGAGCGAACACAGAAAAGCTATATGCATCCCATTTTAACAGATCATTCGCCTTTCCAATATCACTCACCACACGAACTTAATCTTCAGTCACAGGGGGGCAAGAAGCGAACCATTTCTCAAACTTTTTTTTTGTAAACGTTCAACCTTTACGGTTCCAATAGTAAAGTAGCCTCATAGTAAGTATAGAGAAGATTGAGAATGCTGGGTTTGCAGTGCAACACCTGCCATTGGACAGGAAACTATGAATGAATGAAATGAATAGTAAATATAACCATAACTAGATAATTTAGTGTGACTATTACACTTTTACTACGTCACACTACTTTTGACCAATAAAACGGTACGTAAGGACATCTTTCAACCAATCATGGCTGCTTATCGCCAATTTTATCGCATCCCTAGCATTTGTTTAATTTTAGCTTTCCCTAGCATTTGTTTCTTTTTATTACTCCCTAGCATTTGTTTCTTTGTTTGCCAACATTTCAAACTGCACTTGTCTGGACGTCAAAAAACAGAAAATTACAAACCACTCCAGTCGATGCACAGCACTTTCAAATATGACTCGCATTGACATTCAAGAACAAGAATTAATAAAGTTTACTGGTCATGGCTATGCATCTTCCCTGAAATCGTATTTACAAATCAATGAAGAGGACCATTCGGAAATACTCAATAATATCAGGAATAAACCACTTCTTTTACGCACACGTCCAATATAACATCAACTGAACCATCAACAACTAAAACATTCAAATTTGAAAATTGTACTTTCAATAATTGTTCCTTTTAAAATTATTCATGTTTATTTTTTATTTCATCAACCTTAATTAAAATTTTTCTTCTTTATTTCATAATCCCTATTAAAACTTTTCTAACACTTGTTTATATTACTTCGGTTATGTTATAGATTCTGCTCTGTGATATTACGGATAATCACGTATCAGAGATTGTTTAATATTAAGATTTATTGAAAATCATCTTTCAAATGAGGTTGATTACTGGGATCCGGATAATTGAAGTGGAACGCAACTGTTTTAACAAAAATGAAACTGAATCAACAAGGCCTTCTTGACTAGTAATCGTCCACAGAGTTCAATGAAGGTTCCATAGTTGGCACAATTGATAACAATAAAACAGCTAATCATAACACACTACTGCCATCTAGCGTAATATTTGTAATGTTCAGATGGAACAATAATACGTTTGAAACAGTTGTATTTTCGTAAGTCAATTAATATTTTATTGTATTGGAATACTTTGTTACTTCTAATCTTTATATACTTTCTTCTAATCGTGTAATAGTCAATTAAATCCCACTCGAGTTTTGACTTTCTCTAGATAAATCAAAACCTCTAGTGAGATTACTGTTGATAATCATTATGAAAGTTACTACTATACAACCAAAAAAATATAGGGTGATATTGATATAACTATGCAGATTCAAGTGGGTAATAGAATACATTAAAATAAATAAAAAGAAATTGTTATGCGCTATATACTTAAGAAGAAACGTGAGCAGAAAACTTGACAAAATATTTTCATATCTTACACAATTTTAATAATATATAGCTTTAACTTAAAATGCTTATTTGAAATGACTCTCGTACTTAATGTGAACTGATTAAGAATTTTTGGTTGATTATTTGTAAAGATTTTTGGTATGCTACGGTTTTCAGGTACAATTACTATTGATATCCGGTCACAGAATTTTGATATTCATGCATAAAAACGATCTGTAATAGCACATATACTTTTAACTGCAGAAACTTCTTAGTAAACATTTTCATTGATTTTGTGACATTTAGGGGTAGCAGATCGTAGGAAGAAGGAAATGAACAACACCCAAATGCCATTGGTCTGCTAAGTCGACCGGTTTAAAACTCTTCGCGGGATATTTCTTCTGTACAAAAAAATGACCATATTCAGGACTTGTTAAAAACCTTGACAATACTGAAAATTGACTTTGTTGATCTAGTTCTCTCGCATAAGCGCTCGTTGGGTTCTCTAACTTCTATTAAAATTTCATAACAGCAATACTTCACTAAAAATGCAATCATAATACTGTACTATTTTAAATGTCACACATGTAACCTTGTATTTTGTTGTTGTTTCTGTTCTATGATTTTACACAGTGAATATAAAAAATAACTATTATCTTTCAATATCAAGGGTTTATTATTCCAAGGCATATTTTTAACCACTGGCTAAACAAAACACTGCAGCTCGTAACGTCAATTCTCGCCCACTAGACTGCGAAAGTTTATGCACTAAAAAACCAAGGAATATGTATGCATTTATGTATTTAGAATTTCTGAAATATGCAGTAAAAATTAATGCTTAGTCGAAGTATTCGCGTTATTGTTTCAGTCTGACCTAATATACAATATATCAACTGTTCTCAACCATTTTCAATGACGTACCACTTGTTTGGATTTTGGACATTAGCTGTACCACTAACCAAATTCATAGCGTAAAATCGTCAACTGTCGATCCCAGGGTTATAATGAACGTTTCTGTGCTCCAGTACCAATTACTGATTGCATAATTTAGATGTGTTTAAGGCAACATCTCCACTAAAAGCATCTTTTTCAACCAAATTTCTAGAGCATGTCTACTATGTGAAGGACTAACAAAATCCAAATTTTGAACTCACAGACGCTTTTAGCTTTTCATTTTTTACTTTTTTTTTTTTCAAACTGAAATTTTTAGTAGATGATCTCAATTTGTAAGCCTATAAGTAAACATTCTGATGGGGGCAGATAAAAAAAGTTATTTCTTTTTCTTTCACCATGTTAATAATGTCAAAAGAAGTGCTTATAGAAATCATGGTCAATAGACCGCAATTACGAGGGCCGTAAAATAAGTAAGAACACACAATTACATTGGAAAAATTTATTGGAACAAACACAGCAATTAATGAGCAATTTTTAACATATTCCCCACCGGAATTGAGACATTTGCCATATCATGGGATAGACCGAGAGGTGCAGACAGCTGTCAAACGCTGGTTCCGATCCCTGGCTGCTGATTTCTACGACACAAAGATAAAAAAATTGATCCCATAGTATGACAAATGTCTCAATTCCAGTGGGGAATATGTTGAAAAATAGTGCAAAAATTAGCGTATTTTTTTAAATAAATATTTTCACGCAATTGTGCTTTTTTCTGCAAACGGCCCAGGGAAAATAACTTTCTGAACGGCCTCGTAATTGCGGTCGAGTGGCCAAAATTTGTATAAGCACATTTTTGACATTATTAACATGGTGAAAGAAAAAAATTACCTTTTTTATCTCCCCCATAAGAATGTTCGCTTGTTAGTTCTTCTTTTGTTACATTCATAAGACATAAAGAAACATATTTTCTATGCATTCATTTTATGAAATATTTCACTTATTCTTTTACAGTTTTTTTTTAATTTTCAATATGTTATTTTTTCTATAATTCATGAGAAAAATGACATCAACTAGCAGCATTTTATACAAAATAAATGCATACAAACATGCAGCTACATCATAAATATTTGGAATAAAAATTTCGTCCGGAGTGATTAATATTTGGCAAAAAACAAGTTTGCTGTCCTATAAAAAAATAAACTTACAGAAAAATAGATTTGAAAGTAAAATGAATATTTATGTAAATTAAAACAAACCTAACCTGTCACAGATTCGTATATACAAGATATACCAGAAACCTAAACTAACCTGAACTGTCACAGATTCTTATATACAAGATATACCAGAAACCTAAACTAACCTGACCTGTCACTGATTCTTATATACAAGATATACCAGAAACCTAAACTAACCTGACCTGTCTGAGATTCGTATATACAAGACATGCCAGAAAACTAAACTAACCTGACCTGTCACAGATTCTTATATACACGATATACCAGAAACCTAAACTAAACTCATCTGTCAAAGATTCTTATATACAAGACATACAAGAAACCTAAACTAACCTGACCTGTCACTGATTCTTATATACACGATATACCAGAAACCTAAACTAAACTCATCTGTCAAAGATTCTTATATACAAGACATACAAGAAACCTAAACTAACTTGACCTGTCACAGATTCTTATATACAAGACATACCAGAAACCTAAACTAACGTGACCTGTCACATATTCGTATATACAAGATATACCTGAAACCTAAACTAACCTCATCTGTCACATATTCGTATATACAAGACATACCAGAAACCTAAACTAACTTGACCTGTCACAGATTCTTATATACAAGACACACCAGAAACCTAAACTAACCTGACCTGTCACATATTCGTATATACAAGATATACCTGAAACCTAAACTAACCTCATCTGTCACATATTCGTATATATAAGACATACCAGAAACCTAAACTAACTTGACCTGTCACAGATTCTTATATACAAGACATACCAGAAACCTAAACTAACCTGACCTGTCACATATTCGTATATACAAGATATACCTAAAACCTAAACTAACCTCATCTGTCACATATTCGTATATACAAGACATACCAGAAACCTAAACTAATCTCTTCCGTCACACATTCGTATATACAAGACATACCAGAAACCTAAACTAACCTAACCTGTTACAGATTCTTATATACAAGACATACCAGAAACCTAAACTAACCTAATCTCTCAGAGATTCGTATATACAAGACATACCAGAAACCTAAACTAACCTAATCTGTCACAGATTCGTATATACAAGACATACCGGAACCCTAAACTAACCTAATCTGTCACAGATTCGTATATACAAGACACACCAGAAACCTAAATTAATTTAATCTGTCATTGATTCGTATATACAAGATAAACTATAAACCTAAACTAACCTAACCGTTTACAGATTCGTATACACAAGACATCCCAGAAACCTAAACTAACCTAATCTGTCACAAATTCGTACATACAAGACATACCGGAAACCTAAACTAACCTAATCTGTCACAGATTCGTATATACAAGACATACCAGAAACCTAAACTAACCTGAACTCTCACAGATTCGTATATACCATACATACCAGAAACCTAAACTAACCAATCTGTCACAGATTCGTATAGACAAGTCACACCAGAAACTTAAACTAACCTATCCTGTCACGGATTCGTATATGTATGGAAAGCATATCCTGAGTGTACACTAGCGCGAAACTTTCGTAATGTCACCAAAGTAATGTTGGAATTACAGATGAGAGAGCTGAAGATGTGGAAGCGAAGTGGCAAGAGAACTATCTCAGCGTTCGTTTAACCTAATTAAGCATTACTAATTACAAATTTCATTAATGGTGTATCTTCGATTCCGCTATGCAAAATACATGGATGAAAAAAAAAATGGACTTAAATAATTGAAAAATTCTAGAAACGTGGCTTACAAATTGGAGAGTAAAAGTAAATATTGAAAAAACACAAGCTATCATATTCACCCATAGGAAACCTAAAAAACCAGATTGCCTTCATCACTTCTCAGAAAACGTTGACTACAAAAATTAAGTTAAGTATCTAGAAGTGATTCTTCTCAAACGTCTGCGCTACAATGAACACATACTATATGCAAGAAACAAAGCTCTGGCCAGATTTATTCACTTATACCCACTGATTAGATCTCCGTATCTTAAAATTCCCCTCAAAATAATGCTTTATACATCTGTCATAAGTTCAGTGATGACATAATATATTTGTGAAGTTTGGAATTCCGCTCATCAAAGAATTATCAGAAGACTACATGCAATTCAACGATCCGTCTGCTTAAAAGTCACTGGTGCTGATTATACCACATCAAATGCACAGCTCCAATATACGTTACAGAGTGAATCATTTTATGATTTCATCAAAACAATTTCAAATAACTTTTCTCGAAAGTTGCTGTATCATTCCAACCCCCTCATTCGAGCTCTGGCTACTTCAAAAAGAAGTGTGATTAATTGTCTTGAGGAAAAAATAATTAAGTTGGAATCAAAAAACATTATAATGTCTTCCTATATTACTTTAACGTAAAAACCTTATGATATATAAGGCTGAAACTTTTGTAAAAATCAAATGATGGCAATAAAAATAAATATTATTATGAAATGGATAACTTTGTATGACGCTTATAATTTTATTTTGTTAATAATATTAATCGCGAATAATGTAATAAAACCTTACCAGATCATGCAAGTAAATCCCAGAAGAATATAAAAACACAGCTAAACAGTACCTACCTCATGTTGTTTCAGTTCAGCAGAACGATACCGGACCCGTAAAATTCCCGTCTTATACCACTTTTTTTTTAATTTAGTACTGCGTTATACAGATCTGTGTAATTTGTTAGTTGAATTAAACCTCTGTGAATGCTTTCTTGTGGGCTACTTATTTTCATATTTAATTTGCAATTCTTAAATTATGTTTTATGCTTCTAACGATAAACTTTTGTCAGGTTTCGGTGCGTACATAAAATGGAAAAGGAGTTTGTTATTGAAATAATTAATACGATCGTTAATTTATTGTTACATTATTTGTTCTTAAAATGTCTATATTATTTAATTTTTTAGACACAGCAAGTGCATGTTAGATAAGTATCTAGCAAACAGAGTTTCATTTGACCCACGATAATAATTTAGTATGGAAAATTAAAATTTTTGGCACGGATGGTACATAATTACAGTTAAACGCAAAATTTTCCTTCCAATTTTCAGAGAATTGGGACTGTTAGTGATTAAGACCGATGTTTACGTGTATATCACTGGTGTGGTGAAAACTTTGCATTTTGATAAAAATATGCTGCTTACTTGTACAATTCATTCATTCATAGTTTTCTGCAAACTCGGCATTCTCCTGTCATTCCTATTTTATACCTTCCTCTTTGATTTGTACAATATTAATCGATATTCTCTGCAAATCGCTTTACTACATGTTTGTTGAAAAAGGATGTAAATTGAAAATACTGGGGCTGTTTCTCAAAACTCATGGACTAGTAATACTAGTCTGCACAGTAATAATATTAGTTTATTTTACAAGTCTTTGTTTCTGGAAACTATAAGGGTAAAGTAGTAGTTGTCGGTTCGCAGACTAGTAACATTGGTTCACCAGTGGTACCTGCCATAACAAGAAAAAAAAATAGAAGTCATGTATTGTTAGCAAAACTTCAATTACAAATTCCTCTGCAAACTGGGATTATTTTCCAGTGCCATCAGGTCTTTCTGTCCTAGACAACCAAGAATTTCAGAATCTTTTCCTAATCTACAGCAGTGAATTTTGCTGGCTTTCTTCTTTCATTGCCAGTTTTTGTGACATTGTCAACTTCAGCGTACAAATTAAATATAAAACTATACTAATTTATGAATAAATCAAATGTAAAATTTAAACAAATATTTAGCAAATTTTTCATCAAGTCATAAGTGGCTGTCGGCAGTAGTCCCTACATGAAAATATGTAGTGTTCGCACGTTCTGTCCTGTAATGTTAGAACTGTATGCAGTAAACCGGCCTTCAGCTAGCTATGACATAATGCACTGCAGCGGCAGGTACTGAACACAAACAAATGCATGAAGGATTTGCATATGCCTACGAAACAAATGACCGTAGATAGCGATACCACAGTCAATTATACAGAGTGAAAAGTAACTAAACCGACAAAGTCCGGGAGGTTATTTGAGACACCAAAACAAACGATTTTCTCTAACGTTATACTTTCCTCAGAGTATTTATTAAACCGGCAGAAGGCGTATGCGTTCTTGATTTCATGACTAGAAATTTACATTTTGTTGTGCGTCTTGACCCGGTGCAGTCTTTTATTAAGCCGATCTGGTAGCTCGGATATTTGCTGCAGCAGAGGGGAAATAAACGATAATCCTGAAGTCTTTCACCATGTTGGACATTGCATGACAATTGAGATAAGGAACCCTGGTCTGGAAATGACTGAGTCGAATGTTATAAGCAAAAATAGTTGTGTGGAAATGGAAGTCTAATTTGGCACCACGTGCCCTCCTTCCCTTAACCTTTGGAACAGTCTTGGAAAGATGGTATGGGCCGGATGTCTCCTACGTGGATACTTGTTCCGATACAATCTGTGAGCTTGTCTGATGTTCCCATTGGCTCATCCATATTCCAAAATCAGATCTGCATATTCCGCTCTCGTGTACTCCTCCACTTCACTAGGACTGAACGACTGGACACTGCAACTTGTACACATACACTGCTGTCTACAGACGTGCATATCAGGATCGACCATGTCCGTTACACATTACACTATCTGCATTGCTTTAGTGTAGTTTCCTGTCCCCATCCCTCAGACAGCGCACTGAATGGAATACTGTATGTAGACAACGTAAACAACGCCAGATGAATACAGTATGATTGTGTAAGATGTACAGACAAATACACATAAATAAGGTTTACAGAGGAATGAAATTATTTCATTTCATTTCACACAACTATTTTTGCTTGTTACTTTGGACTCGGTCATTTCCGGACCAGAGTTCCTTATCTCAAATTGATACATGTGCCCTTCGCCATCATCCCTTAAAGTTTGTAACACTGCCGTTGTAACCTTTGTGTACAGGTCAATGGAGTTATTTTTTAATACCTTTTGCTGTGATTTTGGTGTGTAATGTTCTATAAGACACTCAAGCAATAAAGCATGGAGTCCACACCTGTGGAGTGACGGTCAGCGCGTCTGGCTGCGAAACCAGTTGGCTCGGGTTCGATTCCCTGTCGAGGCAAATTACCTGGTTGAGGTTTTTTCCGGGGTTTTCCCTCAACCCAATACGAGCAAATGCTGGGTAACTTTCGGTGCTGGACCCCGGACTCATTTCACCGGCATTATCACCTTCATATCATTCAGACGCTAAATAACCTAGATGTTGTTAAAGTGTCGTAAAATAACCCAATAAAAAATAAATCATGGTAATGGTTTGTGTTACATTAACATCTATTGTCCTGGCGAAATAGTGCCTGTGCTATATTTGCATGCTGCAGGGATATATCCTTGACTCTGGTGGCTATAATCTTGTATTATTGTTTTGTTATTTGAACGCACCCTTTCTTCCTCGTCTCTGATTGGAGCCTTTGACTTTCGATGGTGGATGTGGATCGGCTGCAAGCGAACGACCTGCGGGTTTTGGGACGACATGAGACTTCAGATGGAGAAAGCCACAGGAAGCAGTAGTGGCAGCCTTTGTCCTTCGGACTTGGAGGATTAGCCAGCCTGTGACCGCCCGGCTAGTAGTGCAGGAACCAATCTGGCGACACTGCGGTTTTCTTCCTGACGGGAAGTTGGCCTGTTGTTAAGGCCCAGCTACGACGTACCCGCTGGCAAGTAGAGCACCAGGGGTTTGTGCATAATTTCATTATTTCCTGAAGTGTGTGTGATCATCATAGTTGGACAAGAAAGAACATTCTTAACTCTGAAATTTGGTGTATTTTGATAATTGTACGGCGTGTGTCGTCGTTTCCTCGTACATGCAGATGTGCGTCGTTCCAAGGTTGGACTGTCCCATCTTTAGGAACAGTGCTAACGCAGTGCGAGAATATTTTCTTATATCTACATGACTTTTACCTTTTCGGCGCAGATGCCGTTATTTGTTATTACATTGGTTCTATGTTTAATTATATGCTCTCTCTCCTTCAGAGAAATATTTATTACACTAACCTGCCACCAGGCTACGCATTTACGTGCCTTCAGCACTAGATTCTTGTATAATATTTCTGGCTATGTCTTATGTGCCTTTTTTTTTTTACTATTTGCTATTTAATTGTAACATTTATAATTTTGTTTCCTAGTAATACTCTCTACTCTGTTATTGTTTTCTATAGTTTATTAAATAGTTAATATGATGGTGATTTTCTTATGAGATTGTTAGGGGCAACCAAAAACCTTATAAGCTGATGATCCATGTTTCCTTCCAGGGATTTTCCCCAGGCACTCTGACCTAACAGTGCCTCATAGCACAATATGACATTAGAGAAAAGTGCTTGTTTTGGTGTTCCATACAACCTCTCAGAGTTTAGCGGTTTAATTACTTTCATTTTTTATATTTGCAAAAATGGTGAATATCCAGAATATTGTGAGATCAGAAATATGCAAAGAGTTTGTAATACTTACTAGAGAGACATACCCGTGAGTGGCAGGCAAGAAAAATGTCACAAATTGAATCGGCTAGCATCCGCCATTAAAGGGAGTGTTTGCGGCTCGAAATTCGAAAACAGTACCACAATACATTGATGTAGCCTGGTGATAGACACTGTTTTAAACATCTTTTACAAAGGATGAGTCGTGATGAAATAAACATGAATGCAGAGGAGCGCTATATTTATTAAAGTATTATAATGGCGATATTCTAAAAAATAAATTAAGTCACCATATACACTCGGGATAAGTATGTGAGATATTGAATAATGGCAATGTCAACATTAATTTTCAGTATTACTAGTATTGTTTTAAAGACATAATAATGGATATTTACTGTAATAAATATCTATATGATCTATATTACAGTCCTTTCATGCAAAGGAAGAGGAAGGTATATGGTGCTTAGAAAATATTTAGTGGTGAAATATGAGATCATAAAAATTCTGGAAACCGATTTAAAATATAATGAGGATAAATTTTATCATAAAACAATCTATTCATTGTCTAATTGATGACCACCAAGTTAGAGGTCAGTACAGACTTTTTAATACAATTAGTAGCGGTAATAGTAGGCCTAGTTGTAGTGGTAATAATAGACCTAGTAGTAGTGGTAATAATAGGCCTAGTAGTAGTGGTAGTAGTAGGCCTAGTAGTACTGGTAATAATAGGCCTAGTAGTAGTGAGACCTAGTCAGTGATAGTGGTAATAATAGGCCTAGTAGTGGTGGTAATAGTAGGCCTAGTAGTAGTGGTAATAATAGGCCTGGTTGTAGCGAGGCCTAGTCAGTGCTAGTGGTAATAATAGGCCTAATAGTAGTGGTAATAATAGGCCTAGTAGTAGTGGTAATAATAGGCCTAGTAGTAGTGGTAGTAGTAGGCCTAGTAGTACTGGTAATAATAGGCCTAGTAGTAGTGAGACCTAGTCAGTGATAGTGGTAATAATAGGCCTAGTAGTGGTGGTAATAGTAGGCCTAGTAGTAGTGGTAATAATAGGCCTGGTTGTAGCGAGGCCTAGTCAGTGCTAGTGGTAATAATAGGCCTAATAGTAGTGGTAATAATAGGCCTAGTAGTAGTGGTAATAGTAGGCCTAGTAGTAGTGGTAATAGTAGGCCTAGTAGTAGTGGTAATAATAGGCCTAGTAGTAGTGAGACCTAGTCAGTGCTAGTGGTAATAATAGGCCTAGTAGTAGTGGTAATAGTAGGCCTAGTAGTAGTGGTAATAGTAGGCCTAGTAGTAGTGGTAATAATAGGCCTAGTAGTAGTGAGACCTAGTCAGTGCTAGTGGTAATAGTCGGCCTAGTAGAAGTGGTAATAATAGGCCTAGTAGTAGTGGTAATAATAGGCCTAGTAGTAGTGGTAATAGTAGGCCTAGTAGTAGTGGTAATAATAGGCCTAGTAGTAGTGGTAATAGTAGGCCTAGTAGTAGTGGTAATAGTAGGCCTAGTAGTAGTGGTAATAATAGGCCTAGTAGTAGTGGTAATAGTAGGCCTAGTAGTAGTGGTTATAATAGGCCTAGTAGTAGTGAGACCTAGTCAGTGCTAGTGGTAATAATAGGCCTAGTAGTAGTGGTAATAGTAGGCCTAGTAGTAGTGGTAATAGTAGGCCTAGTAGTAGTGATAATAATAGGCCTAGTAGTAGTGAGACCTAGTCAGTGCTAGTGGTAATAGTCGGCCTAGTAGTAGTGGTAATAATAGGCCTAGTAGTAGTGAGACCTAGTCAGTGCTAGTGGTAATAGTCGGACTAGTAGTAGTGGTAATAATAGGCCTAGTAGTAGTGGTAATAATAGGCCTAGTAGTAGTGGTAATAGTAGGCCTAGTAGTAGTGGTAATAATAGGCCTAGTAGTAGTGGTAATAATAGGCTTTGTAGTAGTGATAGTAGGCCTAGTAGTAGTGGTAATAGTAGGCCTAGTAGTAGTGGTAATAGTAGGCCTAGTAGTAGTGGTAATAATAGGCCTAGTAGTAGTGAGACCTAGTCAGTGCTAGTGGTAATAGTCGGCCTAGTAGAAGTGGTAATAATAGGCCTAGTAGTAGTGGTAATAATAGGCCTAGTAGTAGTGGTAATAGTAGGCCTAGTAGTAGTGGTAATAATAGGCCTAGTAGTAGTGGTAATAGTAGGCCTAGTAGTAGTGGTAATAGTAGGCCTAGTAGTAGTGGTAATAATAGGCCTAGTAGTAGTGGTAATAGTAGGCCTAGTAGTAGTGGTAATAATAGGCCTAGTAGTAGTGAGACCTAGTCAGTGCTAGTGGTAATAATAGGCCTAGTAGTAGTGGTAATAGTAGGCCTAGTAGTGGTGGTAATAGTAGGCCTAGTAGTAGTGATAATAATAGGCCTAGTAGTAGTGAGACCTAGTCAGTGCTAGTGGTAATAGTCGGCCTAGTAGTAGTGGTAATAATAGGCCTAGTAGTAGTGGTAATAATAGGCCTAGTAGTAGTGGTAATAGTAGGCCTAGTAGTAGTGGTAATAATAGGCCTAGTAGTAGTGGTATTAATAGGCTTTGTAGTAGTGATAGTAGGCCTAGTAGTAGTGGTAATAGTGGGCCTAGTAGTAGTGGTTATAGTGGGCCTAGTAGTAGTGGTAATAGTGGGCCTAGTAGTAGTGGTAATAATAGGCCTAGTAGTAGTGAGACCTAGTCAGTGCTAGTGGTAATAATAGACCTAGTGTTAGTGGTAATAGTAGGCCTAGTAGTGGTCATAGTAGACCTAGTAGCAGTGGTAATAGGCCTAGCTAGGCCATCAGCTATATTTTCACTAATTTCTTTGCATTTAATATAACCAAAAATTAGAAGTACATGCTGTACAAAACGGAAATTACATGATTAATTCATTTATTGTGAAACAAAACAGTTTTAGACAGATATAGTCTGAGGATTTTCTTATGCACTCTGCTATTATAATCCACTGTAATGTGATGGCACCTAACCCTTACATACATTGTTGAAATCTGTCTTATAAACCTGATTAATGTGTTTCTGGAAAAACTTTTATCCAAGAAATATTCCGACATTCTGTAAACACATTCAAAGGAGGAACTGCATTTGGAACATTCTTCCAAATATATTGAGATATGCATGCTTTCCTGGGCATCCTACAATAGTAGTTATGTTCGAACAAATATTTTCGGCGCAGTATTTCACCATTTTCTTATTATTTCCCTTCAAGTGTACTTATATTTATTCGTACTCCTCAATAAGCATGAATGCTTCTCTCCCGGCGAAGCATCAACTCCCTTTAATGGCGGCCGAACAGCGGTTCAATTTTGTACGCGAAACTAGCGCCGTTGGTGTCTCTAGTTACATATTACAAACTCTTTGGAAATATGCTATGTGAAAATACAAAACAATCTCAGCATTATTAAAAGAAACTCATATAAATCATTATCGTTTTATACCTACTATTTCCTCTGATGTAGACAGAAGCTTTTCTCAATGTAATTTTCTCTTAATTGAACATCACCGTAGGAATTTTCGTTTTGAGAATATGCATGAATTTCGTTGTGTATTGCAACGCAACTGTTACGGCATTGTAACCCAGGAATGACAGTAGTAGGTCAGTTGTACTTTTGTTTCATTGTAATTTTCTTCCTCTCTCTTTGCTTTCACTAAACTTTAATTTTGGAAATGTCACCCATAGAAACAAATTTAATTTAATATAATACAAAAAAATACGAGTGTCGTGTATTATATATAATACTGTATATCATATATATTATATTACAAACATTAATATTGCAAGTACCTCCAAATAAAAGGAAAATGAATTTCAGTACGCTGTAGTCTTTCCTCCCCTAACTACCCCTCAGACTCCAGCGCGGTAAGCGTTCCACTCCCCTTTTTCACGACAGGTAACGGCAGACCACGTTACTCTAGACAGAGGGATATGGTCAAAAGTTGCGTACACTGATTCATATTACGATACTGTGAACTTGAATTGGTAGGCTACTTACCAAAGTTGCTTTCTTAAAGTTGGGCCAGTAAATGCCCCTAACGTATGCATAATCTTTGTTCTGAGGTATCAGTTCCAAAGCCTCACACATTACAAAATGTTTTATCCATTTTTTTACTTTATCATTTTTTGTTAATATGCTTGAAAAATCATCGGTTCGGTTAATATGTCCTTTGATTCATTAAACGTATTGAATATAGTTAATTTGCTTTCAATTGATGGCATTTCAGCGAAAAGATAAATCGGAACAAAAAAAAAAAAAAAAACTTGGCCTTCTAACCTGAAATAACAATACCTACCAATGACTATAAACAAATGAACTCAGTCAGCTGACTAGTGAGAGAGATCATGTCACTTGTGAAAAATTGTCACAAGTTACTAGACTGGTAAAAGAGTTTGAGAAACAGAATCTACTAGAACTGGTGAAATACATTCTGGTAACTAGTAATTAGTGAACTACTAAATTATTATTTTTTGAGAAACAGGCCCCTGGTATCGACAGATTGACTTGCTACCATAATAACTTATATAATTCTGAAATTTTTGTAGCACTGAACTCATTGCGGATTTTCTTCGCACAACATCGTTCAACCCCATAGATGTTTAGGTAAGCTTTTCAATACTTCTAAAAATGTCTAAATGTCTGAGTAAGGAGGATGAAAATTAGAATTGAATCTGCTGTAAAATAACTCGCACGTATTTCTTGTGCGAGCATCATCACACGTTTTGTTTTCCCAAATCCTTGAAGATAATGTTGATTCATCTGAAATACAATTTTTAACTAAATAATCATTTTAAAACGTTACCGCTGTAGAAGTGTGACCATCTTCATTAAAAACAAATGCAAAAGAATCTCCTACTTTACATGCATCTGAAAAAGGAAGACAAATATACAGAATGTTTCCTAGGTGGTGTTACAAACTTTCAGGGATGGTGGCGAAGGGCACATGTATCAAATTGAGATAAGGAACCATTGTCCGGAAATGACTGAGTCGAATGTTATAAGCAAAAATATTTGTGTGGAAATGGAATAATTGGCACCACATGCCCTCCTTTCCTAAACCTTTGGAACAGTCTTGGAAAGATGGTATAGGCCGGATGTCTCCTACGTGGGTACTTGCACGGATACAATCTGTGAGCTTGTCTACTGTTCCCATTGGCTCATCCGTATTTGAAAATCAGGTCTGCTTATTCCGCTCTCGTGTACTCCTCCATTTCACTAGGACTGATCGACTGGACACTGCAACTTGTACACATACACTGCTGTCTACAGACGTGCATATCAGGACCGACCATGTCCATTACCCATTACGCTATCTGCGTTGCTTTAGTGTAGTTTCCTCTCCCCATCCCTAGACAGCACACTGAATGTAATACTGTAAGTAGACAACGTAAACAACATCAGATGAATACAATATGTGTAAGATGTTCAGATAAATACACATAAATAAGGTGTACAGAGGAATAAAATTATTTCATTTCATTTCACACAACTATTTTTGCTTGTTACTTTCGACTCGGTCATTTCCGGACCACGGTTCCTTATCTTAAAATTGATACATGTGCCCTTCGCCATCATCTCTGAAAGTTTGTAACATCACCTCGGAAACACCCTGTATGTCTAAGCCGTTTACTTTCGTTGTCCATGTACAAGTCGCTGAATTTTTCTGTGGCAAGCTTGTGAAAAACTAAACCTACATACAACCAAATATAATGGAACTTTTCCAAATATGTGTTATGTTTTATGGGTAGCACATTTGTAAAAATTAAATCTACATACATCCAAATATCCTGGAAATTTTCCACGTATGTGTTATGCTGTTATGGGTAGCATTATTCAAAATCGAAAAGAAATGTACTTGGATGTAAGGTCAAATTATTTTCTTCATAATTATCATTAAAAGTATGGAGTAGGCGTAGGTTTTATCTTTGAGGACAGCGTATACGAAAAGAATGTAATGACAGTTCTTTTGTACAGTCTATACAATCTATTCAACAATTACCGCACTAAATCTTCCTCGTCGTTCAAAAGGACTTTCGCTCAAAAGAATAGCATAGAAATTTGATGTCGCTCAAAAGGCGTTACCGGACCACACACATAACATTTAGACGTTCGGTAGAAGTTTAACGTAGGTATGGAAGAAAAGCAATGAAATGTAACGAATATGAACATATATCGTAGCGCCTGGTCCTCATGAAAACAAACTATTCTTAATTTCGGTTCTGACAGTAGGATTAAGAATCTCTAGACATGTACACTACCGGTCAAAAGTTTTCGATCACCTATAACAACTATAGATTAGTAGTTAAAACAGGGATTTCGTTTTGAATATTCTACCATAACTTAATTCTAGAGAGAGAAAATATTTCTTTTGTAAGTCTATTTAGTTTTTCCGATGTGTTTGTACATTGAAATAAAGTATATTAAAGTTGTTTTCATAGCTGATCGAAAACTTTTGACAGATAGTGTACATTAAAGGTCAGTATTGAGTTTGAAACTAAATAAAGTTACTCAGAATTGCGATATATGTACGTTTAAGGACCTTAAAATTTTATAAAGAGATTACTGTCCCTTTTTACATCATTACTCTAACACTAAACATATAAGATAATGTAATATATTTCTCGATGGAATCTCTGGAGGTTAAATATTAAGACATGCAAATATTACTATGAAAAAAAGGAACGAGAATACATATAAGAGAATAGTATTACTACTCTGTAAATCGAAGTCTCGAAAATAAAATATTATACAATAAAAGTGCAATGGAATGCTAAGCAGCTAATATTTTCTTCAACAGTAGAGAAATGATGTATTTGAAATCCGTTGGATGGACTTCTAGTGTAAGTTTTAAATATGGACTTTAAGAGTAGATGACAGGTGGATACATTTACTCTTAGATATCCCTCGCAATACATAGAAATGGAACATAGAAAAAATTTGTTAGACAAGAATAAACGTTTTTAATTAAATAATAATAAATCAAAAGCAATAAGTTTGTTCATCTTTAAGACTGAACGATACTATAATTTTCATACATACACTGCAAGTATATAGGCCTACCAGTAAATTCCAGATATTTATAAGAACGTATATTTTTATTTAAAAATGCCTCATGATTAAATAAAGTGGAAATTTTGAAATGCTGACCTAAAGGAAAGGAGATCTCCAAAGACTATTGAGAAGATTGAAAATTGATTCGGAAATCACCAACATCTTTAATGCAAGAAGTGAAGATTGATAAAAATTATGTAGTAAAAATAAACACAGATGTGCACAGGAAATGCTAATGAAGAACTAATAGATTGATATCTTCCTTACTGTAGATAATCTGTTGGAGACTGTGCAAAACTGTAGATGGTCATATGGAATGGCCTTGCTATATTCTTCTGGATCAGTTTCAACAGTTGCTCCTTGTTCTGTGGGAAGCTAACAGACTCATCCAGCTCGTATACTGGTATAACATAGGCTGTTTTACTTGTATCAGCACGTTCCTTCAGGAAATGTTCAAGTTTGTCCGCCATTCCTATGCTCGGTATTATATCCACATCCGTAAGCCACACGTATTTCGTTTGACAATTACTTCTAGCGTGATTCCTCATCTGATTTTGAGGATATATATACCTTTCCCTCCATCTCATCATCACAGGGTTTCTGAATTTTAGAAGCTCCGATAACATCTGTTCTGGGTGGCTGCAATTAAGTTGGTTGTTGAGAACAATTTTGGCGATATCACATGTCGCTGGGTATTCAGAAGGATATGCTAAGTGGAAGCTAGTTCTGTCCCTGATCTCTGGGAAGCATTGTCTCAAGTACGAGATATACATCTCGGCAAGTATGAATTCTTCTCCGGTGACGAAGATAGACAATGAAATCGGTGCTGTCCAATGTTTTGAAACCTCAACCAGTGAGTAAATTTTGTCCAAAGAGCATTGTGTAGCTAGAGAGACACTATAGGAGTCTGTTAATTCTACAAATCCGTCTCCTGGGACAACAAAGTCGAAGAATTTTAAAAGTCTTCTTGCATCCCATCGTCCAAGTCTCAAGTTTATATCGAAAGTGGTGTTGAACTGTAGTGACAGTGGCCGCATGGTGGTTGTTGGAAGGCTATTCATTGTGGGCAAGGATACTTCACCGTCTGAGAAATTCAGCATCTCTTCTTGGTGTACTTCCACTTCGTGCAGAGTATGGAAAGTGTCTATTGCTTGTACATAACATTCCGTGTAGTAAATCTTCCACGTAGAAAGCAGAACGTTGATGATCGTCAGAATAACCATGTATGCAAATCCACACTTCCATGTGGCACTCGTCTGGAAGAAATAATTTGCTCATAATTGCAATGAACAATGATGTGATTAATAAATTGTATTACTAGTATTTTTCTGTCGAATTTAGGTTTAGAAAGATAGATCATTTAATCATAATTCGTATTATAATTAATATTGTAACTTTAAATTCAAAACAACAATAATGTAATTTTATTCTTCCAACAATAAGAACTCTTCACTTTCTACAATTTAATTCCACTCCCATCAACAATGGGATTTGCTCTCCACACAGCAACACAGTGTTCGTTATTGCTCTCCACAGACGACAATGACAATTTACTTGGAATATTGAGAACAACAATGAACTGTTAATTTTAACTAATGTTCACAAAGCACTATTTACAAGTCAGAACTGTCAGTTCTCAGTTCACAGTTCTTCTAGCTCAGTCACTCGAGTTCACAGTATCTCGAACCACAGACCGTCAGAGACAGTCCACTGTACTCGAACCCAGGCCCTCCAACTGCGGTCCACTGCACTCGAACTCAGGACTTCAAATGCTCACACAGCTGCGGACACACTCAAGTCGAACTCCGGTACACAAGACTGGCTGGCTTGCTGACTACAACACTGCAACTAACTAAACTGACTGACGTTCACTTGCGTCTTCTCTTTTATAACCAAACCATAGTTTCTGGAAATTTCCGGAAGATTCCACTCTCGAATAATCTGGATTTCTCTCCTTTCTGCCGCGGTCGCTCTCTGCCCTGTCTTCTCTCCGCCATAGCACATGCCCCAGGAAGCAGATGCGCGCGCAACCTGCCCAAAACACGGCCCTTCCTCCGCCGGTCGTGAGATCGAATCTCACGTGGCCGTCACAATATGAATAATTTATTGTTTACTATAATTACATACAAATGGTTCTTAGAGAATCTGAGGGTTCAGTCCGCCCTCACGTAATCGGTTCCTGTCTTCAGCGAGGTTAATTTAGTCCCTAGAATTATATCTCACCTACCTCAAATCCATTTTAATGTTATCCTCCCAAGTAATAATCGGCCTCCGGAAAGGTCTTTTTCCCTCAGATCTTCGAACTAACACTCCATATGCTTTTCTCGTGATACATGCCCTACCCATCTCAAAAGTCTGGATTTCATCACCATCATCAGCGTCACAGCTTAAGCCATAACTGTCTCATTCCGGTCTCATGAATTACAACTGCTGTATCCATCTCCTTCTCGGTCTGCCAACATTCCTTACACTTTTCCGTTTATAAGTTAAAATTAATTTTGGAATGCGGTCATGTTCCATCCGTTCTACAAGCATATAAGATCCGTAGAACATTGAGTTACCGTTAAGTGGGCGTATAGGGACCGAGGAGTGTGTTTTTGTTTTGCTGAACTTCGAGGCAATGCTGGAGATGTGCTGCGGACAAGAGAGAGGTTGTGCGAGAGCTGTAAGAGAGGCCAGGGTCCTTCATGGACTGCAGCGCCAGGAGAATGGAGAATGAAAACCAAAGCAATGCTAACTCATTTAAAGCTTGTGTGACTGTACCCTGTATATATTTTCGTTTGGTTTTATTTTATTTATAGTTTATTTTTTTTATTACCTTATTTGTATTTCTGGTGATGTGGAAGAATAAATAAATAAATACACATATATACATACAAATTAAAGTACATTTGAATGAATGCCACGTGATAAAATGTTTTCTTTCACTGCCTGACCTACAGTTCTTTTAAATTGAGTTAATGCTTTCCGGCATTTGGCTAAGAAGTTCATTAATTCATGTAAATGATACTATGTAAGGATTTCATCTTTATGGACGAGGAAATCTTAGTAAAGGCAATTCGTTTTGGTTGTCTACAGTTGAGTTTCTGAGATTTCCGGAAAGTCTAATAACCAGTTTAATTTAAAAAAGAAGCAAAAAGGACAACCCGGCTAACGCTAGTATATAATAAATAGCAACGGTGAAAGACCGCACCTTGTCTTACACCTGTACGAATTTCTGTCCATTTTGATAATCTGTCACACCTTACTGCATTTAGATTTGTTTTATAGATATTATATATGTTTACTATAAGTTGTTACGGAACATGGTCTGTGACTAATACATTTCATAATTTATTTCTGTTCACCGTATCGAATGTTTTTTTCTAAATCAATGAAAGCAATATGTGTTTCTAAGTTCAATTCCTGTGTTTTTACATCAATAATTTTAATGTAAAATATCCATCGCAACATGATCTTCCCTTTCGGAAGCCATTTTGTTCTTCTCCGAAATGTGTCTCTTAATGTTTATACAATTTGTTCCTGATTATGCTGGTAAAGATTTTATAGCCTGTATTTAATAGACTGATCCATCTGTAGTTGACATACGATTTTACATCTCTTCTTTTGAATATAGGAACTACGATTCATTTGGTCCAACTGTCGGTATATCATCTCCTGTTCATATCTTATTTAGAAAGTGAAGGAGTCTATCTATAAATGTCTGGCTAGCATATTTAAACAATTCACTATGCAGTAAATCCTCTCCTGGAGCTTTATTGTTCTTCATTTTCTTTCAAACTTGAATGAGTTCAAATTTGGAGATAGGTTCAATTTCAGTATTAGCAGAAACTGGTAGTTCAAGAGGTTCAACAGTTTGGGACCATAATTTCTGAAAATATTGCAACCAATTTTCTAACGGAAAAACATTTACCTTAACATTTTCTCTCACTTCATTGTTTAAATTCTTAAGGATTTTGTATTTATTATACCACAAGATATAGAACGAAAGTAGTACTTGAGTAAAACAAGATCAAACACGCCTTCAGTTTTTTTTTTTCTTACAGTAGTGTACAATTATCGGAATGTGAAATTCAGGCCAACAGCCAACTGGTCTGTCTGGATCCTTCAAGAGTTTTGGCACCACAGATTATTATTATTATTATTATTATTATTATTATTATTATTATTAGTATTATTATTATTATTATTGTTATTATTATTAGTCGTAATTGAGCACCCACGTGCAATAATGGGGGGTAAGTAGTTACGAAATACATTCATACTTATCCCATTATTGCACGTAGTTGCTCAATTATGTTCTTTCATGTCCTTCCAGTCAAAATACTGACAACAATACGACCCAGAGTTTTGCGGAATTTTGGATGCGAGTATTGAAATACAGTTTTAATATTATATTGCTATTAATTTTTAATTGGGTTTGAAACGGAATTGTACTGACTGTATCCGTATTTATGTCCATTACTAGTAAAACATTTATTTGATTTATCGTTTGTCTTCTAAATAGGCCTTCTTTTTATGTTACAGCTCATCGTCTTCTTGTATAAGCTGGAAGGGCACAAGAGCAGAATAATAGATATTACATAATTTTGTTCATTAAGAAACCATTCAAAGAATACAAGATTTCTTCCTCAGAAAATATACTAATTACATATTAAATGAAAGGAAAAATAATTTTTAATAATTATAAATACAATAATAATAATAATAATAATAATAATAATAATAATAATAATTGTGAAGTAAATACGCTGCTTCTCCTGATGATGATGATGATGATAATGATGATGATGGTGATGATAATATTAACTGCTTCTTTTTATGTAGTGTATCTGTTGCCTATATATTATGCTTACTTTTTCATATATGTCATGTTATTTTGATTTTGAATATTGTAACTGTACTGCACCCGAGCACTAGGTTTTGTTCCTTCAAGTGTCTTTATTGTACACGTAGAAGTTATTCTGCACAATCAGAAGGAAACATTATTATTATTATTATTATTATTATTATTATTATTATTATTATTATTATTATTAAATAATAATAAATAAGATATTTATGAGCATAGTGTAATCATTCCAAATATAATTTTTAAAATGCATCTGGTGTACGAGAGGAGTTAGGTCCTTAATAGTAAGTTGTGACTAATGACAAGCTATCACAAAGTAAGGACACCAAGGTTTTCCGAGGGAATGATATTGGTACAGATCACTACTTGGTTATTAAAAAAACACCTCTCATAGAAAATTCGAGGAAACGAGAATAGAACCAAGAAAACTAAAGGAAGAAGATTTTAATATCAATTTAGAACAAGAAGAGAGCATTAGAAAATTATATAAAAACAAAATGATTGAATATATATTACAAATTCCGAGTAATGAAATAAATGAAGAATGGAGAAACTTAAAAGTAATAGAGATAAAAGCAGGAAACGAAATGCTTAAAATATGTATATAAAGAAAGATATAAAAATTTGGAACAAGATGAGATAAAATATATACATCTTGAATGTCTCAATGAGAATCTCTTCATGTCCTCCACACGTTTCATTTGACCACCAGAAATGCTTAATAATATTTTGTATCTACTCCGTTATCTTACTTTTAACTTCCTTCGGCTCTCTGGTTTTACGATGGCTGGCATAGTGACGAGTTCTTACACTGAGACACGTTTTGGCCCTATGTTTGCGATGATTCTCTAAGTTCGAGAGGTGACCTGTGCTGACATTGTGAATCCGACGATAACAGACGTGTCAACCTGTCTCAACCCCTGATGGAGCTAGGTCCGTTTCATTAAGGCCCAGGGGCCCGGAGCCCTAAGCCCTTCCTGATCACTCGGCGCTGTCAGGTGCGCCATCCTGCCTCAGCCCCTGATAAAACCAGGCCTCGTCCGCATAGGAGTAGCCCCAGGGGCATGAGCTCCAAGCCTTTCCTATATAAGCATTGTAAACCAGTACTACCTCCAAGACTTCACCCGAACCCATTTTTACTATGACAAAATGATAGGGAGGTGGAGAGTATTGATGGAATGACAGAGAGAAACAGGAATACCCCGAGAAAACCCCTGTGCAGAGTCTACTTTGTTCACCACAAATTCCATCTCCACCTAGCCGGGGATCGAACGCGGTCCGCGCTGATAAAAGCTCAGCGCTATAGCACTTGAGTCACAAACGCATTAACTTGCGTTAGATTCTTTCGTATAGATTTCGACGTATGACATACGTCGAATTATTCAGGCATTTTATTAGGAAATTTGTCTCATTATCATTCTTCTATCCCTCAATGCCTACCAGAAAGCAACAGTCCGTTATTTTGATCTTTGGATAAGAGACGAGTAATCCATGTTTTACAAGCCGGTCTTTCAGCATACATTTAATAGTACTCTTCAGCAACATAACACAATCTAACATTCTGTCCGTCAACATGTTCATTGTCAGTAAGCCAGTGCTGTCTTATTGGCCATCACAAGCTATCCAGACTCCGTTTTCCTTTACCATAATTATCTACTGTTCGTCCTTTTCTTGTCCCCACACTCTCCTAATTCCGAGACCGATTACTTACTTACAAATGGCTTTTAAGGAACCCGGAGATTCATTGCCCGCCCCCACAAAAGCTCGCCACCGGTCCCTATCCTGAGCAAGATTAATCCAATCCCTACCATCATACCCCACCTTCTTCAAATCCATTTTAATTAGTAATGGGAGTATTCGAATAAAAATTACGAATTATTCGATTCTTGTAAGTCTTCGAGGTATAACTCGAATCGTTATCAAGTATTCGAATACTTTGCTCAGATGGTAGATGCTGTGAGAAAAGACTGAGAACATAAGGAAACAGTATAGAGAAGTTCTCGAGAACACCGATTGCTCATCAATAGTATAGATTCGTCTATCCTCGTCTACAAACATGACGACGTAGTTGCGTGCAATAAAGACTTGATCCAGATCGTCTCTCTCTCTCTCTCTCTGTCCCACCTCTCTCCTCTTTCTTTCTCTCATCCAATTGCGGAACGCAGGAATCAACATCTTTATTGGCAGTTGCGGATAGCTACAGCACGTGATGCTCCTGTGCCTGCACAATACACTGCTGTCGTCGTCGCTGTCATGCTGGATGAGAGAACCGAGGAGCGAGAACCTGCCGGTGAGTAATCAAATCGCTCCAATGATAAAAGTATTCGAGAACATTTATTCGAATAAATTATTATTATTCGAGAACAGATTATTAGATAGCAACGTTCTCTTTTCAAAACACAGATTAGATTTCAACTACAATGTGGCCGCAGATGTAAGTAAGTATTATTAAATGCCTATTGCATAATTTTAATATCTTCCTACAGAGCAACAGAAATTAATTATGCAATTCGTTTGTCCGTTGAATAAAACGCAACAATGTAATCTAGATTCCTGCATCTCGTGACAATGTAATGACTGCACAGGTCGAATTCTGATTATATAAACATTATAGAAAATAACTAGGCCGATTTAGTTACTCCCAAGTCTAAAGAAAAGACGTGGAAAGAAATAATATTGTAACTAATTCAATGCTGGGAATATACCGGTAACTGAAATTTCTATATCCTCCGCACGGAACTGATCATTTACGATTTTCTTTGCGTTACTTCTTGAGCAAATGAAAGTGAGAGATGGAATAATTTACATTACAAAATATGTATATTCAACACATATTATCATCTGTCGTAAAAAATCTTGGTTTCTTTCTCGATAACAATCCAAATTGGAATTTTCAAGTTAAAGAAACAATAAAAAATCTGTTCCTCCATTCACTCTTTGAGTTGCTTAAGAAACTTCTTGCCTCAGCAACTAAAACTCACCCTAGTACAAACCCTAGTAATGTCGCCCTTCGATTATTGTGACGTTCTGTTAAGTGACCTAAGTTCTAAACTGACAGTCAATTTACAGCGAGTTGACAATAACTGCGTCAGATACGTGTGCAATATCCGACGATATGATCACATATCACCGTCTTTCGCAAGTCTTTCGTGGCTCCGACTCAAAGAACTAGAACTATACACTCTTTGTCTTTACTCTTTCGAATTCTGCACACCTTAACACCAAATTACCTTTCGTCTCGTTTCTCTTATCTATACTCTAACCACGACGTAAATACTAGATCACTTATCTGTGGCACGCTAATTATACCTCTTCATAGAACATCTTGTTATTCATCATCTTTTACAGTATCCACCTCGCGACAATGGAATTCCTTGTCACAAAGTATTAGGGGTTGCAAGACAATAAATATTTAAAAAAATAGCTTAAAGGATAACCTTCTTAGTAATTCACTCTAATTATACTGACTTAACGGTCACTGACTCTATGGTAACTTCTTTCTTTAGACATGCATCCTGATAGTGCTATATTTTCAAAATTGTCTCTCAATAACCTCTTCCTATTATCTAACATTATTTGAAATATATTAACATTCTATGCATGTTAGTTTAATTCTGCTACACAGTTTGTATTTGATTATTTAATAATTAATAGGTCATAGTATTTTACTGTTTAATTCATAAGTAACTCTTATTATACACGTAACTTTAATCTAAATCAAATAATTGTTGTATTCTTTGTGGCTTGTAAGTTCATACATATGTATGTATACGTTTTGCTTGTTGAGTGGAAGAGAAGGCCTTACGGCCTTAACTCTGCAAGCTAAAATAAATTATTATTATTATTATTATTATTATTATTATTATTATTATTATTATTCAGTATGCCGGCGAGCAAAGATCTTTGCCCGGTTTGTCGCGCTGCCTTCTCCGGTAGGCAGAAATTTTTGAAATGTGCGGGATCTTGTGGATCAAGATATCATCTGGAGTGCATCAATCTGGGTGAGACGGAGTACAACTTGTTCATGGATGGAGGCATCTCTTCCTACAAATGCGAGTGCTGCGTAAGTGCAATGAAAACTTCCCGAGGTGACGATACTCCGGTAAGTTCTAGAAAGCCTGTTTCGCCTACAAAAAAAGTCATTTCACCTTCAAGGGAGCTCAACCTACCGAGCCTGCCTTCAGTTGATTCACTCTCCGTTCAGGTTGAGACTGTTCGATTAAATAGTGTGAACATTCTGGACACAGTGAGTGACATATTGGAATACGTAAAGAGTCTCCAAAAGGAGATGATAGAACTGAAGAATGAAAATGCGGCTCTGAAAATTCAGATGGCCGAAATTTTGGTGAAGACAAATTCTAACATACTCACTAATAAGGGAAATGTCCCTTCTGAATCAATTCAATACGAACCCAAAGTGGGTCAGCAGTCCAGTCAATCTGGCATTAAGAAATCATATAGTAAAGTGTTATCCGAGAATGTAAACACTGTGAATTCCGCTGGGTTAGCGTCTAGTAGGATGTTGTCACACAATAGTACGGCGACTCAGCAAGATATTAGTTGTAACGGTATTCAGGCCAATGTTTCATCTTGTAATAAGAATTTTGATGATTTCCAAATTGTAACACGTAAGAGGAATAAAAATCGCGAACACAGAGTTAGAACTTTGGTCAACAGTAAACTAGAAATGGCTCCCGAGAGAATAAAAACTAAATCTTTATTCGTTTCAAGATTTAGTTCTAATGTTAATAAGTCCAACATTGAGGATTCACTAAAGAGTCAACTGAATGTAAGGTCACTTGTAGTTACAAAATTAAAAACCAAATATCAGACGTATTCCTCTTTCCATATATCTGTTGACGAGAGGGATTTTGACTTAATAAATAATACCAATGTCTGGCCAGCTGGGTGTCTCATTGCACCCTTCTTTGGAAAATTAAAACTTGAGCAGCATTTTGCTCCTGCAACTACTAGTGTTCCAGTTTAATCTAGGGTGAATGCCTCTTAGTTTGACTTAACCATCTTACAATGTGCAATTCAAGTAATCATCTTGAAATATTTTATCAAAATGTCAGAGGTTTGAATACCAAGACTAATGAATTTTTTGAGAATATAGTGAGTAATAATGATGACATTATCTGTCTCACTGAAACATGGTTATCTGATTCAGTTCTAAATACAAATTTATTTCCAAACAGTTATACTGTGTTTCGTGCAGACAGAATGTTTGTAGACACTAATAAAACAAGGGGTGGTGGAGTCCTAATAGCGATTAATGACCATTTGCCTTTTACATATCGCCGACATGATTTAGAAATTATTAATGAATGTGTTTGGGTTGAAATTAAAATGGCTGATGGTTATAACCTGTTAATCGGAAATCATTACTTCTCACCTGATACAGATCATAATCATTTAAAATCTTATCTCAGTTTCATTGAGAAAAACCTTGACACCCATAATTTTAGAATCGTCTTCCTTGGGGATTTAAACGCTCCTGGTATGGACTGGTCTACTGGATTTAATCTTAATGACAGTCATTGTTACTCTGAAATTAAATCAATGGATTTATATTCCTCGTCTTGCCTTCTTGGTTTAATTCAAATCAACTTAACTGATTCTAGCAAAAATTTACTTGATTTGGTTTTCACTAATATCTATAATAATTCAGTTAAGCTCGCTGACCACTCTCTACTTCCTGAGGATAATTATCACCCATCTATATCAATCGATCTTGAACTAAATTTATCGTTACCTGTATATTATCATAATAATTGCAATAATAGTTCCTACTTAAATTATTCTCAAGGTGATTACTTGAATCTCTATTCTATTCTGAAAAATTATGATTGGAACAGTATTTATCAGATCACTGATGTAAATGCTGCCACTAATTCATTGTCTCAAGTTATAAATAATGCTATATCTCTGTCCGTCCCAGTCACATTTGTTAAAAAGTCACACTATTCTAAATGGTTTTCAAACAATTTACGTCAACTCATAAAGCAAAAAAATAAAGCACATCGAAAATTTAAAAAAATACAAAACCGATTATCATTATCAAATTTTTTCTAATCTTAGAAAACAAGTCAACGCTATGATTAAATTGGACAAATTTAAATGGTTACAATCGATTGATGATAATTTAAAGAATGAACCAAATAAATTTTGGAAATACGTTACGTCTTTTCGTAAAACTAATAATTATCCTACAGAATTATTAATAAGTGGGGTTCACATCACGGATCAAATTGAAATTGTTAATGCATTTGCTAGTCAATTTAAATCTGTTCAAGAAAATTATAACTCTAATTTCATTACTTACGTTTCTAGTATTACTGACTGTTTGCCCCTACCTAAAATAACAATCGCTGATGTAACTAAAGCCATTAAAAAGATGAAGCCTAATAAATCTAAAGGTACTGATAACATTACTAATTTTATAATTAAGGGATGCTCTGATATTCTCATACCTGTTTTAACTTATTTATTCAATCTTAGTTTAAAAACAAGAATTTATCCTTCACTATGGAAAGAAGCATCTATTATTCCTGTTCTTAAAAATCGTAATAAAAACAATGTTACTAATTATAGACCTATTTCTATCCTGAACAATTTTTCTAAAATTTTTGAAAAAAATTATACAGAAACACATTTCATTTTATGTCAAAAATAAGATCAATTCAGCCCAACATGGTTTTACTAAAGGGAAATCTACAACTACTAATTTAGTATCCTATCTCAATCTCATTATGCCTGTTATCGAAACTCAAGGTCAAATTGACTCAATTTATTTTGATTTTAGCAAAGCATTTGATGTTGTTCCTCACAAAATTTTATTAAACAAATTAAGTAATTTTGGCCTCTCCACGAACTACGTGAATTGGTTTCAAAACTATTTAACAGATAGACAACCTTGTGTTAAACTAGGTAATTCCATCTCGGATCCATTTAATAGTATATGTGGAGTCCCTCAAGGGTCTACTTTGGGGCCTCTCTTATTTTTATTATTATTTATAAATGACATAAGTAAAAGAATAAGTTTTAGCTTTCTTTTATTTGCAGATGATCTCAAAATCTTTCTCAAAATTAGTAGTTTGGCTGATTGTCAAATTCTTCAAAAGGATATCAATTCAATTGCACTTTGGACTGTTGAAAACGGAATGAAAATTAATCAATCCAATACTTTTGCTATTTCTTTCACACGTAAAACAACCTCCCAAAAATTTAATTATACTCTTAATAATGTCATAATTACTAGGAAAGATACTATTAGAGATCTTGGTGTCTTACTTGATTCTAAATTATATTTCCATGATCATGTGCAATATATTTATACCCATTCATTAAGAATGCTTGGTCTAATTAGATCTATAACTTATTCTTTTTCTACACCTATGTATTTATTAATTTTATACTATACATTGGTCAGATCCAAGCTTGAATATGCATCTGTAGTATGGAAGTCTATTACTTCCACTGACTCGGCTAAGCTTGAGAATATTCAAAGAAAATTTATTTCCCTGTGTTCTTATAGATTTTTACCTAAATCTGATGATTATAAATATGAGATTAACTGAAAATATTTTAATTGTTGTAGTTTATTTACCAGACGTCAAGTTCTTGATTACTTATTTTTTTGTAAAGTTTTTAAGGGTGATATTGATTGTGAATATTTCCTAAGCAATATCAGTCTTCGTATTCCTGCTAAGGGTTTAAGATATCATAAAATGTTTTACAATAGAAATTCTAAATCTCTCTCTCCGGTCTGCAGATATATAAAATATGCTAATTTGCATGGATCAAACTTGGATCCATTTAATGTGTAGTATAAACTGTACTTTGAATTTCGTATCAGTTTTCATTTATATCTTTTGTTTAAATATATATTTTAATATTATTCTCGCCAACTTTTGTATCATTTTGTTATTTATTAATTCACTTGATTCCATCCTTTCATTTTCAAATACAATTACCTTTATCTCATTATGCTATGTAGTTTAGTCATCCATTTTATCCTGTCCATTCATTGTCATTATTGTCGTTGTATTATAATCTTGTATATCGTAGCTTAAGAACCAATACCGTGTAACAGACATTTTTGGTCAAAACTGTTTTCCTTGCACAGATGGTACCTCCACTGTCATCTGCATGCATTGACAAGCGCGGGAATTTGATTGCATGAATGGCCTGCGTGCGAAGGAGGGGGTACAATACCGCGTATCTGAAGTCACGAGAAGTCTGTAGGAAATACCGCGTATCTGACAACAGATAGGCTGTTATGTCTACTACCTGCGTGCCATCAGTACGGAAGCTGGTTCTCGTTACTGCCTTGTGAAATTGTATCAACAGTGTGTGATATTCTGAGAAGATTAAAGAAGTGTTCAGTTTCAATTATTTAAAAGGTAAATATAATAGAATTATTTCACTAATGTCAATTGAATGTTAGTTGAGCTGAATTGCCGCAGAATCTCCAAGTTCATTCACTGAAATATAGTACATTTAATATTTTATTATTATATAGGCCTACAGATACAAGAAAAGAAATGGACAGTGAATCGGACGACGGTCAGTTTAGCGAGAACGAAATCCTATCTGAGCTATGTTCTGCATTCAAGACGGGAGAAACTTCTTTGAGCATTAACAAAGGTATGGCATAAGAAATATCACAGTTCTTAAACGTTTATTTTTCTTCAGTTACGGAATCATAACAGCAAGCTTAATTTAAGTACTTAATATAAATATAATCATGAATGGGCCGCTAAAATAATTTGCGCTACATTCAGTGTTGCTGAGCTTGGTTCCTTCCATTTCCTCCGATAGGAGGAAGATCTAAATTGATGATAATATTTACTACACATGTTTTTAAGCCATTTATATCACATTTGTAAACACTAGTAATCTTATCTTATTCGTAGGTGTACTGCTTGATAATTCAAATGCAAAAGAAAACCGTCCTTCTGGAAATGAGTTGCTGCAGATCAGGGATTATCCGTCTAGTGTTACCGGTAAGGTTATGATCGTATTATGCAGTCTGGTATGATTTAAAGCAACGCTATTAAAGTAATACAGCTAGAAATAGGACAGGACAGACACTGAAGACAATACCATGTCAATGAAGGATCTACACCAAATTTCGGAAGCGTCTTCATATGTAGACGACCCCGAAGAATTTGTGAGTGCTACTTATTCTATATCTTTACATTCGTCAGAAGAAGGTAAAGAGAAGAATCTACAAGCGTTTCATGGAAATTTTCCAGAAAAGAAAAATAAGTTCAAAGCCACAAAAGGGTAAGTGGAAGAAAATGAAAAATAGAAAACTTAGAATGGAAGAAGAAGCTTATCTTAGCTACAAGAGATCGAAAGATGGCAAAGTAACACATGATACGGAAAGAGATGCAAGGAATTTGGGGCCAGAGTGTGGTTATAAAATGTGCCAAAATTCGAAAGTAATGGGCTGTAATTTAATTTCTAATTAGAGAAGACATCTTTCAGGCATTCTGGAAATCTATGACAGAGGACCGTTTACGTATCAAATCTACGAAAAGACCTGACAGTACAAATTCTGAATCGAGAAGAAAGAGAACATTTGTCTACAACCTAAAAGTTGATGAGAAAAAAATTCAGGTTTGCAAAAAGATGTTTCTGTGTACATTGGGAATTAAAGAATGAATTGTGCAATATTGGTTAGCTAATAGTACTGATGGCGTCCCTTCAGTAAAAAAAAGCCATGTTCTCGTGCAAAAGCACAGAAAAAAGAGCATTAGTAGCCTGCCTAAATTACCGTCACATTATTGTATATAGAATCGATTGTGCCATAGCTTTTATGATAGTATTCCACACTAGGGTTACTCAAGGATTAGTTTTTGTGATTTCAGCATAGACCTATAATTATTTCTTTATTGTGTTTAACGAATGTTGTGCCTGAAAAATTATCATCATTATTATATTTTTGTGATTTTCTTTTCATTATTCGCAAGTCAGTCAAGTCCATCGTTAATAATAATAATAATAATAATAATAATAATAGTATTATTATTATTATTATTATTATTATTATTATTAATTATTTTATTATAAAATTATATTTGTGAGCAAAGTTTTAGCAACAATTCTACTTATCTATTCATATACGTAATGTGAAAATAAAGTACCTGGTATCAGATTGTCATTATTATTATTATTATTATTATTATTATTATTATTATTATTATTATTATTATTTGCTTACTTACTTACAAATGGCTTTTAATGAACCCGAAGGTTCATTGCCGCCCTCACATAAGCCCGCCATCGGTCCCTACTATTATTATTATTATTATTATTATTATTATTATTATTATTATTATTATTATTATTATTATTATAACAATAAACATTGAACTGTGTCTTCTTTTTCCTTTCCCATAGTTTCAGCATTTGATTGACTAAGAATGCAGCAATCATTGTCAGGAACGTAATCTAGTGCTGATTCAAGCTACAGCCTACCGACGTTGACCTCAAGTCAGACGGTAGGACAATAATTCAGATAACATATTGACATATACAAGAGCACGAATAATATTTCCAGAAGGTAGTTTTCACGCAAAGAAAACGCTTGTCAGCATGTGTCCTGAAGCTGCTAAAGTTGCCTCACAATACCGCGTAACTAACAAAATGTAGTCAACGGCAGAGTTCCAATACCGCGTAAGTGATATGGCCAAATGTCTACGGCCATGATCATCCATTTTCACTTGGTTACAAATTAGTTATGCTATTTCATAGCCATACACCACTTTTCAAGACTATTGCGTTATTTTTATGGTTTTTATTCGGTTTTTCCTTCTCCTGTAAAATTTACATTTTGTCAGTTACGCGGTATTGGTTCTTAAGCGACGATATATTTGTAATATTATTTTATATGATTCCATTCTTTCTTTATGATTCCATTATTTTATTTGTAATTATCATTTTAATTAATTGCCATTAATTTAATTATTTCTTTGTACTTTTATTGTAAATGATTGCTAATGTTTTTGATATATTGTTTGTGCTGAACTGTAATTGGCCTCCGGCTGTTGTGCAGCACATTAAATATAAGTAAATAAATAAATAAATAAACAAATAAATAAATAAATAATTATTATATTACGTACTAATTATTCCATAAGGTACACATTTATTATTACTTAAACGTTTATTTCTTTATAAACTCGAAATTAATTAAATTATCAACGATTTCATACATGTTTATTTTTAATGATTAATAATAATAATAATAATAATAATAATAATAATAATAATAATAATAATAATAATAATAATAATAATAATAATAATAGGCCTATACGTTTGTATTTAGGATGTAGGACAATATCCTCATTACTGATATCTATAATCTCACTTCTGCTAAATTAATACAACCTTTAAACAATGTTACTTAAATAACTATAATTCAAAATGGACAGAATTCACCTCAATATAAGTAGTTGTTATACAAAGTTAGGGTACACGAAAATTCTTGCTTTATGCTTCAGAACAGGTTAAGTATTAAATATGAAAGCTTTTGATCAAGATTGAAGGAGATTAATCGGCGAAAATTGGAGAGTTAAATATTAACTTAGATTGAGATAATATGAACTTAGATTATTATTTGTACAACAGAAAATCAAATGTACAATATCATTCTGAAGGCTGTGTGAGTTTTGTGATGTCTAAAGTTTCCTTGCTGCAGGTTTTCTTTGAATTCCCCATTGTATCTGCTACTCATTGAATCTGTCATTTAAGAAAGGTCTCAATGGCATGTTGTTAAGAAAATGGTTTCTTCACATATATTGGCGCATAATGGGTAGATACATGATTCTGCATTAAAAGAGCTTATTTCCACTCAATAACATCGATTCTATAACTGTCTGAATATGGCATTCATTTTAGAAGTGGCTCAACTCCTGGAATTGAGGCCTTTATAAAGTGAATTTACCTTGACACCTAATGGCAAACATAAGAATAATGTGGTCACAGTTTGTTACCGGTTTCCAGTTCAAGCTGTTTTAAATAAACATGGCGTCTCTTGGAGGGAATGCAGTTATTTGTAATGAGAAGAAAAAAAAAAGGTGTATGTAATAAGTAAAATTATAAAAGTGGAATATGTAGAAATCATTGGAAATTCTTCAAATGAAGAGAGATTTATTGTAAAATTGGTATCAACTGATGATATGAAAGAGGTTAGTAAATGGTAGCAGAAATACTACAAGAGAACCTGCTTGTCAGGAGAAACACAATCGAGAGAAACACCCCGTGATCAAAAAGTGAAACTGCAACTAACAATGTTCAGTGAATACAAGTATGACAAGTACCCAGGGAAAGTATGTGTTTCAGCATTCATCGGATGTTTGATAAGACACACTTTTGATTTGAAGATATCTGCTACAGATGTTGTGAAACTTCCGGGTCAATGTGCCTACAGTGAAAAAGTTCCCATTAACGTGAAGAAGATTGAGGATTTGTCTAAATTAATGTGCTACATACCAGATGAACTTTTATGGGTTTACAGGGACATCGTAGCTTCTCCTACTAGGAGCAAAAGTGATGATAATTCATGAAGGACATTAAATTTATTGTTCACTTTTTCTGTTGTTCTTAACAATGTGTTATAATTTTGACGCAATATGTTAATGTTTGTGTTCCTGTGATTATGAATATCAGAACGATTTCAGTGAAAAGAAAATATTAGTCAAAATAGATTCATTTTTCATAATTTTATTCTCAAAATAGAAATTTCCTTTTGAAAGGGTTCAATTCCATAATTTGAATCAGTATAACAACTTATCTGAACGAACTTTGCTTGTGTTTCATACATGCTGATGCTAAAAGCACTGATAGGATAAGTGTGTAATTTTATATCAAATATAGCCATATTTTTATATAATCGGTTTTTTCTTTCTCCTGAAAAATTGGAATTTGTCCATTGAGCCCTTTCTTAAATGACTGATTCAATTATTCCTTACGGTAATTCACATGGCAACACTACGTCATCATAAATCTTATTTGCAAGATGTCTGTAGTTTAAAAGTCAAGATTATTTAAAGCAGTGGGGAAAATTTAATTGCGGACTGTAAATCTATAAGAAGTATCAATTTTATTATTTAAAATTGAAAAGAGAATAAATCTAGTTAGGGGAGACACTATGGTGAAATAATGGTTAAAAAATAAGAAAAATCCACTTAAAAATTTATTGTTACTCTCTATTTAGACCAAGCTTAAAAAATTTAATTAATATATGTTCCCATGACTATTTTGAAGCTTTTAAGCTAATATAAACTAAAAATTGTGATAATTGTGACGCAAGGAGCCTTTTTAGTGACGTCAATATAAAATAAATTTTAAAAGTGTAATTTCAAAACTATTAGCCCTAACGGCACCAAATTTTGTAGGCATGTTTATGTAGTTTAAAATTGTTAAATTTTGGATGAAAATTGTAAAAGATTTAAAACTCAGATAAGTGTCCCCTTTATTGATAAAAAATACTGAAAGAGTATTTTACTGAACGAGTTAAGGTCGATGGCTTGTAATCATGAATGAAGAATAACTTTACCTTAGCACCGTAGAAATGATCCTTCTGGGCCACCATCACTGGCAAATGAGAAACATTTGACAGTTGAACAGCTTGTTAATTATATGCTGGTAACTTGTTTCCCTACCCGATAAGAAATAGCGTTTATTTTATCACTGAAGGAAGGACACGCACTTCCAAAATATACTATGTAGGCTGCTTAAATAAGATTAAACGTTAATCTAAGGTCCGTCAAATGCCTTATTTTATAAGAGTTCTCAAAATTTCATGGAAGGAAATGAAAACAAACGTATAACTATTACTAAATGTTTTATAGAATTAAAACTAGAACTTAAACATAAGCCCTTGCTTAAGAAGGTGAATATGTAATTAGAGAAAACGTTGAAGTAAACACAAGACCGGAATGAGTTTTGTTTTATCTGTAACTGTTACCCTGCTTGATGATAATGATTAGAAAGGCAGAGAATTATTGCGCATTTTGAAAATGGCACGGTTATTATTTAATAATTGAGAAATGAAAAATGAAACATTAGGGCATGTTTTTAATTGGTTATTTTACAACATTTCACTATGGTGTACAGAAGTACATATGGAGTTTCAGTGCAGTAATTCTGTGTTTCCATATGGTGAAGAATCGGTAAATCGGAGAAAACTTCTCTCCGACACCGGGATTCAAACCCGAGTAGCGCTGGCGCTTTATCCACTAAGCCACACCGGATTCAAGTTTCACTGCCGGATTGAATCCCTACTGCGTTCCCTTTTGTTGGCCTACCCTCGCGTACCGTGTTACAGTAGATACAATGTCCAACCACAAATACAGAGGTGCACTCATTAAGAGTGAATAAAAATATATTACAGTATTTTACAACGCTTTGTCAATTGCGAGTCCAGGGTCCAGCAGCACCGAAAGTTATGAATCAGGAGGTCTGAAGAAAGATATTGTCGAAAAAAATATGGAGAAGAAATAAATGACGAAATTAAATGAATGGAGGGATGATGTGAAGAAATTACCCGAATCTTAAAACGAAACAATAGTAATAATAGGACTGAAATAATTGGAGATTGATGATGAAGGAGGGAAATAATCCATTATGTTGTTGGAGATTGGTTATTATTATTATTATTATTATTATTATTATTATTATTATTATTATTATTATTATTATTATAGGTTAATGGTAAAGAATAACAATATCAAAATTGAATGTTTTGAAAATGCCATTATATGTCATACCTTTGCAACAATTCAGTTACTTATCATCTCGCTAATGACAATAACATTCTCTATTGTATTTCATTTTTAACTGTCATTACACAGGTGTTCCAAAGAAGATTTTTAAATAGTGAAATGAAACTTAAGATATTGTATTAAATTAACTTTTATTGGATATATGAAGCTATAGAATATAGTATGCCATTTGCATGTAATCACTACTTCTTGAAAATGTCAGCCTCTAAATGCTCTCCACCAACGTGCATGCATTCTTGTAATCATTCTTCGAAGTTTCTGATTACACTTTCCACATTTCGGCTGCGATGTTTGAAATTTCTTCACGAATTATTGTTGTCTTCAGTTGTTCAATGTTTCGCGGTTTGTTTACGTAGGCCTACACCTTACTTTTTAGATACCTCCATAAAAAGAAATCACATGCACTTAAATCGGAGGATCGTCCAGGCCAGGGAATGTCTCCATTTCTTGATATGACATGGCTTCCAGAAAAGTTTCGCATTCTCGTCATAGATATGGCTGCAGTATGTGCAGTTGCACCATCTTGTTAGGACCAAGTTCATCTATTGATACGAAAATTTATTATTCTCAATTAATCACTTAAACAATTTTGAATCATTATCACACAAAGAACTGCTTTAACAGTTGGCACTTTTTTCTTTACCTGGAGGTTTCTTATTTAGTGCTGAGACTGTTTTTTTTTTAATTGCGAACCTAGATTTTAATAGCATGTGAAGAGAGTACAGGATCATGACAACGGAGTTTAAAGTGGCGGTGAAACTCCCTACGAGCAGCTTCTGCGCATTGACCATTTAGATAACAAGATTTTACAGCAAATCTTCGTTGCTCATCAGTCAAATTCTTCATGTTTAGTAAATTGCAACAATCAGAATCAGGTTAAACAAAGACAATGAATCTAAGCCTATTCAAATAATCCATGTATTACCAACAACAAAATTAAACTCTCCCATTTCTTTGACCCACCTTGTGCAAGCCACAGAGAAATGATATTATAATGCGCTATGAAACTAAATAAGAATGTAAAACTTTAAATTTCTCGTTTGCACAAATAACATGTTTCTAATTTGGAGTGAATAGCTCTTTAACTTCAATGACAGAACAAATATAATTTAATTCAGTTTGTACAATTTTACCTCATACGGCTCTTATGATTATTATTATTATTATTATTATTATTATTATTATTATTATTATTATTACTATTTTGCTACTTGTGAAAGTCAGTACTTTAAGTTGATAAAGATTTATGAAAATATATAATTTGTTTATAACGAAGTTCTATGTGTGTTGTCAAGAATCAATTAACCTTGAAGAAAGAAACTGAAGCCAAAATAATTTATGGATATTTCCTTTCCAATAATATTATGCAGTTGTTTTAAATCCAGAGTTTCTTCTTGCGTCATATAGATCCTTTCTTCAATTGTCTAAATATCTCCTTAATTGCTAAGGTTACGGTAGTTCTGAAAATTGCTTACTATAAATATATTTAAGTCAGAAAACTTCTATCTCAAGTGGTTTCCAGTTTTATGTATTTCCGTAATATAATATATATATATATATATATATATATATATATATATATATATATATATATATATATATATTGTGCAGACAGCAATATAAAACTAACCAAATGACAGAGGAGCAAATAGTCGGAAATAAGTTACACATAAAAGTAATGAAAAATGCTGAGTTGCCTCAAAGCAGTAGGCTACCATCTTATGACTAGCCCTGTACAAGTTTGACTACGAGTGTGTACAACTTTCAGTTATTATCGGAACCTCGCAGACTGAGGGTGATTGTGGAGTATTGATGTAATGTTTTTGAAAGTGAATTTTTATAGATATTGTTGAGCTTTAATTATTTTGCTTGAAGAAGGTTTTAATCGGAGATATTATACAAAGGTTTTTTTTTTTTTTTTTTTTTTTGGAGAAACGGTCTATATAATTTCATTTATCACTTTATTTTGCGCAAAAGAAACTGAAATGCCCCAAAGCCGTTTTCTAGTAAGTCACTATTTGTATGTACCTATTTTTAAGTAAGCTTCCATGCTCTATTAAAATTATGTTCCATGTTTATCATTCCAGGCTGAATTCACTCTTAGATAGTTTCTGGATATTAAAAAGTATCCAATAATTTAACAGACATCGCAGTATACAGAGTGCAAAAAATATATGTCATAAGGCTTGATGGTAAGTAGCTGGGTACCGTGTGATAATATTTTGTTAATAAACCCATGTCCAGAAACGCTTTGTTTATATGCTAGCATCTCTGAAATGTGAAGGAGAACGTAGGCAGTACGGATCACAAAAGCTACCGATCGTTGATGACTATCTAATCATCTAATAGGTCCGTACCTCATACATCTGCGTTTTAATGGTTCCAATTATCCAGTATTTCTGTGGCAAGTCTTACCTGAGTTGCTGGAAGAGTTGACTTTGGAAATCCCTCATGCGATTTGGTTCCAGCATGATGGCGCTCCAGCACACTTCGATCATGAGATACCGGTACGTGGTCACTTGAATGACACCTTTGGTAACAGATGGATTGAACGTGGAAGTCCAATAACCTTGCCTCTTCGCTCACCTGACCGGACACCGTTGTATTTATTTTTCTTGGGGTAGGCTACATGAAAACCCTGTTGCACGAGATTCCCGTGAAGACACAACAAGATCTTGTGGCACGAGTTCAAGTAGCAGCTGGAGTCATCCGAGATATGCCGAGAATCATTCCAAGATTTCGACATGACATAACCAGGAGATGCAAAAAATGTATCAAAGTTGGTGGCAGCCATTTGGAGCACCTTTGTAGTAGATTCAAATGTTGTTTGCTTACAGTATTTCAATTGTCTCTTTTACTTCTTTCCTAGCTTTTCGTGATCCACATTTCCTACGTCCTCTCCACATTTCAGAAAGCTAGCACGTTAACAAAGCGTTTCTGCAAATGGGTTTATTAACACAATATGATCGTATGGTAAACATCTACCTATCGCCAAGCCTTGTAAAAATATACCCTGTATAGACAGATAAGACGTGCAGAAAAACACTTCATCAGTATAGAGAATTCTTCGCATAGTGAGAAAGTGAAAATAGTTTCTTTCCAAACGTGAACAGACATATGTATCTGAATATTTTCAAAATTGAATCATTCCTGGTTTCTAACACAATTGTAGTAGACTAATACAACAATTTCAATTAATTCTATGCACATTGCCTCAATATAAAACGATTTATTGCAAGTTTTATTTTTATATTAAACATTGGGTAATCCTATTGTGGTTCTATTAATTATAATAAATTAATTCAACTCTCCGTTGATCAAGTACAACGATGAAATGCTAGTATAAGGCAGGGTTATAATGTGAGAATTCGGTCATACTGTAATAACTGGTAACACAATAATGCATTCAGTACATAACACTCATTCTAACATGATCCCGACTACGTTGCGCACAAAACTTAAATGGTAGTCTTGTTGATCTTTGGTTCTAATCTAATGTACGAAATGGATGTTTGCTCGCTGCCATGTGGAAGATTTTCGTCGTGTCCCTTTCATATCCATCATAACGGCTGAACATTATATTAAAATAATCTGAAGTAAGAAATCACATAGCATTTTTCTGCACGAGGTACAGCTGTCAAAAGAAAGCGGCCGCACTCGTGAACAGCGAATATTTTCGAAGTCCACTTCGGATCATGGTAATGTTAGACGATGCTCGCGCTTGTAAAAGGAGTATTGGAATTATAGAGCAATTCGACAACTGCATTTCGTAGAGTAGCGGCAGATTGCGCACTTTATGACTGGAAGTTTCTGAGTTCAACTTATTATTTTATTTGTTATTCTTTAACGATATAAATAATATTCAAGTTATTATTTTTATTCTGCTATCATTCTTTAGCGATATAAATAATATTCAAGTTACCATTTATATTCTGTTATCTTTCTTTAGCGATAAAAATAATATTCAACTTATTATTTTTATTCTGCTATCATTCTTTAGCGATATAAATAATATTCAAGTTACCATTTATATTCTGTTATCTTTCTTTAGCGATAAAAATAATATTCCACTTATTATATATATTCTGTTATCGTTCTTTAGCCATACAAATAATTTGAAATTCATATTAATATATTAGATATAAATAATATTAAAGTTATCATTTATAATCTGTTATAATTCTTTAGCGTTATAAATAAAATTCATCTTATAATTTGTATTCTGTCATCGGTCTTTAGCCATATAAATAATATTCAAGTTATCATTTGTATTCTGCAATCGTTCTTTAGCAATATAAATAATATTCAATTTATCATTTGTATTCTGCTATCGTTATTTAGTGATACAGATAATATTCAAGTTACCATTAATATTCCGTTATCATTCTTTAGCGATATAAATAATATTGAAGTTGCCATTTATATTCTGTTATCGTTATTTAGCGAAATAAGTAATATTCAATTTACCATTTATATTCTGTTGTCGTTACCAAATATCATTTGTATTCTGCTATCGTTCTTTAGCGATATAAATAATATTCAAGTTACCATTTATATTCTGTTACAGTTCTTTAGCGTTATAAATAATGTTCAAGTTATCATTTATATTCTGTTATCGTTATTTAGCGAAATAAATAATATTCAAGTTACCATTTATATTATGTTATCGTTCTTTACAGATATGAATAATATGCAAGTTATCATTTTTATTCTGTTATAGTTCTTTAGCACTATAAATATTATTTAGTTATCATTTATATTCTGTTTTTGTTCTTTAGCGACAAAAATATGTAAATATAAATATATATAGAGTGTCCCAAAAATGTATACACTCTTTAATAACACATAACTAACTCACATTTTAATATTTTTTTAGGTGTGACCGCATCAAATAATAGCTGAAGTCTAACTAAACTTCGAGGAAAGAAAATTCATTCTAAATAGGTAATGGAAGACTGAGAACATAAGTGAATCACAAAGAAGAGAGTTTCAACGAGGTGCAACAACGCGTTTCACAATTACTCATTTGCAAAATACGTTTGAGGATGAATGAACTGTTCAGAATGTCCATAAGAACAATTCCGGAAGACCACGAACATCCACCAGCCCCACAAGAGAAAGAGAAGTCATCGAAAGGTTTCAGCAACCTCCTAGAAAATCTGTTCGACAAACGGCTCGTGAGACAGGATTTTCAAAATCGAGTGTCATCGCGTTTTCAACCGTGCTCAATGGAAAAGTTTTACGCCTAGTCCACGTTCTCAATGAAGATGATCATGAATGGAGAATTGAATTTTGTGAGTGGTACCAGCAAAATGTACGGAGGACAATCAATTTCCATACAAGTTTGTTTGGAGTGATGACTCCACGTTTAAGTTAAGTGGCACAATTAATCGTCACAATTGCACCTACTGGGCAGCTAACAATCCTCATGTGACAGTGGAACACCATGTGGAGTTACAGTGTGGTGTGGTTTGTCAGCATTTGGTTTAATTGTACCTTTCTTTTTTTATGGTACCGTGACTGGTGCAATTTACCTCAACTTGCTATAGAAATCCGCCATGCCATGCATCCAAGAGATGTTTGGGAATGAAGAATGGTACTTCCAGCAGAATGGAGTATCTCCTTACTACCATCACGACGTGGGGACCTGTCTTAACGGCCACCTTAGAACAGATGGATAGGTCGAAGAGGTATTTCCGAGTACCCCCCTCTCTCACCGGATTTGACTCCGATGGACTTTTTTCTGTGGGGACACGTAAAGCACAATGTCTATAGCACAAACCCCGATACAGTTAATGAGTTGAGAGCAGCCACTGAAAGAGAATGTATCCAAATACCAATCAAAATGATTAGGAACGTTTTGGATTCCATCGGTCAACGTTATCAGCTGTGCTTGGACCACAATGGCCAACAACTTGAACACTTTCAATAAATGGCTGGTTTCTACATTGATTCACATTATTTTTAATTTTGAAACGTTTCTGTATCATAATAATTCTTAACGTCATAGTCATTCAAAGAGTGTATACATTTTATTAGGACACTCTGTATATATAAATTTAATGTTAGATTTGGAAAAATACAGTTGCATAGTTATAGTGTTAGTTTTTCTTCTTATATGACTAATTATTACATTACACTATCCTGTAAAACAATAAAATGAAAAGGAACCACGAGAATTTGAGCCTGAGACGTTAGCATCTGAATTGAAACGTTCTTGCAAATGAGCACGAAGGCACAAGTGAAGAAGCCTAATGATATTCGGAAAACTTAGCCCACTCCCCCTCCAAGACGTCCTGATGATTTGTGGAAGCTCGTCCAGGAATGTCCACTCGACTGCAAAATGTGATCGAGATTTGAGCAAGATGGACTAAATATTGAATCGTGGCTGTTGGTTTGCTTTTTTTTTAACTTTTAATTGTTTGAAGTTTCTAAGGCAGACGCCAATATACTTGTTTTGTTTATGCCACTAATGATATTTTTGTAGAATATACAATTTTTCTTTCTTTCTTTTCATTTGCAGCCATAATGTCATAATAAATAATGATGAAATCATGGCATAATGCATCCATGAACCTGATGTTAATTAGGCCTATTAAAACAGTGATAAAAGAGACAGCAGCAATTATATTTTCTCTCTATCTTAAAAAAAAAAAAAAAAAACTTAAAAACACTCGTTGGTGATCGAAAGCACGACCTCACGAAAACCAGCCCGGAACGCTACAAGTGTAACACGTACAATTCTTTAATTATAACTGTATATAGCAGGCATCGTGTTCCAACAACATGTAACATCGCCTGTATCCGAATTGTAGCGGAGATACCCGAAGGGAACTTAGTATCTAGAGAGCGGCCACTTTAACTTTTGACAGCTGTACAATGACGTATGCACACACTTAGTGCTCGATGACAGAAAGATGAGTCACCTTGAACTGGACTTGTATCACATGTACAATAATTACTATTTGGTTTTTTATGTGTCAGAATTCAGTGATAGGACGAATAGTTATTTTCCTGTAATTTGCATTCATAACTCATATCAGATACGGGAAGTAGGCTATTTTTTTCCAGTAGAGTGATTCCACATATAATGAGTAGTGTCTACAAATTTGTCAAGCATTTTGTCCAATAACTGAGAAGTCACTATTTTAAGCAAAACTGGAGAATTTTTTATCTACTTTCTTATTGCTCCGAGTGGATGCTTGAGAGGGTACGAAAGCAAAGCAGAGATGTATCCAATATCTTTATTGAGAAAAATATACACTTTTATTAAAAGGAAGAACTACCGATATAATTATACAAGGCGTTAAAATGGTCCAATACTTTAAGAGAACTCATTAGAACAAGTAAACAAACTAACATGTATCCTGAAATTAATATCTTCCGAGATATCAGTACCTATTTGTTCAAAAGAGATGCTCAATCTGATTTCCATTCATGATAACAAATCCTTCTGCTCTACGTCTTAGAGAGCCACGTAACCATTCAGACACCACTAGTTGATATCCAGTGTTTTCACGGGAGTTGAAGACACTCTCCTGTACTGTTTGATCATCTTCAATGAGTATTGCATACACTAAGGCCTTTGAGTGATCTCATAACCAAAAGTCAACGGATCTGAGAATGAACAGGTCATGGTTTTTTTTAATGTTTTAGTTAGTTATTTAACGACGCTGTATCAACTACTAGGTTATTTAGCGTCGATGAGATTGATGATAGCGAGATGGCATTTGGCGAGATGAGGCCGAGGATTCGCCATAGATTACCTGGCATTCACCCTACGGTTGAGGAAAATCTGGGAAAAAACCCAACCAGGTAATCAGCCCAAGCGCGGATCGAACCTGATCCCGAGCGCTACTTCAGACCGTCAGGCAAGCGCCTTAACCGACTGAACCACGCCGGTGGCTCAGGTCATTGTACTGGACCTTCCGGCCAATCTATCAAAGATTAAACACTTACATATCTAATAATTTAAGAAAAACTCGTTCCGGCACCGTAAATCGAACCCGGGACCTCTCAGCTCTGCGTGCTGAGCGCTCTTTCCAACTGAGCTATGCCGAGACACGATCCACGGCGCCATCCCAACTCTCCTCATTTTATTGTCAATGGCTTACTACCTGAAGATAATGAGGAGAGTTCGGCCGGCGCCGTGCATCGTGTCCCGGTATAGCTCAGTTGGAAAGAGCGCTCAGCACGCAGATCTAAGAGGTCTCGGGTTCGATTCCCAGTGCCGGAACGAGTTTTTCTCAAATTAATAGGTATATACATGTTGACTACTAAATAGTAGTCTTGATTATTCAATATGGATATAAGTACTTATATTAAACACCTATGTTAGATATCGTCTGACTCTGTTATGGAAATGGGCTGATGCAATGTCATGCATAAACTACATTTGTAATCTCTGATGGTGTGGCGCTTCCTCCAGCAAGAGGAGAATTTGATTGCTAAGAAACGCCGATACTGAGAACCAGTTAATCTACGGATAAGGATGTGTGATCCTATTAACCTATCACCAACACACAAATTTTATAGTACGTTTTCGTAATAACTGTTAATTTTTATTGGACTTTTTTACTACCACCCCTCAAAACATTAAACCCTTTTCTAACCTGTATATGTATAGGTATATATGAGCTGCATAAGTTCTATACCTTAAAAATTACTGAATACTAAATACATTATAACCTGAAATAACTACTGAAGCTTTCCAGGCGACGTGATAATTCGAAATTTTCTTAGGGACCAGTCTCATCATAATCAACCTCACGGACCAGCAGCTAGATGAGGCCACCACATCAGTACTTGCCAGGGGTCTCAACTTCGCTCCCGCTCCAAAGAAAATTCCGGTCCCAGACACCATTAGCAGTATTGAAGGTGCTATCCACCAGCTCCCACAAGACAGAACGGAAGAAATACACCGAGAAGTTGCCAGGGCTGTTACCAAGGCCACCATTCCTAAGCCCAACATCAGCCGAGAGGAGAATAGAGCCTTGCAGATGCTTGGGAAGAACGGCAACTTAGTCGTTCTCAAGAAAGATCCCACCAGCTCAGTAGAGAGACGCACCAACCAGCTAATCAAGAAATCCAGTTTCCGCGCCGGCGCCGAGAGTAAGCGGTTAGTTTCACCGTCAGGCAGTATACCACCCAGGTTATATGGTCTACCCAAGATACATAAGCCGGAGGTTCCGCTAAGGCCTATATTGGTTGCTATTGGCAGCCCTACGTATCGCTTGGCCCGCTATCTCACCAACCTGCTGCAACCACTGGTGGGTGGGTGCGTACATCATGTGAAGAACTCTAGACAGTTTGTACAAATCCTCGACAACATCAAAGTGAAACCGTCCGACCTTCTAGTCAGCTTCGATGTAGTGTCCCTCTTGACCAGAGTTCCACTGTCGGAAGCCATGCTACTGCTTTCCGATCAATCTCCACCTGACGTCACGGAATTGTTCCGCCACACGCTCACCTCCACATATTTTCTACAAAACAACACCAACTATGAAAAGATAGACGGAGTCGCCATGGGTTCTCCACTTTCACCAGCCATCGTCAACTACTATATGGAGCATCTGGAGCATGAAATACTAGCTACAGCGCCATTAAAGCCTACACATTTCTTCAGATACGTATACGATGCGTTCGTCATCTGGCCTCATGGACAAGACACATTACCAGATTTTCTCAGGCATATAAATTGTATACGACCCCAGATCCAGTTCACTAAGGATGTTGAAACGAACGGTAAACTCCCATTTCTGGACATCCTTATCTCCAGAAATAACAACGGATATCTTGGCCATGCGGTATACCGTAAACCAACACACACCAACTTGTACCTGAACGCGAATAATTTCCATCACAAAGCGCAGCGGATGGGCATACTTAACACACCGGCCCATAGAGCAGTCTCTATATCGGACCCGGAGCAATTAGACACTGAATTTCGACACCTGAAGCTCACCCTCCAGCAGAATGGATATTTGGCTAAAGACATCACGGCCTCTTTGAATAGAGCAAGACACAAGAAGCAGCAGCAGCAGCCAAACACGGACTCACTAGAAGCGGAAAAATCCAGCCACAGCCTGTCTACCATTCACAGGGAAGTTGTCGGGAAAAATAAGCAGACCCCTCCACAAATATAGAATAAAAACAATCCACAAACCTCCGGCGAAATTCAGGAATAAGGTGAGATCAGTAAAAGACGATCTAGGCCTCAGAGTACCAGGGATCTACCGCATCCCGTGTGAATGTGATGCAGCTTACATTGGACAAACCGGACGCACAATAGCGACGCGTCTTTCGGAACATCAAAGAAGCGTCAGATTAATGCAGCCCGAAAAATCCGGATTGGCTGAACATTACATTGAAAAAAAAGCCATATGGCTAATTTCAATAACACCGAGGTCCTGGCGAAGTGTTCGGGCTATTGGGATAGAAGAGTAAAAGAAACCCTGGCCATAGCGGCGGAACGCGGTAACCTGAACCGGGACTCGGGTCTCCAACTAAGCGCGGCATGGGCACCGGCTATTAAATTTCTCACCGTCCGGACGACGGGCCGTCATCAGCGGAGGACACATGAGAACTCGTCCGCCGAGCCCACCGCGAGACCCAAGGCCATTCAGCCGAAAAGCATAAAGCAAGACGACACGTCAGCAGCGTTCTCGCCTCGGTCCGCACTAATAACAGCCAATCGGCGCACAGCTCCTCTGCTGACTCCTCCCTGTGGCACTATAAATTAAGGATCTGGGTACCCATCAATCCAATTTCGGCTTCCCCTTCAAAATTTTCTAGAGCTCCTTCAGTGGAGCAGCGTAACCCGGAGTGAGACTAGTGGCCAACAGGCTTGGAGCTCACATATTTAGTTTTTGTACAGCCCCCAACCCCTTGCAAGGATGCGTTTTGCGTACTTTTTAAATTTGTCCTCCCAATTCTCTTTCGATTTTTCTCTTTTTCTCTTCCCATCAGTCGCCTCCGAGATCATATCCATTCCCTGCTTCGTAAGGCCAATGGATTGATAGTTAGACACTATCCCATTCTGGCGGCCTTCACTCCTGACAACCTCGGGGTTGTCATGTATAAGGCCCTCATTCGGTCTAGACCTCGGATTTTTAGGCTCGTTTAGCGTAGGCTGAAACATACGTTCTTTAATGCATCTAGTTTTAGGCAATATCATCGCTTGAGAGTATCTCGTGTTGCATACATTTAGGAATTTTTACATATAATTCTTGTAACCTATCCTATTCGAGCCTAAAAATCCTAGGTATAGTAATAACCTATGCCGCACCCGCATAGGGGTTCGCGGCAATGACCCATGTCCGGAAACTCCAAGTTATCCAGAACCAGGTGATTCGCATCATAACACATCTCCCGCGAGTCGCTTCGAGAGAGAAGTTCCACGATGAGGTAACCTTGCCAACCATAGACGAGTTCATTGCTCGATTGGCTAGAAACCTGTATGAGGCCGCTCGTGCCAGCCCCAACCCGCTCATATCAGGCCTCGGCCGGTATGATCCTAGGTTACGGCGAAGACACCAGACAGGTCCACTAGCTATTCTCTTAAGACAGGAAAACAGGGAGGCAGGTATCACTCCCAGATTTAGGTAGATTATTAATTCATGACTTAATCTAATAAGAAACCGCTGTGAAGTGACCTGCTCTAACTCGGGATATAAATCTATTCTATCCCTCTTACAGGTGTACGGAGTGAAGAGTCAATGACTAGACTCCGGATCTGACAGAAACCATCAAAAAGTCAATTGGCTAATACCGTTATGATGATTAAATTACTTGAGCTAACATATCGTCCCCAATAATTCCGTTTTGCTGATCGATGGAGTTGTAACTGAGCCAATTGGCTAGTCTAGATCCATCGAATCAAGTCATTTTACCTAAGAGCCAACTGGCTAGTCTCTGAAATTGAGACATCTCATCCTGCCTAAGGTTTTTCCGTGGTTTTCCTAAGGCGTTAAGACAAAAGTCGGGATGAGCCCTAAAAGAAATGGGCCACGGACCTGCATTCACTTCCTCAGACATTGGTGACGGCTCAAAATTAATGATTATTCACATCGAACTCGGGCCCTAACAGAATTCAATCGTCACCTTGTACAGATCAATGGAGTCATCAAAGAGCCAATTGGCTGGTCTCCTGATCTGAGAAAAATCATCAAAGAGCCAATTGGCTATTGCCGTTAAGATTAATCCCTTCGCTTTCGAATCTTCAAACAGCCAAACTGGCTATTACCGTTTCGTGCCTAGACTCCTCCTCCTAGTTGGTACCATCGCGTTTCTACTCCGGATCAGGTCGCTATACTTATGCCCCTGGCCCCCCGTATGTTGTAGCTAATCAGTTACGTCCATTTTCGGCTTACCCACTGGAAATTTCTAGCGCTTCTTCACAGGGGCGGCGAAACCCGAAGTGAGACAAGTGGCCAAGAGGCTTGGAGCTCACATATTCAGTTTTTCACAGCCCCAACTCCCCCCTTGCAAGGACGTGTTTTCACGTACCTTTAAAGTTTCTCCTCCCACTTCCCCCTCATTCATTCATTCATTCATTCATTCATTCATTCATTCATTCATTAATTCATTCATTCCCATCAGTCGCCTCGAGAAGAAAGTTCCATGATGAACTAGAGTTGCCAACCATAGACGAGTTCATTGCTCGACTGGCTAGGAACCTGTATGTGGAAGCTCGTGCTAACCCCAACCCGCTCATATCTGGCCTCGGCCAGTATGATCCTAGGTTAGACCAGACAGGTCCATTAGCATACTCTTGAGACAGGAGGACAGGGAGGCTGGCGTTACTCCCAGGTTTTGGTAGCCACGACTCAACTCCATGAGACTCCTTGGATAGTGCAACCGCTGTAAAATGACCTTGTCTTAACTGGGCTAAACAAAATCCCTCCCTAACAATATCTACTTTTGTTGATCGATGGAACTATCATAGAGCCAATGGGCTAGTATATATCCATCGATTCATAGAGTCATTCTACCTAAGAGCCAACTGGCTAGTTTCTGATATTGAGACAACTCATCCTGCCTAAGGTTTTTCCGTGGGTTTCCTAAGGCGCTAAGACAAATGTCGGGATGAGTCCTAAAAGAAATGGGCCACGGACCTGCACTCATATCCCCATGAATCTCCCTAATTACTCTAAATTAATTAATAATTACATCTCTTCCCTCTCTTCGTAATTGAGTCACCATAAAGCCAAATGGCTGGTCTCTAAATTGAGACGATTCAACAAGGATCATGACAACAATCACCTCCTACATAATAGCCAAATTGGCTAATCTCTTATATGTGAGACAACTCATCCTGCCTAAGGTATTCCGTGGTTTTCCTAAGGAGTAAGACGAATGTCGGGATGAATCCTATAAGAAATGGTTCACGGACCTATATGCCCTTCCCCATATATATTCCCCTTTTCTTGTAAACGACGTATGCCCTAGTTCAGAACCTATAAATTGTCTATTAAATGTACGAGGTCATTCAATTAGTCGCAAATTGAAAGGATAGGGACCTCTCAAATTGCAAATTTTGATTTCACGGCGATTCTTCCGACGGCCTTCACATGCCTTGTCATCGAACAACAGATGACAGCGTCTTGCCATCCTAACGGCAAACACCAGCCATCTCCTCCTCGCCCCGTTCCGTGATCACTTGATCAAATCTCCGTCCCCCTCGCGTATGTGGTGCCTAAGAGGTTACGTCCAATTTCGGCTTCCCCTTCAAAATTTTCTAGAGCTCCTTCAGTGGAGCAGCGTAACCCGGAGTGAGACTAGTGGCCAACAGGCTTGGAGCTCACATATTTAGTTTTGTACAGCCCCCAACCCCTTGCAAGGACGCGTTTTGCGTGTCTTTTAAATTTGTCCTCCCAATTCTCTTTCGATTTTTCGATTCCCTCAGATATCATTTAACCCTGAAAATGAGGAAGATGAACATCCTCGAAACGTCGGTGGATCACCAACTTATGACCTGGCTGGAAGCCCTAGAAAATTTCGACATTATAATCTTAAAAGAACACAATTTTCATAATTAGAAACATAAATAAGTAAATAAAATTTACCTTCTGGGTGTTTATGCAGTTTACAGGAACCACATTGTTGTAATCACCTGAAAATGGGTAGTTATTTGATTATCTGATATAGTGTGTGTGTAAACAGCTCTGACTCCAGCGTAGCATTTACAGTTATGTTTTTAAAGCCCAATGTGGATTGGATGACTCATTTTAATCTAGCATTATCACATGATCATTAGGAGGCGGATTTTTAGCATATGTGCATGTTTTATTTCTTAGTGCAAGTTCCTATTCTGCCATTATTTAAATGCGTTTCGAGAGATTTTCAACCAAAAACAGGATTTTATACTGCATATATTATATCCATATTTGAGAGGGTATTGAATATTACTGTAGATCCTATATGCACCTATGAATAAATATTTATTGATTTTTATTAATCGATCCTTGAAATTATGTAAAAAAATTAGAATCGCATTATGCAAATTACGAGAATCGGAGACAACGTAGCCATTTTTCAATTTTAACTTACTGTAATCTGACGACTCGCAGACAGCGACACCATTTTACAAAGCACTCGTTATTAAACTCATTGTTCTGTACCAACACAATGTTGTGATATCTTAACAGTTCTCCATCATCCTTATCATTATCATCATTGTCGTCGTCATTCATTACAAGTGTAACGTAAATCCAATGTCTGTGTGTACTCTGCATAGTCCCTGACATTAGCGACGTCTATGAGACAGGCTAGTGGAGCCAGAGATAATAGCGGCATGTTAAAGACATTGCAAATGTAATAATAATAATAATAATAATAATAATAATAATAATGTAGTACTATTTGCCGGCTCTTATTGAAACATTCTAGTGGACAAAGGAAAATCTTTGTTGTCTGATAATTTGTAAATATGTAGAGTGAAACGTAAGTATGATTGAATTTCCAATTTGCTCAGTCATTTTAACAGAGCGGTGTATTATGACAATAGATGATTGAAATAATTTTAGATTTTACCTTTAAATGTCCATAAATTTTATCTGAACAAATGTAAAGTTTCGTTCAGCAATAGTATATTACGATACAAGGTAGGTAGGTAAGTGCTTTTTACAAAATCGAGGAAAAGTTTGAAAATTTCCGAGATTTTGTAATGCACTTCGCAATCGTGTATTGTACAGTCTTTTTGTACGATAAGATATTGTGAAAATAATATTTTAAAAAATCTTCATTGATAGTACGTACATGACACTATTAACAGCTGACTGAAGGTTAGCAGTCTGGCCAACGTACAAACTTCACCATTAACTTCAATATGAAGGATTAAAAATGATTCAAGTACTTGTACTATTTCGTGTTCAATTGAGGACGTTTTTACAAAACTTACTAACTGAAAAAAACTAAATTTTACAGGAGACAAAACACTATAGTAGGGCCTAAGTAAGTTTTGCTGTATGTCTCACTTATAGCAGAAAGCACGTTTTGAAAAAACGATCATACTTTGACACACTAAAATGAAGAGAAATAACCCAATTTTACTAAGACGCTTTGAACATCATGTAGAGGCCTGCCTTATGTTAACGAATCCATCAAAATCTCAATTTTGCAAATTTTTCAGTTAGCAAGTTTTGCAAAAACGGTCCTCAATATTGCAATAATTTCTATTTCTTTTTGTCAAATGAAGTTTGAATTGTTGAAATAAAGTGCAGTACAGTTCAAATACAGTGATTTGTTTCGCATAATGTAGGCCTATATTAATTAACATTGCGTTTTGCAAATGAATTTTACATGCATTGTAGCATACATAGAAGACAGTGGTTTTAAATTTCTTATTTTAACCATTGTAGTATAGCCAGAATTGTTCTAAAATGATTTTCATTTGCAGCTGCACTTTTCTTGACAGACCTAGGAGCTGCTTTAAGCTTATCAGTTTGTTTAATAAAATTCTTCTAGAAATCGCAAGGAATCGGTCATTTGAATATTTTTCGTTTGTAAATTCTTAATGGTTTTGTCACATCTGCAAATTTTTCAGTGAATAAAAAATGTTCATACAGTTTGCTTGAAACAAGCGATTGTACAGATCTTATAGCAGAATTGTTTTAACGATTTTCGTTTCCAATCCCTAATTTATACATGTGATATGAAATTTTTAACGTGGCAACACGTGATGTTTATTATATTATTGAACTTCACGTAACTGTAGAATAGAGTGTAAAGAGAAAACTACTACAAAACAACGTTAAGTTATCCGTACTATGTCTTACCAAAGATTTTACAGCCATGAGTCAGTTTGTGACGTAAGACTTCACGCATACTATGCGCGTCGTAGGTAACTTGACGTCAGCTTCAATGGATACATGTCCTAGCTCTAGTCATAAGCAAGAAAGCCAAGCACTAACAAGCGGAGCGTTAACAATTATGAGAGGACGATACTCAAATTTGAAACACTTTCAAAACATATTAAAGATAAACACATCTTTGAACTTAATAATATGAAAAAAGTAATTATATCGAACAGCTATAGTTTATCAACATATTTAGTGCATGGTAAATTACAAATTTTTACTTTATTATACTGTACTTTTGATCCACGGAAAATACTCGTCTTTTACGAAAAGGCTAATTTTTTATTCACTGATTGTCGTCGATCAATCTAGATTAGTCATCATTCGTGGTGGATGAGAAATTACTCTATGTGTTATGACGGTGAAATTAAAAGTCTCAAATCTGAGTCCACATCAATGTCGAATAAATTTACTCAATGCCCTGATATACACATACGTCACAACTCAATAAGATATCTAGTAAACATTATGGAGACTTGAAAACTCACAGGTATTCGACATACTGATTTACATTATGGGTGTCGTCTTGATGTAAGACCCTATATTATGTTCCAGTGATCTATGTAATAAAGTCACAAACTAGCGAGTTAAGGTTGAGAGACAGTCACATTGTGGAATCCTTCGTTTCAAGAAAAATATGTTTCTTCATCGAAAAGAAAGGGAATCTTAAGGGTGAAACATTAAGTAAGCCAAGGTAGTGGCTATTACGTAAATAGAAAAAAGGTATCCCGTGAAACGATCACGAATTATTAATCTCCATTCTTGCAGAGAATTCAACGTAATGTGAACGGAATTCGCAGAACTACAACTAATTTATCGTGAAGAATACTGTAATCTCTCACTCCAGGAAACACACTTCAGCTTGGAAATTATCTGAAATTTCTGAATTACAAGTTGAACCAGTACAACCACTTTTCTGGTATTACAGTCAATGAAATCTGCAATCCTGATTCGAAAAAATAAATATTCGCCTGTCATTAAAATTAATAGCACATATCGATGGCTGAGAACCAAACTGTTCTAAGTCCAACATTTAATAAGAAAAAAATATTTGTTTCATTGTGTTCCAGCTCTTGTCTGCATATATGAATCAAGCAAAATTGTAAATATTCCTCCCCCTAAGGTTGCTATGAAGCTATTCCAAATTATTCCATGGAGCCTTAAATGTCAGGAGCTTAAAATATCTCTTGAAACAGTCTGGTTCTGGGCCATCGATATGACTCTAAAATTACATTGTTACATTAAATTTGAGTACCGTTCAATTTTAATAGCTTGTGCACTCACAAGCACATGAAATCGCCGACCATGTTTTTTTTTAATGAGCGCCAAAAGGTAGGATTGCCTCCATAAATTCAGACTGCATGTTGAAATAGGGGACCGCCGATTGCTGATCTCTTTTACCATTTCTCAGTCTACCATAAATTACATTAATACCTCTTACTTCCTACGGCTGCTAAATCAGATGTTTCTGGTGTACTAGTTTGGTTGGTTTGTGCATGGAAGCAATAATTAATAAAAGTAGTAGTTCTAATAACATCATAAATATAATCTAACTGAATGAGTAACAATTACAGCAACAATATACAATGAGATGATCAACGAATAACAAAGGTGCGTATAACTGAGCAATGAAAATATTAACATAAAATAATACTGAATCTAATCAAAACTATTACAAAAATTCGTTTCAGTTAACTTCTATACATTACGATCATGTCATAATATTCCTTTCAGATAAGTTTCTATACAATATGATCTTATTATAATATTATTTTCAGTTAACTTACTGTAAAAAACGTTCATACAATTGAATCCTTTGAAACGATGTCCCATACAACACGATCATACAATACAAACTTTAACTATCTCTCATACAATATAGATCATACTACTTTAACCATGGTCATTCATAGGCTATGTCCTCACATCTGTACAATAAACTTTATAACTCTGGTATATCGTGACGAGAGGAGGAAAGAAATACTCATACTTACAATTAGCTAGCAATCTGTTTCCCCATATTAACTACTCTGTTCAAATGCCATTTCTTCGTTGCGACCTAGAAACGTCTATATCCTGGCTGACAATATTCTCATGCATTCCGCCTGTTCTCAATATTGTGCAGCATTCTATCTGATCTCCGCATAATTCTACTCTCGACTGTACATAATCGAACCTCAAAATATTCTACAATATAAACTCGCCGATTACAACCATTAATATACCGACTCACTGGTCCTCAATATATCATATCAAAACACAATTCCACGGCGACATTAATATTCAGCAAATACCACAATGCTGCGTGTTTAGTTCAAAGTGTGTCATGCCTCGCTGTATGCCGTCATGTAGCTAGTCGATGAGCCTAGACAATTCAATCGTCCTACACTTCCGCAGAGGTGTATAACCTATGTGTCAGAGAAGTTGCCTAGCAAGTACGGCGTTCATTCTCAAGAGTACTTACCGATACGTACGGTAACACCTGCAGTGGCAGGAATGTGAACTGTTTGGAAACACGTACTGAGGTGAGTTTTTTTCTTACTGTCGGGATATGGGGAGAGGGTTAAGACCATTACTTACGTACAGTATTTGTTGACATTAACTTCGACGGTCAACATGGACACGGAGCATTTGATTTGTATTGTGGAATGTTGCCGTACGCAACCGATGATAACAAATATCCTGGGTACGACTTGCCCGCCCAAAACACAGTTCGAAAGAGGTTATATTAGTATACAGACTTTATAGACCGCCATCTGTTGCTATGACGTTCAAGTTGCACCGTACACGTTCTCAAGTTCAGATTGAACGCCTTGACTAATAGGCAACTTCTCTGATATAAAAGCTGAAACTCGCTTCAAATCGCTGACTCACAACAGTGACGTCATGACACACTTTGAAGTGAACACCCAGTATATCCTCGACGATTATCACGAATACAACTTTGTTGTCATATATCGCGACGACTGTTACGCTACTTTACCAAAATGTAACCATATTCCATAGCTCTGCCAGATTAAATAAATAAATTATTATTATTATTATTATTATTATTTTTATTATTATATTCGTATCCCACGAATGTAACTTAACACACACAACTACGCGAGTTTCTAAATAATCTCAATGCTGTTTCCCACATTTCACTACGTCTAGGCGGATTTCTACCACGATCGCAATTTACACTGACTATAATCCCTACAAGTTTCCGAGTAACACAAATATATTCACTAGAATGTAATTGATGCTAGACTAGTCATTCACTACATCGCTGGAAATCTCCGAGTCTAACCAAACGTTATTACAATCCAACAGACGCTAACCTAGATGATGTTCACTATATCGTTGGAGATTTTCGAGTAACGTATCTATTTGTAGCGACCTCCCAGCTAACCTCGGCTCCCTCCTCTCTCACATGCTCATAATTCCTGCTGGCCAATGAAAAGAAGGAAATGCACTCAGAATAGAGAGCTCTCACGTCAAGATGAACTCTAGTCGACTGTCGCGGCGCTGGAGTAGGCTGTTCCAACGGCTGAGCCAACGTGCACGGCTCAAGATTAAGGATATAAATAAAATGAAAACTGATCCTGATGTTGTGATATACAAGAAAATGCATCGTAATCAAGATGTAAAATGGTGAGAAACTACATTAGTCATTGAAAAATAAATGTTAGAGGTAATACTAATAAGTATGAGCTAATCAACTTCGACGCTACACTCACGCATTCCGTATGTTCTTGATTGCTGACTGTCAGCGCGTTATCCTGCCAAGGAAAGATTCCATGTTCGTTCCCGGCCGTTACTATTTTTTATTATAGTTACATCTTTACAATTGAATCTATTACTCAGAATTTTTTGTTTCTTGAATACATTTTGGGAATTTTATGTAGCCCTGAAAAGGGCTGTGTTTGGGTATCCATTCAATATGCTACACTAAATTTAATACTCGCGGAATCATATTAAACTATAAGATTGAAATATTTCTAGACCAGAACAATTATTTATAATTGCCATCTATAATACAAGACTGGCGTTATCACTATGTACTCTACTCTATGATGAATGAATGGCGGGAATACAGACAAAACATTTAAAATTTTCCACTTAAATAAAGTTATCATATATTCATTAATACTTTTCAGTCTAGCTAAAATTTTTCCTTTAAATTAAACTCATAGTTCATTTCGGTTTTTTTTTCAAGCTGAAATTATTGCATAACGTTAATATTATAAAAATATTAACGATTTAATATAAAATAAAATAAATGGAAATAAGATGTGTATGATAAGGTTACGTAAGTTTAATTAATGAAATGTTTCATAATTCATAGTTTATATAACTTTATGAGAGATGGACAAAATCTAACACATTAAAGTTTGGATCCTCTTGGGATTTGAAGGTAGAAAATGCACGAGCAAATAATCCCTAAATTCGTATCTTAATCTAAGTGACATGGGGTGCAGAGAGAGTTATTCCGTAAGAGTGTAGGTTGATGTAAAATTGAAGACCTTGGTGCAAGAAGGTGATAACTCATTTTTCTTAGTTTTGAGATACTTCGAGGTAAAGTTAAATCCTTGGAACTTTCAATGTAGTTTGAATAACATTGCTTTTATTCTCACAATATGAAGAGGATACATTCAGTTTTATTTACTATGAGCAGGGAACGGATTTATATGGACTAAAAATATATGAAATATGTAAATATATATGTAGTTATTTTTACCAAAATATGGAATTAAATATGGATTTTTACCAAAATATGGAATTAAATATGGACTTAAAATTATAAAAAAATGACTATGTACGTTAAATATTGGTACATTTTAATCAAACTAAACAAAAAATATAATGGACGTACCTTATCTTCCAATGTAGTTTCAACAAAACACAATTTTTATTGTCTGTTACCATAACAATAGGTTACAAACATTTCTTTCAAGTGCTGAAAAGTGAATCTTCTTCTATTGTCTCTGAGGATAGATTTATACTGACTAAAAGAGCGTTCGACGTCACAAGAAGTAACTGGTACATAATTCAATTTCACAATGTCTGCTGGGGATAAGTCCAAGTTAATCTTCACTGTTGATTCACCACTCATCACAGCAACAACCTTTTGTAGTTCTTCATATCCAGGGTTTTTTGAAAGTACAGTGTCCACCTTAGCTCTTACTGCATCTGCAACTTTACCTCTACCACGATTCAGTTGTTCCACAGTACTATTTATAATTTCAAAACTTTCAGATAGTGAAAGGTGCCTATTTTGGAGACTTTTGAGCGTTTTTATGATGCATGAAAATGTATGCTGAATGTGAGCTAAGTCATTCTTCACACTTATGTCACAGGTAACTGTTTTCGCAGTATCAATTGAGACTGCATCTTCAGAGTCCAATGCAAGGAGAACATTGTTAATAGAGTCTATATGTTCGGCATAATATTCAACTGCTTCTAGCCATGTACCCCATCTAGTTAAAATTGGCTTTGGTGGCAATGGAATTTCAGGGTACATTTCTTTCAACACGTTAACTCTACTGGGAGCTTTGAGAAATACTTTTTTCACTGATGAAATCAACAAATCTACTTTAGGGAAATTGTCTCTGACCACTTCTGCCACACGATGAAATGCATGCGCCACACAAGTAAAATGAGTCAATTTAGGATATACAACAGATAATGCTTGTCCAGCTTTGACCATATAAGGGGCAGCATCGCTAATAAAGAATAACACATTATCGTACATAATACCCTTTGGCCACAGGATACCCATAGCTTCGTTGAACAGTTTAACTATAGTTTTGTTATTGCACTTTTCTAGAACATCACAATGTAAAAGAATTCGTTCAGAATATTGTTCACTTAACAAACCGATAACTACATTACCAACAAGTCTACCTTCTTTGTCGGGAGTCTCATCAATGGAAACCCAAATTGAACTATCTTTAATTTCATCTCTTATCTTCTGTATTGTCTCATCGTAGATGGATGGAGCATACGTCTTCCTAAGTGTTGACTCATCCGGGATTGTATGTTGAGTATATTTTTCAAGGAATTCCCTGAAGACCTTATTCTTTAGTTTGTAGAGAGGAATATCAGCAGAGATGAGAGAACGGCACAGGTCGATGTTAAACTCAGATCTTACATTCGATGTTGTTGGTTGTGTTAAAAACAATTGTCTCTGCTTGGAATTTAGTTGTTTGTTGGCCTGATGTTTACTAGTTGTAATGTGTTGTTGCACCAGGAACTTTTGTGTAGATGATACTGCACACTGACACAAATTACAAAATAATATTTTATTGTCAGTTGATAAACCATCTTCTTTAAATTCTGAAATGTAACTTGTTAGTTTTGATTTTAAATTGACTGAATGACGTACTTTTGGCATATTTACCGTCTTTATAGTATGATTTACAAAACTGAACCTATGTGTACTCTGACTGGCATTTAACTGTTGAGCTGCACAACTGAAGTCTGTTAAAAATTTTAAATTAAATTAATACAGTTTTGTAACTTACTTTCCCATTGTTGATAGGACTGCTAATTTTCAAATAACTCTGATGTTAAAGGGATTACTGAACATGTGTTTAAATCTCTATTGTTGAAATGTATTTTTAAAAGTTAATGGAATTTTGTTTTGTTTTATTGTTAAACCTAATATAATATGGACTGTTTTATATGAAATATGGAAAATATATGGAAATTAACGAAAATATGTACTAAACTCTAAAATATGGAAAAATATGGAAAATAAAAGTAGGATTTTTCAACCCTACACATTGTGAAACATAAAGATAATGCAAAATATAAATTATATTAGCTTTATAAGTAAATATGTATTTACATATAAATCCTTTCCCTGGATATTAGCAATAAAGTCACTCGTTTGGGAATGTAACAGAAATTGGCAATGAGACAGGGAGGAATGTACAACATACTACTGATAATATTTCACCAACAGGTAAAGCTTTCTTGTAAATATAAATTCCGTAAGGGTTTCTAGACCTCAAGCTGATATGAGAGACAGGCATCACAATAGGTCAAATTCAATATCAAAAAAGGATGAAGAGCTTATTCATGAGCATATAAAATCTTTCTCAAGTGAAATGTTCCACTATTCTGGAAACAAAATCTTCCATTGCAGATACCTAACTCCAAAATTATCTGTAAATATAATGGATTATTTTGTAAGAATATCTGTATAAGTAAATACATAAAATCCGTATCTCTTATGATGTGTAAAAATATTTTTTAATGACTGCAATTTAGGTTTTTGCTTTCCATGTTGGGTACTAATACCTCTTGTTAAACCTGTGAGAGATGATAGCAACCAAGAATATATTCAAAATCAAAACTCCGTTTGAGGCTCAGAAAATGGGTAGAGATTGAGTTGGGAATGAAGATAAGACATTATATATAACTTTCGATTTTCAGAAAACTCTACCTCCTCCCAAACTTTCTACAAGAATAACTTTCTATTTGAGATAAATATGGTTATACAAATTTGGAATACATCTTATAAGTGAAACTGATTCAACAGGTAGGTTTTTTATTTATGGATAGAAGATGAAGGTTATAGAGGATCATTAAAAGTATGTAGTTGCATATTATCCTTTCTTGAAAACATGAGCTCCAATTATGACTGTAAGAATATTATAGCATGGAGCTATTCAGCTGCCGGACAAAATACGTAAGAATTCTCAGATTTATGTCTTTGACAGTATATTGTACAAAGAGAGATGATAGAAACAATACAACACAACTTTCCAGAACTGGGACATGCTATTATTAATTCTGATCGTGATTTTGTAGCCGTATAAACATGCAAGAAACAGAGAAAATATATGCAGTGTTGATTAGCATACAACCTTAATGAAAGAGGCAAAGGAAAATAAGACTTTCGCAATAACAAGAACGAAACACAATAAGTTTCAATAAAAATGAGTAAACTTATACTTTCGAAGGATCATGGTATTAAAATTAAGATGAAAACTATATGAAGTATTACATGTTCAGTTAACTGGTAATAATATATATTGTGTTTAGAGTTCGGATTTTGAACTTCCATTTATCTATTTATGTTAAATTATTGTATAAATAAAGAAAGTATTGATGATAAAACTTTCTTTTAATATGAAAAAAATATATATTATATGTCATCCTTTCAATTCTGTAAAAAGGCAATAGCTCAGATTTTCTGGAGAATTTTACAAGGAGTAAGTATTAATTATAAGAGTGAATCATTGTTACTCATAGTCAGGGAAAGGATTTATATGTAAATACATATTTACTTATAAAGCTAATATAATTTATATTTTGCATTATCTTATGTTTCACAATGTGTAGGGTTGAAAAATCCTACTTTTATTTTCCATATTTTTCCATATTTTAGAGTTTAGTACATATTTTCGTTAATTTCCATATATTTTCCATATTTCATATAAAACAGTCAATATTATATTAGGTTTAACAATAAAACAAAACAAAATTCCATTAACTTTTAAAAATACATTTCAACAATAGAGATTTAAACACATGTTCAGTAATCCCTTTAACATCAGAGTTATTTGAAAATTAGCAGTCCCATCAACAATGGGAAAGTAAGTTACAAAACTGTATTAATTTAATTTAAAATTTTTAACAGACTTCAGTTGTGCAGCTCAACAGTTAAATGCCAGTCAGAGTACACATAGGTTCAGTTTTGTAAATCATACTATAAAGACGGTAAATATGCCAAAAGTACGTCATTCAGTCAATTTAAAATCAAAACTAACAAGTTACATTTCAGAATTTAAAGAAGATGGTTTATCAACTGACAATAAAATATTATTTTGTAATTTGTGTCAGTGTGCAGTATCATCTACACAAAAGTTCCTGGTGCAACAACACATTACAACTAGTAAACATCAGGCCAACAAACAACTAAATTCCAAGCAGAGACAATTGTTTTTAACACAACCAACAACATCGAATGTAAGATCTGAGTTTAACATCGACCTGTGCCGTTCTCTCATCTCTGCTGATATTCCTCTCTACAAACTAAAGAATAAGGTCTTCAGGGAATTCCTTGAAAAATATACTCAACATACAATCCCGGATGAGTCAACACTTAGGAAGACGTATGCTCCATCCATCTACGATGAGACAATACAGAAGATAAGAGATGAAATTAAAGATAGTTCAATTTGGGTTTCCATTGATGAGACTCCCGACAAAGAAGGTAGACTTGTTGGTAATGTAGTTATCGGTTTGTTAAGTGAACAATATTCTGAACGAATTCTTTTACATTGTGATGTTCTAGAAAAGTGCAATAACAAAACTATAGTTAAACTGTTCAACGAAGCTATGGGTATCCTGTGGCCAAAGGGTATTATGTACGATAATGTGTTATTCTTTATTAGCGATGCTGCCCCTTATATGGTCAAAGCTGGACAAGCATTATCTGTTGTATATCCTAAATTGACTCATTTTACTTGTGTGGCGCATGCATTTCATCGTGTGGCAGAAGTGGTCAGAGACAATTTCCCTAAAGTAGATTTGTTGATTTCATCAGTGAAAAAAGTATTTCTCAAAGCTCCCAGTAGAGTTAACGTGTTGAAAGAAATGTACCCTGAAATTCCATTGCCACCAAAGCCAATTTTAACTAGATGGGGTACATGGCTAGAAGCAGTTGAATATTATGCCGAACATATAGACTCTATTAACAATGTTCTCCTTGCATTGGACTCTGAAGATGCAGTCTCAATTGATACTGCGAAAACAGTTACCTGTGACATAAGTGTGAAGAATGACTTAGCTCACATTCAGCATACATTTTCATGCATCATAAAAACGCTCAAAAGTCTCCAAAATAGGCACCTTTCACTATCTGAAAGTTTTGAAATTATAAATAGTACTGTGGAACAACTGAATCGTGGTAGAGGTAAAGTTGCAGATGCAGTAAGAGCTAAGGTGGACACTGTACTTTCAAAAAACCCTGGATATGAAGAACTACAAAAGGTTGTTGCTGTGATGAGTGGTGAATCAACAGTGAAGATTAACTTGGACTTATCCCCAGCAGACATTGTGAAATTGAATTATGTACCAGTTACTTCTTGTGACGTCGAACGCTCTTTTAGTCAGTATAAATCTATCCTCAGAGACAATAGAAGAAGATTCACTTTTCAGCACTTGAAAGAAATGTTTGTAACCTATTGTTATGGTAACAGACAATAAAAATTGTGTTTTGTTGAAACTACATTGGAAGATAAGGTACGTCCATTATATTTTTTGTTTAGTTTGATTAAAATGTACCAATATTTAACGTACATAGTCATTTTTTTATAATTTTAAGTCCATATTTAATTCCATATTTTGGTAAAAATCCATATTTAATTCCATATTTTGGTAAAAATAACTACATATATATTTACATATTTCATATATTTTTAGTCCATATAAATCCGTTCCCTGCTAATATCCATTACTGAGTCATCTTCTGAATCAGAACTCACTGAAATATACGAACTAGTCATAAATATTACATTAACGCAAATTAAGCGTAATTAATTAAATAAAAAATCACAAAAGAAAAAACAAAAAAATAATGGATGAAAAATAAAATGTGTTCCTTACCTGGACTTGATTTATTATTCTGAGCCAAAATCTTCAAACATTTAATCTAAATTGTCACCATTAAGTGTATTACGATGATTATTAATATTGTAGGTACTAACTACTGAATAAATAATATTTCATCCTAGCAAGAAGGTGTTATTTCCTGAGTTAAAACCTTCTTACAGTATTAAATTTTTTGACACCTTCTTCCAAAAATCAAAGTACCAGAATGCATGTGAGAGTCAATTATAGTAACGGTATGTCAGGATTTAGAAGACGGAATAGATTCCAATAGCCAAGTAGATGCAGTGATTATTGACTTTTCACGCGCATTCAATGTAGTCCCACACGATATATTGTTGGTTAAACTACAATCAATTCGATTATGCGCACTGTTCAAAACATACAGAGGTGAGCCTGCCTGGAGAGAAATAAAAAATAGGTTGCAGCCGCCAAATTACTCTTCAAGGAACGACCACTCATATAAATTGAGGGAAAGAAGACAGGGGACGGACACTGGAAAGTTATCTTTTCTCAATCGTACAATCTTGATTTGCATAATACACGTCACTGTTCGTTAACAGAAAACCACAATTTAAGTCAACGGAGTTAGTGTGCACTCGAAGTTGGTTGCTTGACGGTTGTCAGCCCACTTTGAGGTCTGTGGATATAGAGGGAAAAATTGGATCGGTGTCGGTTAGAGTTCCCGAGTAGCTCAGTGGTAGAGCGTTGGTACGTTAAACCAAAGGTCCCGGGTTCGATACCCGGCTCCGGAACAATTTTTCCCTCGAAATTATTCAAATTATTCTACATATTCTATGGTTCTCAACCTAGGCTTTTCCACCAAACTGTGCATGTCCTATGGCAAAAATTCCAATCTAAGCGACAAAAATAAATGACATTAGGCCTACTAGATTACTCCCTTATGTACCCACTGAGCATAGGAATTCTATCAAGAAATTACACTCTGACCTACAAGTGAAGTTGTTGATCCAGAAGAGCAAGATGACTAAAGATATGAATAGTGTATTGTCATTTTTTTAATTTCTGGCATTTGCTTACATAAATATTGTTTCAAAACCAACTGTTTTACTGTATTTTATGCTCGTTACCCTTAAAAAACCCTAAACTAAAACCATTAGGGGAGAGTTGCGTAATTTGTACCGTTGCCTAAATTGTACCACCGTCTTGAAATTTAGTTCCTTGTTAAGTGTTGTCATCTACGTCAAACATTGTGAACTACATTTACAAATATTCCATTTTATGAGAGACGGAGCCTATGGGTTGTGTTGTGTAGACGTGAAGTGAAAAAACTTGATTTAGTTAGTTTCAATGTAGTTTTTGCACTAAATGGCTACAACAATTACTTGCGAAAGGTAAGAGGAAGTCCACAATGCTATATATTATTTAAAACTACATTTATATATTGTAATTGTCATTAAGGTACAGACTTCTGTTAGAAACCGTTAAGCAGCAAGAATTTAACAAAGAAAATATGGCGAGGTTGCGTATTTTGTACCGGCTTCAGTTTCCTATAATGTACCGATACAATATAGGAACTTTTATTATATGTTTGAAATTATAGTGACGTATGAAAAAAAAACATACCTAATTTAAATCAGCAATTATAATTTATTAACTTCTTACCATTTCAATATGATTATAATACGGTAATTTTTATTTTTAAGAAATAAAGCACATTCAATTCTGAATTTTAAATAATCATGTCAGACGTTCATCACAAATAATAAAAATTACTGTGACAAAAATAGCATAGACACAATAAATTATGCATTTAGAATTTAATCGAATAATTTCCACATTTCATGTTCTGGCGTTTTTAAGTTTCTTCCTTAATAACAAATTATAATTGCATTTTACATTAATTCCAGAATGGCAAACATCTTGCTGTTTCTGCATATAGCTTATGAATGGCGATCATGGAGTAAATGGATGTGCCCGAATGTACAATGTGCCTAAGTCTACAATACTGAAACATGAGAAAAAAAACGTAATTGCTAATGGAGTTGTGAAATCGTTTGGAAGAACGACAGTATTTTCGGCATAAATTGAAAATGAACTTGAAAATCACATTCTAAAGTTTGAATAAATGATATTTGGATTAACTCCAACAGATGTTAGGAAACTTGTTTTTGATATAGCTCAGAGAAATGGACTGCCATTTAATTTCAATCGTGAAAAGGACCAAGCATTGAAGAAATGGTATTATGCTCAGCCTATCTGAAGAGGCATCCCAAATTGTTTAGGCAGACAGAGGCAACATCCATAGCTCGAGCGAATGGGCTCAACAAGGAACGTGTCTATGAATCCTTCGATTTGCTGGAAAACTTTAGTTAAAGATACAAATTGGAATCCACGAGAATTTTCAATGTGGACGAAAGTGGCTTCTCCACAGTACAGAAGAAGACACAGAAAATCGTAGCGAGGAAAGGCAAGAAAGAAGTGGGTGTGATATCGAGCGGATAAAAAGGAGTTAATACAACGATTTGCCAGTGCATCTGGTCAATATGTTCCTCCCATGATAATGATCTGTGTGTTGGTGCTCCACCGGTCATTATTAATATAGTTTCAGAAACTGGCTACATCTAATCTGAATTGTTCGTCACATGGATGCAACAATTCATTTCCTCCGTCCATCCTACCAAAGAAAGGCCAGTATTGCTGTTGCTTGATGGACACAGCATCCACAGCAAGAACTTTGATGCCCTGATGTATGTGGTACAATTTAGGAACCCAATGGTACAATTTAGGAACCCAATGGCACAATTTAGGAACGCAATGGTACAATTTAGGAACCCAGTGGTACAATTTAGGAAACCAGTTGCCTAATTTGTACTCATTGCAGACATTTAGGAAACTGAACGTCATGACTTTAAGTTAACTTGCAGTAAACTTTTATTTTTAGGAAAATCCTCCCAACATATCAGGAATTAAGATGTCGCTATTGAAATGATTCAACATTTGTCAGTTAAAATTAGAAAAAATAAAATGTGTAAAATGGTACAAATAAGGCAACTCTCCCCTACATCAATGAAATAATTAATCATGTTTATTTTCTCAGGGAAATACAAAGAATGTAAAGAAATATTTTGCTCCCTGCAGAAACGGCTTCAGTCCAGCACACAAAACAATGTTTCTTAGTAATTTAAAAAACTTCAAAGTCATTTAATCTCTGTAAGGCCATTCTTGCTAGGTCATAAGCTTTGAACTCATAATATAGTATACAGAGTGATTTTTTTTAGTATTATCAAAACTAGGTGTAATGGACTGAAGCCCTTTCTACATGGGGCGATTCATTATTTTGGAATATCGAAAGTATGGGCATTAAAGACACCGAGTCAAGATCACAGCCTTTAAATCCTAGGAACACAGAGATTCTAAAACAATTCCACAACTCTTTTCTTATAGAAGAAGGCAGAAGAGTAGTAGGGGAGAGGGAGGAAGGTTGGCTCAAATTTTACGTTTCATTTCTTTTTTTCTTAATTTGTACAGCATTTTATAAAATCCTCAAAGATGGTCGTGCTACGTGGTTCTTTGTCTATATGGAGAGATGTATGAAATTAGATTTCACCACGATTTAAATTTGAAATTTTGTATTATTTTGAAACGTGCAGATTTAGTCAACTTGCCCAGCCCTAAGGGCATATGGTATGGGGCAAATTTACTACAAGTTAAATATAGGCAAACTGCATATAACACTAGATTTTTTTAATTTAAAATTTATTTCTTTATACAGGCAAATGATTTAATATAATGGACGCACATGGGCAAATTTACTACAAGTTAAATAAAGGCAAACTGCATATAACACTAGATTTTTTTAAATTTAAAATTTATTTCTTTATACAGGCAAATGATTTAATATAATGGACGCACATGGGCAAATTTACTACAAGTTAAATAAAGGCAAACTGCATATAACACTAGATTTTTTTAAATTTAAAATTTATTTCTTTATACAGGCACATGATTTAATATAATGGACGCACATAAATATATACACATGAAGTTAAAGCTCAAATAAAAGAAGAACTGAATCCTGGAAAAGCAAGGTAGAAAAATTAATTTTCAACTTGTAAATGACTACATATCGTCGCTTAACAAACAATACCGCGTAACTGACATTTTTGGTCAAAACTGTTTCTTTGCATAGAAGGTACCTCCACTGTCATCTGCATGCATTGACAAGCGCGGGAATTTGATTACATGAATGGCCTGCGTGCGAAGGAGGGGGGTACAATACCGCGTATCTGAAGCCACGAGAAGTCTGTAGGAAATACCGCGTATCTGATAACAGATATTATGTCTGCGTCCTCAGTACGGAAGCTGGTTCTCGTTACTGCCTTGTAAAATTGTGTCAACAGTGTGTAATATTCTGAGTAGGTTAAAGAAGTGTTCAGTTTCAATTATTTAAAAGGTAAATATAATAGAATTATTTCACTAATGTCAATTGAATGTTAGTTGAGCTGAATTTCCGCAGAATCTTATTGCAAGTTCATTCACTGAAATATAGTACATTTATTGTTTTATCATTATATAGGCCCACAGATACAAGAAAAGAAATGGATAATGAATCAGACGACGGTCAGTTTAGCGAGAACGAAATCCTATCTGTGCTATGTTCTGCATTCAAGACGGGAGAAACTTCTGTGAACATTAACAAAGGTATGGCATAAGAAATATCACAGTTATTAAACGTTTATTTTTCTTCAGTTACGGAATCATAACAGCAAACTTAATTTAAGTACTTAATATAAATAATCGTGAATGGGCCGCTAAAATAATTTGTGCTACATTCAGTGGTGCTGAGCTTGGTTCCTTCCATTTCCTCCGGTAGGAGGAAGATCTAAATTGATGATAATATTTACTACACATGTTTTTAATCCATTTATATAACATTTATAAACACTAGTAATCTTATCTTATTCGTAGGTGTACTGCCTGTTAATTCAAATGCAAAAGAAAACCGTCCTTCTGGAAATGGGCTGCTGCAGATCAGGGATTGTCCATCCAATGTTACCGGTAAGGTTATGATCGTATTATGCAGTCTGGTATGATTTAAAGCAACACTGTTAAAATAATACGGCTAGAAATAGGATAGGACAGAAACTGAAGACAATACCATGTCAATGAAGGATCTACAACAAATTTCGGAAGCGTCTTCATATGTAGACGACCCCGAAGAATTTGTGAGTGCTACTTATTCTACATCTTTACATTCGTCAGAAGAAGGTAAAGAGAAGAATCTACAAGCGTTTCATGGAAATTTTCCAGAAAAGAAAAAGAAGTTCAAAGCCACAAATGGGTAAGTGGAAGAAAATGAAAAATAGAAAACTTAGAATGGAAGAGGAAGCTGATCTTAGCTACAAGAGATCGAAAGATGGCAAAGTGACACATGATACGGAAAGAGATGCAAGGAATTTGGGGCTAGAGTGTAGTTATAAAATGTGCCAAAATTCGAAAGTAAGGGGATGTAATTTAATTTCTAATGAGAGAAGACACATCTTTCAGGCACTCTGGAAAATTTTGAATTGGGAACAGAGGACCGTTTACGTATGAAATCTTGTGGATTTCACTCCTACGAAAAGACCTGGCAGTAAAAATTCTTAATCAAGAAGAAAGAGAACATTTGTCTACAACCTAAAAGTTGATGAGAAAAAAATTCAGGTTTGCATAAAGATGTTTCTGTGTACATAGAGAATTAAAGAATGAACTGTGCGATATTGGTTACCTAATAGTACTGATGCCGTCCCTTGAGTAAGAAAAAAGTCATGTTCTCGTGCAAAAGCACAGAAAAAAGAGCATTAGTAGCCTGCCTAAATTACCGTCACATTATTGTATATAGAACCGGTTGTGCCTTAGTTTTTATGATAGATTCCACACCAGGTTACTCAAGGATTAGTTTTTGTGATTTCAGCATAGGCCTATAATTATTTCTTTATTGTGTTTAACGAATGTTGTGCCTGAAAAATTATCATCATTATTATAATTTTATATGAATTTCTTTTCATTATTCGCAAGTCACTCAAGTCCATTGTCAATAATAATAATAATAATAATAATAATAATAATGATAATAATAATAATAATAGTATTATTATTATTATATTATATTTGTCAGGAACGTTTTAGTAACAATTCTACTTATCTATTCAAATACGTAGTGTGAAAATAAAGTACCTGGTATCAGATTGTCATTATTATTATTATTATTATTATTATTATTATTATTATTATTATTATTATATTTATTATAACAATAATCATTGAACTGTGTCTTCTTTTTCCTTTCCCATAGTTTCAGCATTTTATTGACTAAGAATGCAGCAATCATTGTCTGGAACGTAATCTAGTTCTGATTCGAGCTACAGCCTACCGACCTTGACCTCAAGTCAGATGGTAGGACAACAATTCAGATAACACATTGACATATACAAGAGCACGAATAATATTTCCAGAAGGTAGTTTTCACGCAAAGAAAACGCTTGTCAGCATGTGTCCTGAAGCTGCTAAAGTTGCCTCACAATACCGCGTAACTAACAAAATGTAGTCAACGGCAGAGTTCCAATACCGGCCAAATGTCTACTGCCATGATCATCCATTTTCACTTGGATACATATTAGTTATGCTATTTCACAGCCATACACCACTTTTCAAGACTATTGCATTATTTTTATGGTTTTTATTCGGTTTTCTCCTTCTCCTGTAAAATTTACATTTTGTCAGTTACGCGGTATTGGTTCTTAAGCGACGATATAATATTGTCTTATAAAAATATCTGAGAAGGAGTTTATGCATACAAAGTTTCTGTTTCCATCTGTAAAATTTTTATGTACCATAACTTACACTCCAGGCACTGTCACCTGGTGCACATTGTGAATACTATTTAACACAATACAGGCAATATGTCTCTCTGTCTTGTTCGTTACTTTCTTCTTGAATTATTCTTTGTCTTTCGACTGGTCCTAAAGTTCCTTTCCTCACTACTAAAATCTCTTCTTGTATTTTTCCTGAACAAATTTATTTTCCTTTATCGATATCTTCTCCTCTAGTGCTTTCTTAACTGGAGAGTCAGTAAATATCGCAGTAGACAATTTTCCCCTTATGTTCTCATCCGTAGCTTAAATACAATACCGAGTGAGAGTCTGGAATTGGATATTAAAATCCTTGGCCCCTTGGCCACACTTCTGTTTTCTAACTTTACAGCACTGACAGCTCGTAACATCATATTATCAGTAGAAATAGTTGCCCTATAATTTTTTAAAACTCTCATTTTCTGATTCACTGCAATGAACATATATGTTTTATATTTACAATCAATTAAATTGAACTTATATAATAACAAATTGTATGAAAAAGTAAATTATATATTTTATAATTAATATAATCATTTAAAGTAACACAACGGTGTATGTTAAACAGCGTGCCAATCTGCCTCCTAACAACTGTGCCAACTTGCCTCTCGTGTAGATATTTGAATTGTGTCAAAATTTCGGATTTGAGTGATGCACGATCGAAATATAATTAACACGAAACAGAGCCAATTGTTTGCACTTTCCAACGATATATTTAAAGTTCATTTAATACTACATATGTGCCTTGTAAAAAATAATCACGAGATGGTGAATATTTACTTATCTTACTGCAAAAACAACTTTATGACTTCCTTCTTCTACCGCTTGCCACAAAATTCTGACTTTTCTGTGGAGCATACTTTATAAATCAGGGATCATATTGTCTGTGTGGTGCTGCAATCCATCGCATAAAAACCGAAATAAAACTAGTGTGCCAACGTGTTTCTGTAGCCAACCTGCCTCCATCTCTCCTATTACTTCCAAAGAAAGCTCGCTCATTTCTGGACGACAACCGCGCGAATGCCGAAAAATGCCTTTGATTTCTAATAAGCAACTTCGAGAAAAATACCACATACAAGGCCATGTAACATGATCTAATCCTCAACCGTATTGTTGAAGGACAGGTCAAGGACGTCGGCATGAACAGTCAACCCGCCTTACCCTTCTATATGCCACACCATGCTGTCAAGAAAGAAAAACGTTGTTCTACTAAATTGAGAATTGCATTTGACGCTTCATCACATCGATATGGATCCCAGTCACTGAACGAGGTTTTTGAAATTGGACCCAATCTCTTACCAGAAACTTTGGCAGTATTACTTAGATTCAGATTACTTCAGCATGCCTTCGTAGCCAATGTCAGTCAGGCATTTCTGCATTTGTCATTGGATCCCGCAGACAGAGACTTAACAAGATTCTTATGTAATCGCATTGTCTCGGATGATCAAGGTCTTCACCACACTACTGATGACGTAATTACATACCGATTCACCAGACTACCCTTTTGACTGTCTCGTAGTCCCTTCCCTCTGTCAGCAACACTCCGAGAACTAGCTAACATGTACAAGACCAGATTCCTTCCGCCACCGTTCTCATGAATAAATGCACATACATGGACGACTTTCCTAATTCAGTCTCTAATGAAAGTGAACTTTCAACTATATACACAGAGCTTACCACACTAATGAATATAATCAAACTTCCTTTGTCGAATTGAGCTACAAACTCCATATCACTTCTAAATATTTGGAAGACCCAAGATTTAGAATTGCAGATGAAACAAGTCCTAGGTATTAATTGGGATACTGAGTCTGACATTCTTTCTACTTCTGTAGATATTTCGAGAATAGTTTCAGAGCAACCTGCAACCAAACTTCAATTACTTCAAGTTACTTCGGGAATCTATGATCCGTTTGGTCTGTACTCACCAATCACAATAATCGGAAAGATGATTTTCCAGGATTCTTGGACTAGAGGTATTGCATGGCACGAGACACTTCCCTCCGACATAGGCGAGAAATAGTCAATATGGTCCTCCAAGCTCAAATACTTACCTGACATTTTCGTTTCACGATGGATAGGATCTTTGAATTCAAGTATTGAGAACTCTACGCTTCATGTTTTCTGTTACGCATCTAAACGGTCATATGGTGCCGTCATGTAACTTCGTAAGGAATTCGAGAACGTGATAACAGTCCAACTAGTATGCAGTAAAGCCGGATTAGCTCCCATAAAAAGAGTCATGCTACCTCGTTTGGAATTACTTGCTACTTTAGTAGGAGCAAGGCTCTTACAGTACGTCTGTGAAGCCATAAGTTGCGATATAGCAAAACCGACACTATGAACTGACTCCACCATTACTCTTGAATGGATCCGCAACGAACCACACCTTTGGAAAACCTTCATTTGCAACCGTGTTACCGAGATCGTCTCTTACACCTCACCATCACAATGGAAGCACTGCCCGGGAAATGATAATCCCGCAAATCTCCTATCATGAGGACTTCAAGCTAATGAACTAGGTTCAACTGAATCATGGTGGAATGGACTTGCTTGGCTTCGACTTTCACCTCAATGTTGGCCCCGCAACGTGGATCTGAGCGCAGCCCACTACCAGAAGCTAGAAAACCCCCACAACAGACTCTTGTGGTAACTACAGAACAGACTTTTCTTCAATTTGCCAGATTCACTTCTTACACAAAGCGTCTACGGGTAATGGATTGGATACTTCGTTTTCTGAATAACATACACGGCAGAGACAAAAGCTGCAGGGAAATAACAGCTTCTGAACTTGATAGAAGTACCAATTGCTGTATTTGATCTCACTCCTACTGATTCGACACACTGACGTCGAGTTGCATTAACAGGGATTACGGACCGCGCTCCCTGACATTAGAGAAGAATTTTGGATTATTCGAGCTTGACAGGCAATAAAGAAAATTCTACGATCTTACTTAATTCGCAAACTTGCGAACAACTGATATGGACAACTGAAGCACCACTACCCGCAGACCGCGTCCAGTGCTTCTCACCCTTTTCAGTCACTGGATTGGATTTTGTTGGTACGATATATACGAAGCAAGGTCCTACTATTCAGAATGTCTATGTGTTATTATTTCTCACTTGTGCCATTCCTCGAGCCATCCATCTCGATCTTACTTCTGACATGGCAGTAGACAAATTTCTCCTTGCATTTCAAAGATTTGTCAGTCGTAGAGGTCTCCCACACACGGTATATTCTGACAATGCAACTACCTTCCACGCAGCCAATAAGGTGCTCAGAGAACTGTCAACTATCTTTCTGGCAGACAAAACGTTGCAATACTTCGCAATTAATGGTGTACACTTGAAGTTCACTGCTCCATGTGCTGCTTGGTGGGGAGGATGGTGGGAGCGTATGGTTGGCACAGTTAAGTGCTGCATTATAAAGTATTAGGACGCAGACAAGTAGATCAAGAAAACCTGAACACCATTCTGGCTAGTGTAGAATCAGCCATAGATTCATGTCCGTTGCTACAAAATGAAGGATCAGCTACCTTGACACTCGCTAAGGGACGACAATCAACTAACATCCCTATCGGATCAGAACCATTTCTCCATGGAAACACAAAAAGGGAATTCCGACTCCTACAACAAGCTAGAGGAGACTTTTTGAAGTGATGGAGAAATGAATACCTTCTAGAGCTGAGAAATTATCACTATGTGCGGCAGACTACAGGGAAGGGAGTTAAACTACGAGTACCAGACTTGGTCCTGCTCCAGGAAGACGTCCGTCGCCGTCACATTTGGGAAAAAGCTGTCATCGGGGAACTGCGACGAGGACGAGATGGCGACGTAAGGAGCTGATGCTGCGCACACCAGATGGACACCGAACCGTACGCCCCGTGAAGCTGGTCATCCCCCTGGAGGTCGACCAGGGTGGGGAGGATGTGGAAGATTGAACACTGTATTGATATCTTTGACTTTGTATTTAATCTTTGTGATGCTTAATATCTTTACATTTTGTACTAAGGACTTTGGGTAATAAAATGGCAGCGTCATAAACGATCGCATCTGACTTCACTTCCACCCACTATACATTCTGTCAGCATAATAACTGTGAATACACTAACACTAAAACAATAATATCACCGAAGTTCAGTTCACTTATATTACATGACAGGTTAGTTACGCAAAGTGGACACCGCCTCTGAAGCCGCACGCCAGCAATGTTATTTTGTTCGCGGCATCTCATTCCCCCTCACATGGGGTCCGCCACCTACACAAGCAGCATGGAGGCAGAGTGTGTGCGGCCGCTTTCCTGGCTCCCAGGAACGTAACTCTTGTTCAGCTTGAGCACACAGCGCGTTTCATCTCAACAATCACATGGTAAGAATGGTTCATTATAAAACCACCTAAAATTAATACAAATAAATGTGCATTAAACTTATTAATAAGTTTACAATAATTTCAGTTGGAAAAAGTGCCTATGGAGAATATTGATGAGGTTATATTCCTGGAATATGGCTGTTTGGGAGATTATATTAGGAGAATGTAATGAAGGTTATATTGGTGAAATTAATGTTAATAGTGAAGATTATATTGGGTGAATATTTTGAGAATCGTCAGATGAAAAGTAAGCATTGTCGGGTATCTTGTTACTCAGAGTACAAATAGAATTGTACGTTCTTTTGAATAGACGGAATGTGCTTGTTGTAAGGTACCGTCGAGAAAGTTCTAGGTCACATAGACGTAATTTGAGCATCAAAAATGATTGGTTAAATGGGGATAAGATTGACTAGCTGTTTTGCAGAATTGGCATTACTTTTCTCCTCTCATTGATGTACGCCAGAACTGTGGTTGATATATTGTACAGACGTGTGAACATAGTTTGTTATTGGCCGGATTTAAATAGCATATATTGCTTCGTGCTGCAAGCAGCCTGAGAGGACCTACTGTATGATTTGGCGGTCATTAAATATCAGATTCAGTATCCATTATATATTATCATTGTTATTATTTTCCATCATTCATGTTTAATAACTCATCAAAATCACTTCATTCCACACTGTTGTAATACTTTTCTTATACATTCAATCAAATGATATACTTATTGCTTGAAATATTGAATTACTTATTATTATGCTTCCACCGTGTTAATCGACCATATCCAATTTCCCCTAACATCTGATATAGTAGCCGTAAGAGCAGCTAGTCGTCGTATATTGTCAGTTCCACGATTTAGTAGCAGAACATAACGGTTTTATGATGTTAAGAGATAAGTGGTACGGTTCAAATGGTAGTAATAATAGAAACGTCATTATAATGGTAGTGGCAGACAAATGGTAGAAGTTTTCATTGATATCAAATAGTAAATAGGCAAGAGTGGTTTTACATTTCAAATTTTTTAGTACGTCTTTCCTGAAAAATCCGATTTTTGGAAAAAGTGCAGTTTGATTCTACGCAACTCATATTTGCCTGCATAATCAGTATATATATATATATATATATATATATATATATATATATATATATATATATATATATATGACTGCAATTAAGCTGCATGAAAGGTGCGATTGAAAAGTTATTGGCCTGAAACATAGACAGCACTGAACACGTGTCAACAATGCCGCCATTGTTAGCGGCCATTTTACAGTAGTTGAAGCACAAAAAATAAATTTCTGTTGACTACATTTTGTGTCATTTCTTTTTGTAATTAGTGCGGCGAACAGATCGGCAAAAATTGAAAATAACGAGCTTCATACTGTCATTAAATATTTCGTAAAAAGGGAATGCGTCCAACAGAAATTAAAGCAGACATGGATGCTACACTGGAGGAATCAGCTCCAGTGTTTTCGACTGTAAAAAAATGGACGACACTTTTTAAACATAAACGAGACACTGTGGAAGACGACCTCCTTAGTGGACGTCCATTAACAGCAACAAGTGAAGAAATCGTGAAAAAAATATCCTCAATATGGTAATAAATGAACGTCGAGTGACAGTGCAGAAAATTAGCGAGGTTATGCGTATCTGAACTGGTTATGCCACAGTTAGTCAATGCCTTGAGCATGTTCAAGGTGGTTCCGCGTTTGTTAACACCGGAACAAAAGCGCGTCCGATGTCAAATTTCGAGGGATTGTCAGGTTCGATTCGACAAAAACACGCGATTTGTGACCACTGATGAAACCTGGATCCACTGCTACATACAAGAAATAAAACAGCAGTCGAAACAATGGAAGCACGATGATTCTCCGCCTCCAAAGAAAGAAAAGTTGTTCAATCGGCTTGGAAAATCATGACTTTCATGTTCTGTGATTCTAAGGGGTTGTCAAACAAAGGAGAAAACAATAACCGGAGAATATTATTCAAATGCCCTGCAGTAACTCACCTCCTACTCACTAGGTTTCACATGTTCAGACTTCTTTCTTTTCCCAAAGCTCAAAACTCACTTGGTTAGGAAGAAATTTTCGTCAAATAAACAGGTTATCGCAGCAGCAGAAGACTTTCGAGGAATCTGTGTAAAAGGATGATATATCAATATTGCAGCACTGGTGAACCAAATGTGTGAGTATCAGGGGGTTATGTTGAGAGATAAAATTCTTTCGGACTATCCTAGTTAAATTTTTACGTCAGGCTATGAACGTTTCGAACAACCCTAGTAGTATTAGAAAACATCTAGAAAATTTTGAATTTTTATCAGTCTTTTGTTTAAGAAAGAAGTACTGAAAAATCTAAATGTTCTGTCAAAATTGTTACAAAGCACTAAAGTTGATCGTTGGGAAATTACTCGTTTGTTTGGATATGCAAAAATGAATTTTTCTGAACTTAGAAACAAATTTGAAGATGTCGTGATTGAGGCAACTCAACTGGCAAGTATTTGAATATTGAACCTAATTTAATTATCGAACGGGAAACAAAGGTAGAAAAGTTTTTTGAAGAGCTCTCTTCAGACAAAATTATTGAAAATCCATTGAAATCAATCAGAGTGACGGTTTTAAATGAGTCATGGGACATATATCAGCAGTTAACTAAGGATTTCCATTGAATCTCGTAGCACATGTTGCATACTGTCTCATATGTTTCCATTTTGCATTCACTTCCCACTTCTTCGTTTCCAAAAATAATTAGATTCCTTGATTCTTTTCATAATATTTAATGTCCTCCTTCATTTGTCTCTCTTACTTCATTTCTGACTTCCTGTCGTCTGATGTTTTAGCAGTCTTTGACTTTCGGATTTATTATTTTTTTTCAGGTTCTGTACTTCTCTGCAATCTTCACTTCCATTTTCCTCCAGTGATTTACCTTTCTTCGGATTCTTAGCCATATTCTGCTTTCTGTATTGTAGCTTCTTGTTTAACATTAGCTCATAGAGCATTTCCCTCTCTACACCAGAGACCTGCAAGAGAGCGATGCTTAACGATATCTGAGATCGGTTTTACCGAATGCTCTTCGTGTGTAATCGCTCGAGCTCGGGTTTGGCCTCCGCTCGCTCGAGCTCGCCCGGGGGATCGCTCCCCTGTCAGAACGAGCGCTCGCTTCAAGCACTGTACCGCGAAGCAGTATGCTACAGTACTACGTAGTACAGTACTGGTAAAAATAGAATGAATTCATTCGATTTGATTATCAAAACCATTCGAAATAATAGAAATATTCACAATATCACTCGATTATTCATTGGCTTTGCTTACCACCACAACAAGCCGTATGAAGTTATACAAATATGTACTCGCATAACAGAATATGTTCCATTTTATGATAATGATAAGAGCTTCGAGTTCAGAATCATATGACGCAACAATAGAATGATAAGCTTCGAATGTTCTGTGTGGGTGTTGCGTACTGACTCTTCTAACAGCCCCAGTATCTGACCCTGATCTTCATTAAATTAAACACCTGACCTACATGGCGATAAGAAAAAAAGAGTGCTGCTCTCAGATTAGACCTACGTATAGAAAGAGTAATCATCATACTGAAATTATATTGAACAATTCATCCATGCATTCGAATGATTTAATCCTACAATGGAATAATCATTATAGAAATCATTCGATTGTTCTCAACAATTATATATTTAGTGGAAATTTAATTAATTACACATTTTTCTTTGTTTAGATTGAAATAGCCTGAAATGATTTTCTGTATAAATATATTTCGTTCCTACTTAGTTTAACAATTAATCGTGATAATTACTGTAAATGCAAATGAAATGTTTGGTTATATTACTATAAAACGTATATAAAACAGAAAAATTACATTTAATACGTGGTAACTAAAAATGTCTATCGATGTATGAAATGCAAATAATAAATTAGTAGCGATATATTTTGTTTCATCTCGGACGTAGTATGAACTTTACTCATACTAACTTGGAATATTTTTATTTTTTATTTTAATAGGTTATTTTACGACGCTTAGGTTATTTAGCGTCTGAATCAAATGAAGGTGATAATGCCAGTGAAATGAGTCCGGGGTCCAGCACCGAAAGTTACCCAGCATTTGCTCGTATTGGGTTGAGGGAAAACCCCGGAAAAAACGTCAACCAGGTAACTTGCCCAGACCAGGATTCGAACCCGGGCCACCTGGTTTCGCGCTGACCGTTACTCCACAGGTGTGGACAATCCTATGTACTTTAAGGTAATCTTATCCCTTACTTCTCCGAATTTAGTCCAAGCAGAGCTAGTAACTGCTTTCCCTTTTTTTCCACTACTCTGACTCTGCTGATTTAACTTTATTTTCGGTATATACTTTTGACATCGTGTCTTGTAATCTTTTACCATCAACAGAGACGGTGTCCGAGCCTCTGCTTGAGATCGACGTCGATACTATTGAATCATCTTCAACATTCGTTTTGATGAAACGTACTATCAGACAAGCCTACAATTCACCTACTGCTACAGGAAGAGCACTCATGAACACCGAGCGCTCGTCCTCAGACCCGATCGCTCGGTGTGTTTCTTTACTTCGTGATTTATCGGAAATATTCGTAGATGATCGCTATTCATTCCGTCAGTGCCTTCCTGGACTGATAACGATATCCCGCGCTCGCTCTGATGCAGGTCTCTGCTCTACACTGCACACTCAAAACGCTACACTACGCTCCTTACTCTCTCGCTATTTGCTGAACACTCGTATGTGGGACATGTGAAGCAGATTTCCTCGAAATGCATTGGATTTATACATACATAAACACTGGAGATTATTTGCATTGCACTGAAAGCTTACTAATGTAAACGTTAGAGGAGAAGATGGTTCGAAACTAATTCAAGCTTGATAAGAAACTTCTAATGATGATGATGATGATGATGATGATGATGATGATGATGAAAGTCAGGGTTTAGATTTCCTGTAGTTGTTACATTCATAGTTTTCTGCCCAAGGGCAGATCTTTCACTGCAAACAGAGAATTCTCCAATATTCCCTATTTTCTGCCTTCCGCTCCGTCTCCGCGTGGGATTCATATTTCTTACTGTCGCTAACATTCTGATATCTTCCTCTGCCCCGAACTCTTTTCCCGCTCACTATTCCTTCCAGTGCATCTTTCGGTAGGCAATTTCTTCTCAGCCAGTGACCCAACCAATTCCATTTTTCTCCCCCTTCTATCAGCATCAGAATCATTCTTTCTTCACTCATTCTTTCCAACACATCTCTTTTTATGTCTGTTCCATTCTTTTCCATATTCACATTTAAATTGCTCCCCGTCTCTTCTCTTCACTTCGTCGTAATTATCCATGTTTCTGCCCATACAATACCACACTCCACGCAAAACACTTCATTAGTCTCTTCCTTAGTTCTTTATCCGAGGTCCGCAGAAGATGCTCCTTTTTCTATTAAAAGCTTCCTTTGCCATTGTTATCCTAATTTTGACTTTCTATCAGCAGCTCATGTTACGGTTTACAGTGCACTCCAAGTATATGATGTTGTCCACTTGTTCAGCTACCTCGTAAATAAACATTATCCATTTGACATTATTTAAACGTATGTAATCTATATAAAATAATGTAAAATATATCATAACAATATCTTATGAAAAATATATCATAACAATATATCATGTAATGTGCACGTGTATGTATATAGAGCGTCCCATTTATCTTGTGCACATTTTATAACTTTTTTGTTTGGATAGGTATTGCAATTTTTATTTTTGAGAGTTATGTTAGAACGAGGGGCTGACATGAATGTGGAGATTTGGTGCATGTAACTATATTACGGTACAAGGTACACGTGGCGTCATCAATTTTTCAAATAGCACTACATGCTTTAATCATGATACATTGATTACACACATTAAGACGAGTTCAAAAATGTATCACAATGTCATCTTCCTAATCAATAACAACAAAATTCAAAATGAATGCCATCAGAATGTGTCGTTTGTTGTGCCCCATTCATCTTATGCATTAACTTACACAAAATGAAAGACGAATGACGTCGGTACACGTCGTGTGTTGTGTATTTGCTGTCAAACGTGTTAACAAACCACAACAGTCGACGCCACAATCCACGTGCAGTGGTCTGCACGTTCTCCGGACCTGTCGCCACTCGACTTCTTCCTGTGAGGAACTGTAAATGACAGTGTGTACCAGAACATTCTGACAACACCAGACGACATGCAGCAACACATTCGACAGGCTTATGTGTCTATTCAGCCAACAACATGCCGGGCAGTCATACGGTCTTTCGGGGAACACCTTCGAATGTGCATTAATGTGAATGGTCACCATTTGGAACACCTTCTGTGACTCTCAAAGCATAACATTATAACATTGGAAGTACGTTTTTTTTTTAGTTCTGTTGCTGTTATTGATTAGGAATGTGACATTGTGATACATTTTTGAACTCGTCTTAATGTGTGTAATCAATGTAATATGATTAAAGTAGGTAGTGCTATTTGAAAAATTGATGACGTCACGTGTATCTTGTACCATAATGTAGTTACATGCACCAAATCTTCACACTGATGTTAGCCCCTCGTTCTAACATAACGCAAAAAAACAAAACAAAAATTCCAATATCTATGCAAACAAAAAAGTTATAATATGTGCACAAGATAAATGGGACACTCTGTATAGGCCTATGTACTGTACCTATATGTATGGTATATAGACCTATAATTAAAGCAAATCCACATATCATTGAGATCTAACAGGAGCTTAGGAAACAATGTAGTAGGTAATGACAAAACTTTCCATGTATGAATGATTCATGAATTATTGCTTTTATTTCTTTAAACAAATTAACAAATCATTTTTGCTGTGTTAGGATAACGTGAGCTTATTTCATTTCTAAATTGTTTTATCTTTTTAGTGTTAGTGCGGAGTTGTTTTACTCTTGCGTTTGTGTAACTGACGCTTTTGATTGAGAAGCCCCAGTGGCAGGCGAATACAGGCGACAGGACTTGGAACTTATAGCCGGCGGCCAACATTTCGTGTACCTGAAAAATAAAATTTAAAAGTCAACAATGATTTTTCATTGCGTTCTAACAAATGGATTTCCTATAAAACAACCCTAAATTACTTTCCTGAGAAGAGTTCTGCTTCCTTAGGAAACTCATGCTCGAGATAGAACTCAATTAGGTATTTTGTCCAGGAGAAGAGATCGCTTGATATCTAGGTAATATATAAATATGGTTAATTAATTTTCTGGAGATATTTGTTGTCAGATATTCGATACGGAATGTGAGGCAGTTCCTCAAACTACATAATGTTCAGGTTTGTTTTATTAACTTCGATATTTTAATGAAAGGCGGGCACAGGGGTACTGAAATAGTCAGAGAGAACCTGACTTGTTATCAGATATATGCATTATACAAATCTAGTCTATCAGGTAAAGCTCCCTGTAAAGCAGATTTGAATAATTTCAAGGGAAAAATTGTTCCGGGGCCGGGTATCGATCCCGGGACTTCTGGTTGAACGTACCAGCGCTCTACCAACTGAGCTCCCGGGAACTCCACCCGACACCATCTCAACCTTTCCCTTTATATCCACACAACTCGCGTGGGCTGTCGAAACGCCAGAGACCCACATCGAGTGCACACAATCTCTGTGTGACTTGGAATTGTGGTTTTCTGTTAACGTACACAGTGACGTATATGTTATGCAAATCTAGTCTTTCAGGTAAAGCTCCCTGTAAAGCAGATTTGAATAATTTCAAGGGAAAAATTGTTCTGGGGCTGGGTATCGATCCCGGGACCTCTGGTTGAACGTACCAGCGCTCTACCAACTGAGCTACGCAGGAACTTCACCCGACACCGTCTCAACTTTTCCCTTTATATTCACACAACTCGCGTGGGCTGACGAAACTCCAGAGATCCACATCGAGTGCACATAATCTCTGTGTGACTTGGAATTGTGGTTTTCTGTTAACGTACACAGTGACGTATATATTATGCAAATCTAGTCTTTCAGGTAAAGCATTATAGTTTTATATCCCTTAATTCTATGCGTGACTGTCTTCAAGAGAGAAACACAGTAAAGTTGGGGTACCATACAGAGTGCTCTAAAATTCCCCTTATAAACTTCTAGGACTTGTTAAGGGGACTGAGTAGATAATATTTTGAACTGGAACCCATGTCCGGAAACGCACCGTTTCCGTACTACAGCCGTTTGAAAACATGTTTTTAACGCAACCGCCTTTACAAGTAATTCATTTTATTATGAGGCGTGACCCAGTACTTCACTTGTTTTACAGTTCAACTCATTAATAACCAAAGAAACAAAATGGAAACTGAATCATTTGTCACAAACACTTTTGTTTACAGTTCACCTTAAACTGTTTTTGTCCTTTTCAAATGATGGTTAACATTCAAATCCACTACAAATGCGGTTCGATGTGGCGACCACCAACTTCGTTGCACGCATTGTACCTACGAATGATGTTTTGTTAAACGCGCTCTATCACACCTGGTGTATCTGCAATCTCTCCTGCAGCGACCACAACTCGTGCCACCAGATCTTCTGCTATCTCTACAGGAGTCTCATAAACCAAACTCTTCATACCGCCCCAGAGGAAAAAGTCCAATGGATTCAAATACGGTGATCGTGGAGGCCGTACAATTGGACCACATCGGCCTATCCATCTTTGTTCGAATCGTCGGTCCAGATGTTCCCGAACAGCAAGTGAAAAATGAGGAGGTGCGCCGTCATGCTGAAACCACATGTCTTGACGGACGTTCAATGCCACAGCATCCAACACACCCAATACGTGTTGTAGGAAGATCAAGTAGATGGGACCTGTTAGCGGGTATGGAAGAATGTACGGTCCAATCACATGACCATCCAGAATACCTGCCCACACATTGATAGAAAATCGGTGTTGGAATCCCTGGACATGCGTGGCATGAGGGTTTTCGCCTGCCCAGACATGGCTGTTACGTGAATTGAGTACACAATCCCTAGTAAATGTACATTCATCTGTGAAGAGAATGCGCCGTGGAAATAGGGGCTCGTTGATGCAGCGGTGCAGAAACCACGTACAGAACTGAATGCGTGGAGCAAAATAGGCTGGCAGTAGTGAATGTATCCTTTGGAGGTGGTATGCATTCCAGACGGTGCTGGGATCAACATCCATTACACGCGCAATTGCTCGTGTACTCGTTGACGTGTTCCCTTCACGTTGATGCAGTTTGGCCTCTTCCAACTCGGGAGTGCGGCGTCTCCTTGGAGCACCACAGTCATTCCTGCTGGCGGTGAAGGTACCCCTTTCTCGAAGCCGTTGCGTAATTATGGCGAAAAGGGTATGTGATGGAGTCGGACGTTGTGGATAACGATCTCGATTAAGGCGACGAGCACCTCTTCCATTACCTCGAGCTTCGCCATACAGAAGGATCATGTCGATGTATTCTGCAAAAGTTTACTGAACCATGTTTGCTCTAACACTGAAATACAAGTGAATGAGGCTCGAACTAGCTCCGAGAGGTAGGATAAACGTCAATTGACATCACATTTTCTGACGTAAGCACCCTTCATCATGTAACGCTGCAGGCGGACGAATCGCGAAGCTATTACTTGTTGAAACACGTGACGTACGTTCAGGCAGTACTTGCTTTCAAACGGCTGTAGCACGGAAACGGCACGTTTCCGGACATGGGTTCCAATTCAAAATATTATCTACTCAGTCACCTTAACAAGTCCTAGAAGTTTGTAAGGGGAATTTTAGAGCACCCCATATATTTATCACATGGACAAGAATATTGTCCCTGAATGAGAGGACTTCATGAAAAAATCACCAACAATTTGTTATCCTTGTCAAAGCCCTGTAACAATGAATAACGTAAGCAGTTCAAACATCTTAATTAAATAATTATTCAATAAGCACTGATGAGGAATAATCGATATTGATTAAAACCGAAGAAATACCTAGATATTAGTTATTTTTAATGAGGAATGAAGTTATCATACCTACAAACTTAAGATACTTCAGTTAAATTACCTTTATAAATAATTTTAAACCGACTTAGATTATTTTCATTCATATAGAGGGCATCATACCAGAACGGTAAAAGGTAAAGGCAACCCCATGACAGGCCAGGTCGGCCCAGAGAGTGGGTGACGAGAGGTTACTGCTCCCAACTTTACAGACAATCGGCAAGTTAATGCCAGTAGGAGTGTCAATCCTACGTACCCGCCGCCTTTAACCCAGGGAAATGTATCTGGTGCTCATTTCTGTTAGAGGCTGAGTAGACCCCGGGGCCATAGTGCGGCCGGAAGGCTTATGCCAATGGAAGAGTCCATGACCCCATCGGGAATCTAACCCGCGACCTTCCGGCTTTGTAAGGTTACGCCTTAAACGCGGTGCTACAGCACGCCCCCATACCAGAAGGGTGTAGAAAAAATGTTTCGTTATTGACATATTTTAAAATGGAACCTATTTATGTTTGAAAACAATCATTTCAGAATTACAATTTACATGAGAAACAATCAAAGAAAATACCTTGTTATGTAGACTAGGGTAGGAAAAATCATTTCATATTTATATGGCTCTTATGTATATTTACAGTGTTGTTGATAAGACATCTGGTGTGATTTCCTAGATGTATTACATTTCAGAATCTTCGGTGTATTCTGGCAGTAGAAATAAGCTTAATAATAGTAACAATCGTAATATTAAAAATTATGATAACTATTACTGACAAAATAATAGGTATTATTATATTAATAGTTCTCGGATGTGTCAAATTTTGGAAGATAGTATGAATGAATGATGATAATAATAATAATAATAATAATAATAATAATAATAATAATAATAATAATAATAAAAATAATAATAATAGTAATAATAATAATAATAATAATATATATATATAAAAGTCAATGTGGCTATGTATGTATGTATGTATGTATGTATGTATGTATGTATGTATGTATGTGTGCATGCATGCATGTATGTACTCAATACAAATCTACACGTTTTGACCGATATCTGCCAAAGTTTGCACATTTAAACTTCATAACCCGGAGAAGAACATAGGCTACATTTGAATTGGACACAAGGACGTTAAATTAATTGAAAATTTAAAAAATTGAAATAAATAGATCAAATATTCATGTATAATATTAAAGTGCAAAATCTTCTACAGTCAATTATTCTTTATTATTGTCTGTTGTATTCAGCATCGACTTTCACGAGGCCATGGAAATTATAACACGAAATTAAATTACATTGTTGTTACATCATGAAGGCTAAAATCTAGAAGACAATTGAGAGGTTTGGGGGGAAAACCAGGCATCTCAAATTTTTTTTCATTTTTGAGCTATTTATGCAGAGAGGAAGAAAAAAATACGCTCTATTGTTTGGTCGAAGAACCAGGAAATTCCAAGAACTACATTCACAGTTATAATGCATTTTGGACCTGCCTCTTTCTGTACATGTTCATTGTCTGGCGGTAAAACCAGGTAGCTCCAGGAGCCACTTTGTTGTTTCACCAAAATCTTACATTATTGTCAATAGGAAGCAGCGCTATTATCACAGATTAAAAGACAAATAAGAAGGTTAATATTAATCCATTGTTGTCAGTATTATATTCGTATCACATTAGTAGTCAACATGGAGACTGGTGAGAGTGATTTTTCTTCTTTTGAGAGTGAATATAGGCCTAATCCAAATGAAAGTGTGTCTAGTGATGAAACATCCAGTATACTTAGATTCATTGAAAAAGAAAATAGAACGTAATCCAAAACAGTGGCTATCAAATACAAGAAAGGAACTAGAAATGAGGTAAATCATACGTGAACAAGAAAGGCAAGAATTTTCCTATTCGTGTTTCTCAATCCGACTGTAAATGCAACCGCCAATGTTACCAGAAACTTGGTAACCAAATGCAAAAGGACATACTGAAATCATTTAATGACATGAAGAATAAAGAAACGCAAGATGAATATTTGGGTGGCCTGATAACTGTTCGTGATATCCAACGACACCGTGTTAAAAGTGGAGGTGGCACTCCTCGTCTGCACACATATTTATATAAGGTGAGCAAAATAATTAAATGCAAACAGGTTAAATTATACAACATATTTCAAAATACTAATTGAAAAGTAAAAATTAATGTCTACATGAAATTATAATAAATCATACTGAAGTATTATTATTATTATTATTATTATTATTATTATTATTATTATTATTATTATTATTATTATTATCATTATTAATTTTAATTTCGTGTGGGTTCATATGAAATGATAGTGTGTAAAACTGTCTTTGCTGGAAGTAAAATTTAAAGTGAGCTATGACTTTTACTACAGATTCTTCACTACAAATTTTAGTAATGTATCCTTTGGTAAGCCACGTAGTGACACTTGCCAAAAATATTATATCTTAGAGAAGAAGATGTTATATTCTCAAACTCAAGAAAATAAAAAAAGAGCCCTTATAATTCAGAAAGATTTACATCTTAGGAAAGCTGACCTGTTCTATTTACAGTTGAAAGAGAAGTCATCTAGAAACTATCTGCTTTGATTTTCAGCAGAATATGGATTTTCCTACCATACCATCAGGGAATGTTTTCTACAGCAGACACCTATGGCTTTACAGCTTTTGCATACATGTAAGCAGCATTCGTAAAAGTTGCTTCTATATGTATGATGAAAGTGCGGGTAAAAAGTGTCCCAATGAGGACATTAGTTTTCTTGATGTATGTATGTATGTATATATGTATGTATGTATGTATGTATGTATGTATTTATTTATTTATTTACACTGCAAATGGGCAAGCACCCGGTGGCAGTGGTATATACAATATAAACAATACACAATAAAATGATAAGCAATACACAATAAAATTTACAATACACGATACAATTTTACAATACATATACAATTTTATACACAATACAATAAGAATACACAATACAATTTAACACAATAATAATAAAACATAAATAAAACACCTAATTTTACAATACAACCTACATAATTATGTATAGGCCCTACATAAGTGTCAATAGTCTTTCACTTTACTCTCATCTCATTCCCTGTAGTGGCACTATAACGCATTTCACTGACACTTTAGCACACATTTCACTGACACTCTGTAACACATTTCACTGACACTATAGAACACATTTCATTGACGATATAAATTATCACTGATCGGAACTGTTCACTGCACTGTAAAACCATAACTTCACTGATTCACCTCGCTTCACTGATACAACAGTTCAAATAAGCCCTATAATTACATCCTTATGCATACTTATAAACAGAACTACATTTAAACTAAACATTTCTAGCCTAAGGCCCTCTTACACGCTATTTTTAAAATAATTTACAATTCAAACCAAGGAAGTAACTCGTCAGGCTAGATAAATACATGTCACCTTAAAAAATTAAATGTTGAATGTCACCTTAATTTTAATTTGAACTTTATACACAACTTTTTAAGTTATTCTTGAATCTCCTTAAGGAAGGACAGCCCTCAAAGACCGCTGCAGGTAGGTCATTCCAATCATTTATAGTTCTATTTAAAAATGAGAATTTACCTACATCCGTTTTCTGTTTCCTATATTTGATTTTAAAATCATGATCGTTCCTACTATAGTACGTTGGATTTTCTAACCGAGCCGTTATGTCTACCCATGCTTTCTGACCTAGATGTGCTCTATACAATGATGTTATTCTAGTTTTCCTACGTCTGTTTTCCAAAGTTTCCCATTTAAGTTCTTTTATCGTTACGTTTCCATCTTCTCTTTTACCTTTAACAGTTCTTTGCTATAGTTTGAAAGAAATCAGTAAAGCATATTTTCATGTTCTCAGACAACTGTGCAGCACAAAATAAAACCCACACTATTGTGCAATATTTATTCACATTTGTGCAGCAAAGCAGATTTCAGACAATCACACACATGTTTTCAGAGCTGAGTCACAATTTTCTCCCCTGTGATCGCTCATTTGGACTTGTTGAATCACAGAAGAGGAAACATGATTTGTTCCGCAGAACTGGTATAAAGTCGTCGAAGACAGCTCCAAAAAGGTTGAAGTCATTCCAGTAAGTCAATATATGCTGAAGAATTTCAGTGAACGTTACCAAAGCTGCTACGAGGAACTACTAAATAACGCTAGAAATGGCAAGTTCATGATTTCTACTTACAAACTATTTCAGTATAACATGCGATATAAGCAGGCTGTTCGGTGTAGTGAATCATTGAATGCAACTTTATTTTTTGACTTTCCTATCATGTACAAATATGGTCCTTCTTCCCTCATATACCAAAAAATATATTCAGAACATCTCTAGATAAAAGCAGCCAAGTTAAAGATGCTATGAAGTTGGCATGTGAGTATGTGCCACCAGCTGGTATGCCATTTTATGAGAGTTTACTGTGCGACTCAAATACACGTCAAACTGGAACTTCTGAATCTGATGATTAATGATAACTGAGAACGAAAATATATTCACAGTTTCATATATTTGACTCTCAAACAACACCTACGTATGCTATCAACTTTTAAAAATTAAAGTTACTTAAAAGTAATGTTTAAAAATAAAACAAAAATTGAAAGTATCTCTATTTGGTGGAATTACAAGGTGGCTCCAACAAATTCAAAATTTCTGTAATCCTAAAAAATAATTTTAAAATCATGTTTTTCTTAAACAATCATTTACTTATGCCAATTACCATGTTATATGTTAGATTGAACATTAGAGGAAGCATTATTAATCTTTTTAAGAGTTTTTCTTACTTATCTCGAAAAGAACTAAATTGGAGCTGCCTGGTTTTTCCCCGAAACCCATCAATAATCTATACTAATAATAAATCTGTAGCCAAAATTTTTCTGGTAATTTTCGATTTTCCAAAAATAATTGGTCCTAACATATATAATTAACCACTCTGAAACGGAAAATCGTTTTTTTTTTTTTTTTAATTTTTGTTTGTATCTCTGTCTGGATGTTTGCTACCATTTCACGCAATAACGGCTGAACCGATTTATATGAAAATTGGAATATAAATTAAGTTCGTTGTAACTTAGATTTTAGGCTATATGACATTCAAAATACTTTATTTAAAAGGGGGTTTATAAGGAAGCCTGAATTAAATAAATCGAAATATCTCGCTTAATATTGATGTTTGTAAAAAAAAATGTTACATAACAAACGTTTCTTTGAAAATGATTTCTGATAAGTTTTATTCTTTGAAAAATTTTGATAGGACTGATATTTAATGAGATAAATGAGTTTTAATATAATAATATCTAAGACGGTGCACTGAAAGAAGAAGAAATGACTTCGCCTATAAGGGGCCTTGGACAACAACAATCGAAAGCTATTAAAGATAGCCTACATAGAATGTTTCTGTGTTTGTATGAAGTAATATCGGAAGCTAAATTAACCGATTTGTATAATTAATTATTTCACCATTGGAAAGTGTACTTTCTCTAGACGGACATACTGTAATGCTATAATATTATTACAGTAACTTCTGAGTAAATCGAGGACACATAAGATTAAAATAGCTTCTTATGCACAGAAAATTAGATAGGCTATTTTGTACATTCGTTTTCTGTATTTCTTCAAATAATATTTATGTACACACCCATTTTAAACTTAGAGAATTAACGAACAACGAGAGTGTATTGATTTAGTATGCAGTAATAGTACGTTAGCTTAGCAATCCATTATTTTATAATTCAAATTTTAACTATGCTCAATTGAATCGTGTTAAAATACATAAAATATGCAATAAATGCAATACAAAAAAATTTGGTAATGAGCCAAGCAGATTATGTTGCGCTGTTGTAAAAGTTGTTCCTTCTTAAATTCAAGAGCCCCCACAACAAATTAAAAACTTACTTATCGGAGTACATCCGTTATCAACGCACTTTTTATATAATATAATATAATATAATATAATATAATATAATATAATATAATATAATATAATATAATATAATATAATATAATATAATATAATATATACTAATAACACTAGCCTGCGAATTTCAACTTTGTGTTTGTTGCCTAAAGTAAATAATGTGATTTTATATAATGTCGATGTGCTGAATTCGAATTTTCAATCCGTTTACTTCTATCACTTCAGGTTTGTTTGCAAAATCACTTTAAATATATTGTATAATTATTTGAATTTCATCGTAAACTTTCTCATTTCACTTTTTTATTTCAAACGCAAAAGCAATATTTAAAAGACACAGCTTGCTGCAATTATGTGTATGGTTGTTCATACATGTCACTACAGTGTTTCTGATTTGTTTTGTCTTGTTTACTTCACTATTGGATGTATAAATTAGCACAATGCATCACATAAAAAATTACACCACTTGCTTCTTAGTTGAGGAAGTCCTCCTGCTCCTCTTTCTTTTATGTCTGTCTTCGGGTATTTTACGCTTTAACATCCAACAATAATGAGGATGCATACTGATGCTCCAGCGTCCCTGGTATCTCCTTTCGAACTCCTGCAGAACCTTGTGAAATCGTTCACCTTGCTCTTCGCTCAAAAATCCTCTATTTCCCGGGAAATAATCAAGGTGAGAAAACAGAAAATGAATTTTGATACTCATGTTACAACCAAGTTCCTTGTATGCTTCAAGCATGTTAGCCACAATGTTTCGGTAATTAGGATCCTTGTTGTTACCAAGAAATTTTAAAACAAATTCACAGAAAGATATCCATGCTGCTTTCCCCTTTTCATCCACAGTGTTTTTAAATGCTGCATCAGACATCTGTTTTATTTAGTCAGGACCATTAAATATATGTTCTTTTAATTTGCTTCAGATAGTAGTGGAAGTTTCTCACATATGTATTTGAAACAGTCTCTTTCCTTATTTAAAGCCACGTTCTGCAGCACCCGACTCTGGTAGATAGTCACTGTCACTCGTCACAATATCCCTCACCACTACATCAGACTCAGATGAAAACTATTCAAGATTTTCTAGTCGCACAGTGATTGGTACATCAGGCCCATGGGGTACAGGTAAAATGGCTGACCGAATAACTGGATACACGATATGCCTTTTATTTTTAGAATCGTACTCTTTCACATCACACGAACAGAAGTAGCAATCATTACTATGGTTCGACTGCTCTCTCCAAACCATAGGTACTCCAAAAGAGAGCAACAGTCTTCTGCCGTTGATCCAATGATGAAGTTCTTCAATGCATACTCTCACATACTTTGTGTGGTGCCCAAGCTTTACTTTGATCTCTAAGTTTGATTCCAAAATAGGCATGGTATGACTTTTTCACAAAATCTGTAATATTACGCCTCTGCTTTAGGCAGTGTGTATATCCTGCATAAGTTATATAACGAAAATGGTCTGGAATGTTTATACATTCTCGATGCTACATGGTAAATACTTTCTTACTGAACTAGAAACTCTCAACTTTCTACTCCACAATAAAGCTTAAAAAACTGATTTCGTTTCGTTTCCAGGTGAAACACAGACTATTGAAATGTGAGAGGAACTAGACGAGTTGAGTTGAGTCTCTCACCAAGATATGGCTGACATTTCTATCTCCCACAAATAAAGATAATGGCAAGGCTGCACGTTATTTCACCCTAACTTCCTTATACGCTTGCACCCTCTATCTGCTACGAAACATATGTTATCCTTGATTTTCAATATAAACATCTTAAAAGTATGTTGAATATATTTGGTTTTCATATCTTAACGCACTAAAACAGAAGTTGTTAAAGTATTATAGTTTAATTAATTACGCTATAAATTGTCGTAATATATTATAAGAAAATTAAAATAACAAAAACATGGTACGTGATAGGAACTTTCTGGTTTCGAATTTGACTTCAGCATGCTAAAAATACCCTAAAAGCATTCGAACTTTGGAGGCAGTAATTTCATCGCAGACTAGTGTAATAAATATGTAACCGATATTTTTCTGGTAATTTTCGCTTTTCCAAAAATAATTGGTGTTAACATGTAGGCCTATAATTATTCATCCTGAGACCGAAAATCGCTTTTTTGAAATTTTTGTTTGTATGTCTGTCTGTCTGTCTGTCTGGATGTTTGTTAACTTTTCACGCAATAATGGATGAATGGATTTCAATGAAAATTGAAATATAAATTAAGTTCGTTGTAATTTAGTTTTTAGGCTATATGGCATTCAAAATACTTCATTTTACGTGGCCTGAATTAAATAAATCGAAATATCTCGCTTATTATTGCTTTTTGTGAAACATTTTATAGAACAAAAGTTTCTTTAAAAATGATTTCCGATAAGTTTTATTCTTTGAAAAATTTTGATAGGACTGATAGACTTTTAAAATAACAATACAATACATTTTCACCGCCGCATCAGATTGTAGCGTTGTTGTTCCTGCAGTAATTCCTATGTGCAAAATATAAAAATTTTGAGTAGGAAGAAAAAACACATTTATTCAGTCCATGGCAATGGTACATAGGATATTGTGAATTCTTACATTTTCGAAAGAAAGAAATATAATTACATATAATTACTGTAACACTATTTAAGTTATTTGAAGGGTTCCGAACCATAGTGGGCCAAGCGCCATTTACTGAAGACGTAGAAAACAATGGTTAAAATTAAGTTATTACCATAATTCAATGGAAACATATAGCAAGTAATATAAAGTATACACATTAAAACTAAAAATGTCACTCTTCATCAAACTATGGTTGCATGTAATAACAAATAAGAAACATGTTAAAGGAATTGTCATTGCACCAAATGAGTGGTCTCTGGACCAAAATGATCGCATTTTAATTATTTAAATACGATTTAAATTAAGTAACATATTAAACGATTTATCCTTCTATCAAACACGAATGTTCCCTGGATCAAACGTCCTATTTTAATTATGTAATTACTTTATATTTATTTCTAACATGTGCAGCCTAGCGCACGGGTACGGCTAGTTATTACAATAAGTATATTTACACAGTCCAGCACTGCATTATGAATTTCTTAATGTAGTTGTGTTTATCCAACTGAATTCTTTGAAACCACAAGGATTACTATCACATAATTGAATACTTAATATTGAATCACCAATAGTACTCTTGCGAAATATTGACCCACCAAAATTATACATTGGAACTAGATTTGGTGAGGAAAAAACTCATGAAAAACGTAACAGAATTGACAATATAACTGTCAAAACGAAAGAAGATGTTTTTATCCCACGTATTTTATGATATCCACTGACATGCCTTTCGATTTTAAGCAACTGCAATTTCAATTCGACTAGCATTTGTAATGGCCATTTATTAAAATGAAGCTCAAGGACAGTCGCTTAAAGTTGCAGACATTAATTTAAAAACTGCGTGTTTTTCACATTCTCAACTATATTTTATACAAAGGAGTGAAAAAAAAAAATTACACATAACAAAAAGCAATTCAATGATACTTTTCTCATGATGCTAATGTAGTATGTGAATGTACGCCCACTGAAAATAACATTGTAGTAATAATTCTAAAATATACGTATTGTTATTCATGTCCTACAATTTATTACTGCGAAAGTCTATCAGTATAATCACGTTGCCAATGTAGTATTTTATGCATTGTGGAAAGAAAAATCTCTTAATTTTAAAAATACCGGCATATTATATCTCTTAGAATATTAGTCTTTATGTTAGAAAATTACTTCTTGCGTGTTTATATTGTATGTATCTGTATTCTGTATATAAAATAATAATATAATTAATATGTTCTGAATTTGTGAGATACAATTTCTCAAGTCATGTTAAAAAAAAAACTGGGTATTATATAAGCGGGCGTACAGCGATCAAGGGGTAAAAAAATCCAATATAAGTTAAATTATATACGTATATTATATTGCTTCTTTTGTACGACCGATACAGAGATAAATTTTGGCTCACGATGACACCCCAGCGGGTTCAGACTGAGAACATCATCGTCATCGTCATCGTCAGCTGTCTCTGAAATTTAAGTGAACTCATACATATACATGAAGTGACGTGAAATGTATGTCAGCACAGCATAGATCAATTTACAGATCTTCTAATTAGCCTACTTTATCTCTGCTTCTGTCCAACGTCACATTTGCGGTGGGGAGGAAAGAAGACGGCAGGAAGGTTGTAATGATTTTTAACACGCTGACTCCCACGACTAAGATAAGCCACTTGAAATTTAAGTCAATGACCGGCAGAGATAAAATATAAGGCGTGTAGAACATTGAGTTAACGTTAAGTGGGCGTATAGGGACTGAGGGGTGCGTTTTTGTTTTGCTGAACTTCAAGGCAATGCTAGAGGTGTGCTACGGACAAGAAAGATTGGGCGAGAACTGTAGGAGAGACCAGGGTCCTCCATGGACTGTAGCGCCAGGAGAATGGAGAATGAAAATCAAGGCAATGCACACTCATTTAAAGTTTGTGTGGCTGTAACCTGTATATAACTTATTTTCATTTGTTTTTATTTTATTTATAGTTTTATTTTTCTATTATTTTATTTGTATATCTGATGATGTGGAAGAGAAGGTCTGACATCATTAACTACGTCAAAATAAATAAACAAACACACACATACATACAAATTAAAATACATTTGAACGTATGGCACGTGATGAAATTCGTTTTGGTTGTCTGTAATTGACTTTCTGAGATTTCCGAGAAGTCTAACAACCAGTTTAATTTAAAAAAAAAAAAAAGCAAAAAGGACAATCCGGGCAACGCCGGTTGCTTTCAGCTAGTAACAATAATAATAATAATAATAATAATAATAATAATAATAATAATAATAATAATAATAATAATAATAATAGTAATAATAGTAATAGTAATAATAATAATAATAATAATAATAATAATAATAATAATATAAGGTGAACCGAAAGTGAAATATGTCGTTACTTACTATACTGACTTTGCATCTGGTCTCTCATGTAGCGTCGAAATTACCTAGATTTTTAGTATTACAACTGCAAGAACTTTACATCGAAAGCTCTCTTTCGCTGTAAAATTCAATGCATATTATTAATAATATTATTATTATTATTATTATTATTATTATTATTATTATTATTATCATTCATTCATTCATTGTTCTGCGTAAGGGCAGGTCTTTCACTGCAAACCCAGCTTTCTCCAATATTTCCTATTTTCTGTCTTCCTCTTTGTCTCCTCATATGATCCATATATCTTAATGTTGTCTATTACCTCATATCTTCTTTTACCCCGAACTCTTCTCCCGTTCACTAGTTCTTTCAGTGCATTCCTAAGTAGACAGTTGCTTCTCAGCCAGTGACCCAACCAATTCCTTTTCCTCTCACTGACAGTGAGAAGTTTCAACATTAGTCTTTCTACACCCACTCTTTCCAACACAGCTACATTTCATATTCTCTGTGTTCACTTCACATTATTATTATTATTATTATTATTATTATTATTATTATTATTATTATTATTATTGAGGTAACTATCTGCCAAAATTATTATTAAATATTTTGTCTAACTATTGTAAAAAATTATCTTTTATTGCATTTAAGCCGCCTTTAAATAAATACTTCGTTATTATTGTTATTAAATTCAGTGGCATTTTGTATGTGTACTACTCCTGTTGTACACCGATTTATGGGCACAGGTAAACGAATACTGTAGATGTAAACACACAGTACCGGAGCGTGCGGGGGGAGACAACACAGTCAAGTTAGTATGATCGAGATACACCTAACTTCCATTCAACCAAATGCAGGACTTTAGTTATGAGTCTAGAATACGGAAAAAAAACTGCAGAAAGGACAACTTTTTTATAATTTGAATTTCCGAAGTGCTAAAAATGCTTACATTTTCAAAGACGATGCTGAAAACGTTTCCTATTTGCTTCAAGGCAGACATTGCATCGTTTGAAAAAAAAAAATTGATTCACACGCTGCAGTCCTGAATCCGAGAAATTTTGGCTATTTCTTCTCGTTTTTGGTAATTTTGTTTATTCTTATATGTTTTATTCCTGAAAGATTTCCGCGGTAATTGTTTCATTCAACGATTCTTCTGTTAAAACATGACGCTTTCATTTTCTTTTGTTGTCCAGTACTGATCCCGTACGAGATTTTAATTTATTCACTATTTTATGAACTGTAGTCTTGTCCTGTTGATTAATCTCTGGAAAACGATCTTTAAATTCTCTACTACACTGCGGGGGTAATTCTTTCTTTTTTTCTTAAGGTACGACAAATGGAAATTCTTTTCTCTGTATTAAATCTCAGAACCAAGACTCAAGAAACAGACACAAATTAAGAAATGAAACTCAACAATGCACGCAATAACAGATGTACTGCTCTGAAACTCAACAATGCACGCAATAACAGATGTACTGCTCTGAAACTCAACAATGCACGCAATAACAGATGTACTGCTCTGAAACTCAACAATGCACGCAATAACAGATGTACTGCTCTGAGACTCAACTAAATACTGTACACCAGCCCTGGAAGTGAAAGGGACGGAAAAAGCCCAGGCAAGGTCCCGCCAGCTTACACCGCCTTATAAACAAATACGTAGTAAGGCTCTGTGCATCAGTGGTGGATTTTAGGCGACCAACGAGAGCCAAACGTTCGTTAAAGCCATGATGCACGCCCAATACAACCCGTCACCGACAGTTTTGCCTGCACGGTACCGCACCAAAACAATACTCTCTGAACCAGGGAAAGTGGAGTGGGGAGTTAAGGGATGGTCTGCAATGACTCAGTCGAATTATTTACGTCCAGGCCTGCTGTACACAATAACCGATAACCGACTATGTGTGTCCTTGAATGACAGCACGCACAGCTACTTACTGCCGACTTTGGTTCCGTACGCGAGCGCAGAAAGATAAAATTTATGCACTGTAGTAGTCTAATAGCATGTGTAAAAGAGTCATCTGCTTAAACTTCATAAAATACGGTACACATGATTACACCGGGTTAGTACAAAAGAAATAGACATATTAAAGAATTTATAAATACAAAACTATTAAATTTATCAGGAATCAATTTACACTGTTCTGAGAAGTAATTCTTCACGTTTGCTTTGGGAACTAATAAATGTTCAATATGTGCTTGTTGTGTCACAAGGCACACATGAAGGAGATAGTCTAGTTCAGGGATGTCGAACAGCGCTCTCGAGCTGTGAACTGCAGAGCCTTCACTCCTCCCTTACCGTGCAACGGTTGAACACAGGTAGCAGGCACTCCGGCCGAGTGATAGTAAACAAAAGCGAAACTGCGGCGGCTGGTACTTGGATAACTTTTATACATCTTACCAATTGTTTGGGAACTCAGTTTAGATTTTCAATTGATTAACTCTGATAAACAAAGAATGTAGCCTACATGAGGATGAATAATAATAATAATAATAATAATAATAATAATAATAATAATAATAATAATAATAATAACAATAATAATAATAATAATAATAATAATAACAATAATAATAATAATAATAATAATAATAATAATAATAATAGAGTTTAATAATAGAGTTTTATCTACTGGGTCAATCCATGAATGTTGTTCGTTAGTGACTGAAATAGGTAAATCATAATTATAATGTTGTTAATATCATGTTTAAAATATCAACTTTGTGTGTATGTGTTGCAGCAGACCAACTTCAAGTTCAGAAACGTAAACTGTTTCGATGTATGAAATTAATTACTTTTAGCGTGACCTGAAATTTCTTCACAGTTTTTGTTACAGATTCAAAATTATCTCCTCCTCCTCCTCGAGTTCGATCCTTTAGTGAAATGACACCTAAAAGATCCCCATGAACATTGAAATCTGAATCGACACTCCTTATACTGTAGCTAGCTGCGCCGTATCTTTCCGGTCGGTACTTTCATCAACAGCTAAAGTGAGTGACAAGTGAAAGTTTTTATTCTTGCTATCAGTTGTTCCTCCAAGTTATCCCCCTTTTCTGGTACGCGCTCTGCGACAATATTACGAGACAAACATATAGATTTAAAATCATTAACGTATTCCGGACATATCCGTTTTGCAACAGCTATGAGACAGCCTATCACAAATTCTCCGTTAGTAAATAGCTTTGAAGTCGTTGCAATAATTTCACAAATTTTGTAGCTAGTACGAACCAAGCTTATTCTACTAACATCCGATGATGATGGAAGGTTTTCTGAATTCAATCTTGATTTTAATTCTTCTACAGCCTTTTCACGAGTGAAACCGGATAATTTTTCTGGTGCATAAGCTTCAGCATGACGTGTAGAATTAAAATGCCTTTTAATATTATGATGGCTAATGTATCCAAGTTCCTTTCTACATATTAAGCAATGTGTCTTTCCGTCCTTTAAGATAAATAAATATTTATCTGTCCACTCACTAATGAATCGTCGTTCCTTATCTATACCAGCCGCCAGAGTTGAAAAACACACTGCGTACAGAACACTGCTACAGCGAGCTGACTGTCGTTTCAGCTCAGCTACGGTAGGAAACAGTATTAATCGTTTCACAGTTTGAGAGCGCTGTTCGACATCCCTGGTCTAGTTCATCCCGAACCCTGTGTAACATACCTGCATCGACATTAGCCATAGCGCTCGTGATGCGTTGTTTCAACTCATCTAAATCACTAGCGGAAGTAAACATTGTATTTCACAAATCCCCAAAGAAAAAGTGTGAGATCGAGGCTCCTTGGTGGCCACCGTACGAGAGCGCGGTTGCCGTATGTTGCATGGCTAGTCCAGTGCTGTGGAAGTGTTTCGTCCAGATAATTTATAATACCCTGATGCCAGTCATCCCGATGGAGTTACCCGTTTCCCTATGCAGTTGAGGGAGTTCAATCGAACAGCGCAAAATGTATGCTCGTATCAGAGAGAGCCATCTCAGCTATTATGCTTGCACCAGAGCAGCAATCAACGCAGTAATACCAACAGTTTGTCTTGTCGAAGCTTCTGCAGTTCTTGCAATCTAACGACACAAAATGAATGTCACATCGCACATAGTTTTTGTTTTATACAACATTGAAAATGTCTATTTCTTTTATACCAACTCTGTATTATGTTTCACAGCATTCACCTGAGTGTTACGAGTGAAGCCATATCCAATGAACCGTTCGTCGTAAATTGGAACAGTGTTCAAAGCCACGTAGAACGGCTCATACCATTTCGGACAACCGGTCACAACGTGGCATACATGCACCTCTTCCTTGACATCACTCTCCCACCTGTTAGCAAACAAGAAGATTTTTACATAATTTTACAATATGCAATCCTTTAAAGTCTAGTTGATTTATATTGTCACAGGCGGTTAAAAAGAGAAAGTTTTCTTATCAGCAACCTGCTACCACCAATACTGAAGCACAATGCAAAACTCACATTCAGGCTTAGGATTTTCCGAAAGAACTCAATGTTCTTGCCATATTTTCCTCCTAACTATAGCGCTACTTAGTTCAATCAGCTGGTGGTTATCAGTGGTGGCGTTCACATTGTAGTTTTTTTTTTACTTGAGACAAATTCTAGATGTCATGAATCCGAAATTGTATATATATGTGAAGAGAGAGAGAGAGCGCACATAACTTTAATTTAATACAAACAGTTTTATTTGTGTTTATGGTTTTTCAAGCCATATCTTGAAGAAAAGGCAAAATATTATAACCAGTTGGAAAGGATGTCTCCATCATTGCTTCAGCCAGCGGCTATATACAAGGAGTTTTCTCTCTCCCTCCAACACCGTAAAACATAATATTATGCCTAAAGTTTAGGCAACAAGTGTGCAAGTGAGAGGGTGAGTATTACCTTGTGCTTCTTAAAATTCTGTTCCATCATAAACCAACTGTATTTTAGGTGAGATTCTTCAACGCTCTTTAGAGACGAATGATTGTACAGTAGAGTTTGTAGAACTAGATATTGGAATAAATATTTATTCTCCTCGAGACTTCTATTTAAACCAAATTCACATTTAATTCAAACTTTCCAACATAACATTATAATAATTATTTGAAGCAAGGATTTCATTTATTTCAACCAAAGCCTTATCATTGATTAATTGTTAAGTTATTTAAAATAATAAGTGATGACTTCACTGTATCAAAATTTAAGTAATGATGTCATTGTACCCGATTTACTAGTTTCGATGTTTCTTCAACATTTGTTGAATCTTAGTGAGTTTCAGCGCGATCTTCTGGTTTCATATTATGGAGGGGTGTGTTCATGATTGTATCAAAAATGCGTGTGTTCTGAAATTAAAGTGAGTAGTTAGGATGTGTTGTGAATGTGTTTTTGTGTGTCTATTAATTTCGAATTGCTATAGAGTTTCTAGTTTTTTGGTTGAATGATAGTATTTCTTTGTCTGTGTTTGTGTTATTATAGCTTTGGTTTGGAGGTTGTGATGTGTTCTGCGTAGGTTGAGTTGTGTGGTTTGGTTATGAAATGACTGTGATATGTTCCTTGTAACGTGTTTGAAATGATTTTCCAGTCTGTCCAATATAGAAGTCATTATTACTATTGCATGATAATTTGCATATATCTGTTAGGTTGTATTTGTGTTTTGTCTGTGTATTGAGTTCTTTTTGTTGTGTGTTCTATGATCTGTATGTAATGTTCCACTTTAATTCCTTGAAAAATTATACAATCTTGTATTTGTTTTTATTTTCGATAGTTAGTGTGATGTATTTGTTGTGTTCTTGTGTTTGTGTTGTGTTTCTTTGTGCTTCTTTCTTGTGATGTCTATTATGTTGGAGTTTTAGGTTATCCAGTATTCTGTTGTAGTATTTGATCGTGTGTATTTCTTCCTTATACTCTTGTTGGTGCATTGGAATTTTGATTAGTCTGTGTACACTGACGTTCAAAGGTATCTAACAACACTAATCAATAGTGTTCGATAACTTGTTCGTGTAACTGTCGCTTCTTTAGTTATTACTTCCATGAATAGATGGCGAAGGTAACAGTCAGTGTCTCCAGAAGTACATAAATGTACCCCCATTATAAAATTCAAAATTTTTTCCCCTCTAATTATAGTGTAAAAACATTAGATTTAGCGGGAAACCGCTTATAATATCAATTATAAGATAATTTGTACTTAATCTACACTTACATTCTCTGAAATACTTTTACCCGTACTTTTGAGAATTAGCGGAACTATTTCAAAGTTTGTTAATTTCACATATCTTTGGTTCAGATTTATCCCGTGGGTAGAAAGTTCGCTTACACGATCATAAATTCGTAGATCAGATAACTTTGAACGTCAGTGTACAATGGATCGAAATCGTGTGTGTGTGTATGCGCGTGCGTGCATGCGAGCGTGTGTGTGTGTCACTAGGATTAGCAGATGATGAAAATAATATCGAAACCAGTCAATCAGGTACACTGACAGTCAAAGATATCTGACCCCACTAATCGATAATGTTTGATAACTTGTTCGTGTAAGTGTTGCTTCTTGAGTTATTACTTCTATGAATAGGTGGCGAAGGTAATAGTAACTGTTGCCAATCGTAGATAAATATACCCGTGCTGTAGAATTCAATTTTTCATCCCACGCTACTGATTGTGAAACAACACAAAGTTTGTCTAGAAACCGCTGTTATTTTGTATTAAAAGAAAGATTTACGCTCAGTCTACATTCTCATTTTCCCTGAAACTTTTTAACGGCGCCAAATAATGGTGCCACCTATTGAGAACTAGCAGAACTCTTTCAAAGTTCGTCAATTTTGTGTATCTTTTGTTCTGACTTATCCAGTGGTTGGAAAGTTCGCTTACACGATCATAAAATCGTAGGTCGGATACCTTTGAACGTCAGTGTACAATAACATCAATATTTAAAATTTTAACACAGAGAAGTCGTTATTTATTAATTTAAATAGTTCAACAATAATTGTTAAAAGATTGTATACAAGAATGAAGAAGAACTATTCTCGAATTCTATACCAATCCGAAAACATTTCGAGGAAATCAAGGTTGTTAATGATACCAAAAACTCAAATTCTACTCTGAAATGTTATAGTGATCGACAAATATTGGAAGAGAAAATGGCCATTGCTATTGTTATCTGATTTCATACCATTATTTAGTGACTGACCGCAGTTAAGAGCAATGTGAGGGATGTTTATAGGTGTATAATGTATATAATTATATCCTCTTCCCTTTACCCACTAGTCAGTAACTTACAAGATAACACATTTTTTGTATGTTGTCTGTACAGAAGTTAATACATATGTTACAAGCTATTCTACATTGACAGTGTTAAAGTATGGAGTATGAACAAATCAACTATAGCAAAGAAACTTGAAGTGTTTCATTCTATTGATATTGTTATTCTATTATTCATTTAAATAGAATTAAAAACGTTGATACTTGGGAGCTCTTAAAATAATCTGAAAGACTATGATGAGCTAATATACAAGCAACAAGGATTTACTGCAAGAGAGACAAATATTTGAGGGTTGATAAGAGTAAAACATGAAAGCGCCGGTCATCGTAAAGTAAACTACACATGCATTACTCATTATTGTATGCGAGAGCATAATTACTTTATTTATAAGAATGTTATAAAAAGTATTAGCGGGTTAATTCGAATTTAGAATATTTCCATTTTTTAATTCCTCTTCAACTTCGAATTGAAAAGATTTCATTGCAACATGCCTTGTTAAATAGTTTTGTGTACGTCAAACTAATTTAAATATCTTAATTCCTTAGGCCTATTCTTCTTTAGTCGAGAATGGTAAATAAATAAATAATAAACGAATACTGTAAGTAATTACGATTTTAGACATTTACTGTGATGAACATGGTATAGGCTTTTAGAATATTCGCACAGTGCCATGGATATAGAGACATCCTGACATCTTGCCAACGGAGTCAACAGAGAAGTTCCCCTTCAGACCTTTCCTGACAATGGAATGGACATATTGTACGGTTCTATGTAGGACACGGTACAAATACTCAAAAACCTCATACCAAATAAATTAATAAAATAATATATTAATTAAACAGAATAAACATAGCTACAACGATGTAAGCAAAGGAATAAGTAAGCAATCAAATAAAACAAAGGGGTAAATATAGCCCAGAGTGAAAAATTGGTGAAATTCAATCTTTTTTTTTTCAGAACAGTGAATAAATCTGTAACGTTGAAATTCTATGTGCTCAGTATAGTCTTTTTATGCAATTGTATACTACTTTCATATTTAGCGAAATGATTGCCCTTAGAGGCAATTAGCAATACAAATTGGCACCAGTAACTTGTGCCTATTCAAACGGTTTCTCTTGCAATGAAATGTTACGTGTCACTGCATGTCACACTTGTGAACAAACCTACCCAGAACTATTACTTTAACACTTATAGTATTTTAAAAAAAATGGACTTCAAAATATAAATTAAAATAAAACAAATTATTCTTTAGACATTTCAAATATTATATGACATGTTCTCCCTATAACATTCTGAAATAAATATAAAATGAGACGCTCAGAAATATTGATATTCGTGGAAATTATCAGGAAAATGATATTTCAATGCGCAAAATGCAGCTACCATTCATTGCTAATTAAAGGTAATAGTTTTGCTAAATCTGAATATAGGTCTAGTATACAATTGCATAAATACCTTATAGTGAGCATATACAATTCGAAGGTTACATAGTTATTCATTGATGAGAAAAGAAATATTGAATTTTATCAATTTGTCAGTACTCAAAGCTGCAATTTCCTCCTTAATGAATGAATCAGTTTATATGCTACATTGTTGTTCAGCCAACTGTGCGAAGACAGGTCTGAACCTCACAAGTGATATCAAGAAGACACCACTTATGAGGCAACTAGGCCAGGAGATAATGAGGTAATTGGCCAGTTGCTTTTGCCCTCCATTGCTTACATCGCCGATTAGCTACATCTGAAGTCTGATTAGGGAAATATGTACCTAATCTGACACATATCATCAAGTGAGATGTACTGCCTGATAATAGCTGTAGCCTATGTACATATTGGCCAGAACCTTAATCAGAGGAATGATATGCTATATATTGATAAATGAATGTGAGACTAAGTAAATAAGTCCATTTTGTTAGAGTAACTAGCAAGTCGTAAATGAGGGTGATGAGATGTTTGAAAATTAAAAATGAAGTAAACACTTAAAAAATATATTACAATTTTAAAAATAAGAAAATAACAAAACTATTAAATTACACATGGAAAATATATAACCGAGAAAATTAAAAAGGCAGTTCAAATAAATTGTATTAATTTTTACTCACTTCTCGTAGTTGGTGGGAAAATGACCGTTCTTGTATACCATTCGACGAAACGGCCTTGCCAGTCCTTTTTCTATAATTTGCAATATTTCACTCTTGTTTTCCGGAAACGTAACACTGTCATGTAATTCGTATGCTGGTATCACATATGCACATAGATTTGTGTGGTTCTGCTGTGTGAGAAAGATGTCCAGTGCATCAGCCATTCCAGTGCTGGGGATTATATCCACATCCGTCAAGAACACATACGGAGTTTGACAGTTCTTGCGAGCGTGATTTCTCAAATGGTTCTGAGGATACTCGTAAGAATTCAACCAATCGACAGTTTCTGGACTACGAAGTGCAACAAGTTCTGATAACACTTGTTTTGGATGAGAACAGTTTTGTGTTCGGTTAACCACTAAACTAGGGTAATCACTTGCTGCCGGATATTCTGAGGAATAGGCCAAATGGAACGTAACTCTTTCCCTGACCTCGGTGAAACATTGCCTCAGGTAAGAGATATATATTTCTGTCAGAAAGAAATCTTCACCGACAATAAAGACGGACACCGAAATAGCGGCTGTCCAGTGATGTGACACTTCAGCAAGAGAATACAGTCTTTCAAGAGAACTTTGTGTGGCTAGGCTCACTGAATACATATCAGAAAGTTCTTCAAATCTATCTCCAATCACAACAAAGTCGAAATATTTAAAACGTTGATTCGAATCCCATCGGCCAAGCTTAATGTTTATTTCAAATTCCTTGCTGAAATCATCTGCCGATGACCTAATAGATTTCTTGTTAGATTCTGAGGTGTTCCTGTGGACAATTGTGTCATATTTTTCTCTTTGTATGTCCTGGAAACTGCGTGCCTTTCGTGTTGCCTGTAGCTGTTGTTCATAAGAATTTGTTACTTTTCCGTGCTTAGTAATTTTTGTCCAAGGTACAAACCAAATGTTAGCGATTAAGAGAATTATAAAGCACGCTAGAAGCCATCTCCACAAACGACATCTGGACTGAAAAAAAGAATTAGATCGCTGGATAAAAAGTAATAGAGAGAGGGCTATTTGAAATATATGTAATGTTATTTTTACAAACTTTTCTTTCTAATTACTAGTAGGTGGACAGTACAGCAATACTTCACTTACATGAATTTCTATGAAACGGGCTGAGGTTTAGTTAATTAGGGAACCTAATTTATTTTTAATAAACAGAATAATAAAGGAACAAATAGAAAAATTTAACACAGAAGGAAGAAATAGAATGTTTAATTTTCGCTGACAGATTTAAATCTCTAAGGTCTTCTCTTCCACTCAACCAGCCTTAATCAATACAATAGTTACTCGTACAAACATATTTAAATTATGAATATTTAAAATACACTTAAAAGATTCTTCAACAATATTCTTCAGTTAAGTTTTAACGACAAGTCTGCACACGTTTTTTTTTAAATTGAGATAAACCTATAAGAAAAAGTACTAACTTAATTTATGAGCTAATTTAATTCTATTCAGTCAATATGCAATACGCGTATGTAAACAATTGAGACAGGGAAATCAAAAACTCCCTAACTCCAATAAACCAAATTTTAAAGGAGAGAGAAAAAACCTATTATTTCTCTTACTAACTTTAAATATTATACATTTATCTATTAAAATTGTGTAAAATTACATTCTGTATTAATTAAATACTTCAAAACCTAAATTTTTACATTATCTTACGCTACAATTTGAAATAAACAATGCTGGAGTTAGTGGTTTTCTGACTTTCACAGTGTATGAATTAAGAAGTGAATAAATAAGAGCCATGTGAAGAAAAAAGGTAGGTTTAACATAATTCCCTTATGAAACATTGGAATCTACGAGAAAATGGAAGTTTATTATTAAGATTAACATTGCTACATATTTTTAAATTTCTAATATGTGAGACATAAAATCACAAATTACCATAAAGCACATCAAAATGCACAAATAAAACCACAAGCAATATTAAAATGTTAACACAGTCTCATTCATGTTACAGATTCTGTTTTTTTTTCTCTCACTCTCACGTTCTTCACGTGCATCTAGATAATAGATTATTACTGTCCGCAAACAGAGTTTGGTAATTCATCCTACTTTCCTCAGAAATAAAGTGCATTAAATTTTGCAAGTCCTTTTGCTCTATTCTATCAATACCCATGCTGATTTGTACTTTAGTTGACTGGGGAATGATGCATCTGTTTTGAATTTCTGGAAGTTAATCGACTCGATATTGTGCCTTTAATAGTCTTACTTACATGGATTTCATAGATTTTTGTGACATTCTGCTTACCATATCGTATCACTTTACTCAGCTGGTTGAGCGATAGTGTTGCCACCTGCCGGGAAATTAAGCTTGGAATGCAAAAACGCTTTTATTCCATAGAGTAAGTGGAGTTCTGACTTCCACGAGCTATGAAACAGCCCCCAGAATGCACATGAATGTCGATATTAGTGTATTCTTGCCTTCCACGCATGCGGGACAAACTAAAAACCATCATCCAGCCCATAAATCAGTTTTGCCAAAAATTGGGAGTCAGTGGGTTTTTTATCTCCGTGTCTCAATTATAATTAAGTTGAGATATCTAGTTGGTTAAATGATGAGAATTAATTTAATATGTTACTAGAACTTTGTTATAAGGAGCAAATTATAAATCTAAAATATATTGATCAAATGAGTATATTAATGTAATAAAATTCTACCATTAGAGGTTTTGTATTCTATTTAGAGAAATTAATGGTAATAATAAGAATGGACAGATGTCAGTTTTAGATAAAAAGCAAGGAAGCAAACGAAAGGAAAAACAACAGAAATAAAGACAGGTAAGGAGGACTCAAAACAAAAGTAGGAAGAAGAAAAGGATAGCAAAGAAGAAAGCAAGAAATAAAAAAGAATTAATAACAAAAAAAAAAAAAAAAAAAAAGAAAAAGACACGAATCACGAAGCTAAATAAGATTAATCATAAGTGAAATAGAAGCATTGCGATGTGTTCGTATCGGGGAAATGACCGTGGATTTTACGCGACTACGTCTGGCTCAGATCAACAGATCTACACAAAATCTTACGTTTGGCACCAAAGTCAGAGCTCTAGCGCATAGGAAAATTATTGCCCGGGAATTTTCGTCCACGCCTCTCAATATCCGCCAATAGCTGCGACCCCACCCGTGCCTCACGCATGCGCGGTGCCAACCCATGGTCATGGTCGTATCGTAGTCGTATACTCTCTTGAACGAGACGATATTATTTTAATCGCGTTATTAGTCACGAAGTTACAGTGTCGGAATGGATCACCCTGCATGCTTTACATAGCCGTTTCAGTTCTGGTACCCCATGTTCGATCTGTACACTCGTATATAAATCGTGCTGTAAAATCGAAATTTTTATTCATTCGTTAGGATACTGACATGTCACGCAGAAGCAAAGCATTCTATCTCGTGTCAATAGCTCAGGCAGCTAAGATATGTACAGTTCCCCAAAAAAAGAATGAGACGACTCTTGGTTGTAGAAAGTTAAAGTTCTACAGCGCGGTTCACGCGATATCGGCGTAGCCAGAAAGACATCTGGTCGTGCATGCGTAGACTTGTTTTCATCCTACCCCAAAGTGCACACAAGTGTAAAATGTTATCAGTAGTATATTTCTGATGTAGGTCTATTTTTACGTCCTTGGTCCTTTATCTTTTATGAAAATTTGGAATATACCGTGTAACACGAAAGTCAATCGCCAAAGCGATTAATTTTGAAATGACAAATGTATACTCATGGAAAAGAAAACAAGGAACATTGTAAGGACTATGACAAAGTCAAAGATCAGGACCACGATAATATATTAGATTTATTTTTTATTTGTATTTTATTGGGTTATTTTACGACGCTCTATCAACATCTAGGTTATTTAGCGTCTGAATGATATGGAGGTGATAATGCCGGTGAAATGAGTCCGGAGTCCAACACCGAAAGTTACCCAGCATTTGTTCGTATTGGGTTGAGGGAAAACCCCGGAAAAAACCTCAACCAGATAACTTGCCCCGACCGGGATTCGAACCCGGGCCACCTGGTTTCGCGGCCAGACGCGTTGACCGTTACTCCACAGGTGTGGACAATATATTAGAAGGAACACAACAAGGGTTATGATAAATACCACGACATGGACCACAATAAGGTTTACAAGAACAAGAACCAAGAGAAAGGCTACTAGAAAGAGAACAAAGACTACGATAAAGACAAAGATCAGGAACATGATAATATACAGCGACAAGAAATACGACATACACCACGACAAGAATGACGATAAATACCACGACATGGACCACAATTTGGATTACCAGAAGGACCAGGACCACAAATGGGACTATTAGAAAGACAAGGACAAGGATAAGGACCATGACAAAGATATCAACGATCTTCACAATAACGACGAAAAGGACAAAGATTTCAACGAAAAAGACCACAATAAGGATCACGACATGTACCACGGTAAGGAAAACTATAAGGCTCACAACATGGACCACGACAAGAAGTACGATAAGGATTACAACAGAAACTACGGTAAAGATCACGACATGAAACACGACAAGCTTCAAAATAAGAATCACAATAAGGACCTCAATATGGACCACGATAAGGATCACGTCAAGAACCACGATAATGTTCACGACATTATCCGCGATAAGGATCACAACATGGACCACGAAATGGATAATGACAAGGACCAGGATAAGGATCACGGCCTGAACCGCGACAAGCATCATGACAAGTATCACGATAAGGACTCCGACTTGGATTACAGATATGGACCACGATTAACACCATGAGAAAGATCACGATTAGAATCGTGACATGGATAACGACAAACAAAACAATGATCACGGTAGTATCCACGATATAGACCACGATAAGGACTACGAAATTTAACAAGATAAGAACCATGACAAGAACAAGAAATACCACAATAAAGACCATGACAAGAACAACTAGTGGAACGATAAAAAAAAACATTACAATGACAACAACCATTATAAGGACCATAGAGAAAACAACGAGGACAGCTCTAACGGCTGCGATAGAGACAACAATTACGATAAGGACCACAACATGGAAAATGATAAGTATAACGTTAAGGATCACGTCAAGGACCACGAAATGACTATGATAAGAACCAAGAAAGAACCATAAAAAGACCACGAAAGAATCGCGATAAGGTCTGTCTCAAAGACGATGAGGACCACGATTAGGATGAAGTTATGGGCTACGAAAAGCACTTTGATAGTGATCACTATAAGGACCATGACAATTATCACAAGGAGGAGGACTATAATAGAGATGACAAGGACAACGATAAGGACAAAGACAAGGACCACGATGAGGATCATGACATGGGCCACGACGAGCACCACGAGAATGATCATGAAAGGGACAATGACATTGGGCCACGATAAGGATCACAAGGAATAGGATTGCGGTAAGAAATATGAGATTGACAAAGACCACTATAGGAACACAACAGTAACAAAAACAGGGAAGAGAATAAAGATCCCAACATGGAACACAACAAGCACCAAGAGAATGACTACGATATGTGCCACGATAAGGATCACGACATAAATCATGATAGGTACCAAGACCACGATAGGTACAATGACAAAGACAACGAATACATAATATGGATTATGACAAGAGTAGGAAGGAAGATTATAAGGACTATTATAATGCCAACAAGAACCACGATTAAAACAACATACATCACGATAAGGGACATGTCAAAGATAACGACAAAAACAATAAGGATCACGATCAGAACCACTGCAAGAAAAACAAAGACCTATATAAGAAACGGGTCACGGACAAAGACAAGGGCCACGACAATAATTACAAAATGGACCACGATGAGGACAAAGTTCACGATAAAGGTCTCAACATGAACCACGATAAGGATCAAGACCACTATAACAACCATAACAAAGACAATAAATACCATGATAAGGATCTTGGTAAAGACAACAAGAACGATAAGTGTCATTTCAGTGTCAATAATCATGATAAGAACCACAACAAATACAACAAAGACCATGAAAAGAAACATAACAAAGACAACGGTGACCTCGATAAGGATTGTCACAAAGGCAACAAGAATCATTACAAGATCTACGTCAACGATCACGATAAGGACCACGACATGGATCATGATAAGGATGACAATTACCAAGACACGGATCATTAAAAGGACCACGACAGGGACCATGATTCACGTCGTGATACATGGACATATCGTGGTTCTGTCATTGACGTTGTCGTAATCCTTATCGTGGTCTTTGTTGTTTTTGCCAGAGCCCTTATGCTCATCCTTGTTGCTTTTGTCGTGGTCCTTACTGTGATTTTTGTCTTTGTCATGTTCCTTATCGTGGCGATTGCTGTCTTTATTGTGGTCTTTATTTTCTTTGGCAGGGTCGTTATCGTGAACTTATTCATTATCGTGACATTTATCGTGGTTCATTTCGTGGTCCTTATCGTGATCTTTGTTGCGGTGTTTGTCTCAGGTCATGTTCTGATTTTTGTCGTCGTATTCGTCTATGTTATTGTCGTGGTCCTTGTATTTGTCACGCTATTACAACTGTCATTTCAAATGATAATATAGTCTATTTCCCCTTTGACAAGTCACTATTATTTCACACGGCAGATAACGTCCTAAAAGCGGGATCTTACGATGCTGTACGATAGCCTGACCGATCGCAGATTTAATCAGAATATTTTCTACCGTGCTCCAAGATCCAGGTAACTAATTCTCAGTGAGCTATACTATAGTAGCGGCGGCAACTCCTGTCTTGTGACCTTATCATGTACTTCCCTACTTACAAATGGTTTTTAAGGAACCCGAAGGTTCATTGCCGCCCAATCATAAGACCGCCAACGGTCCATAACCTGTGCAAGATTAATCCTGTCTGTATCATCACATCCCACCTCCATCAAATCCATTTTAATATTATCCTCCCGTCTACGTCTCGGCCTCCCCAACTAACACTCTATATGCATTTCTGGATTCGCCCATACGTGCTACATGCCCTGACCATCTCAAACGTCTGGATTTAATGTTCCTAATTATGCCAGGTGAAGAATACAATGCGTGCACTCTGCATTGTGTAACTTTCTCCATTCTCCTGCATCTTCATCCATTTAGCCCCATATATTTTCCTAAGAAAATTATCCCAAAACACCCTTAATATCTGTTCCTCTCTCAAAGTGAGAGTCTAAGTTTCACAACTATACAGAACAACCGGTAATATAATTGTTTTATAAAATCTAACTTTCAAGTTTTTTGACAGAAGAATAGATGACAAAAGATTCTCAACCGAATAATAACTGGCATTTCCCATATTTATTCTGCGTTTAATTTCCTCCCGAGTGTCATTTATATATGTCACTGCTGCTCCAAGATATTTGATGTTTTCCACCTGTTCGAAGGATATCTCCAATGTTTTATTTCCATTTCGTAAAATAATCTGGTCACGAGACGTAATCATAGACTTCGTCTTTTCGGTTTTACTTCCAAACCTATCACTTTACTTGCTTCAAGTAAAATTTCAGTGTCTTCCCTAATGGTTCGTGGATTTTCTCTTAACATATTCACTCATTTGCATTGATGTAACCCGTTTAATTCCAAACCCTGCCTGTTATCCTGAACTTTCCTAATGGCATATTCTAGAGATAAGATAAAAAGTAAAGGTGATAGTGCATCTCCTTGCTTTAGCCTGCAGTGAATTGGAAAAGCAGAAGCTGGCCTATACGGACTCTGCTCTAAGTTTCATTGAGACTCATATTGATTAATCAAACTGATTTCTTGGGAATACCAAATTCAATAAGAATGTGATATAAAATTTCTCTCTTAACCTAGCAATATTATCTTTTTGAAAACTATATAACTGATGTACTATAACCCTATACTCCCATTTTTCTCCAATATCTGTCGAATAAAAAATATCTGATCAATAGGTCATCTATTACGTCTCAAACCACACTGATGATTCCTAATATTGGACAAAATATTGTACGTTGTCAAGAAAAGTGATATTTCTCGGAAGTTGCTACAGTTAGTCTTGTTCCCCTTCTTAAAAATAGGTACAATTATAAACTCCTTCCATAGTACTAGTACAATTTCCTTTTCGCAAATAGCAAGTACAAGCTTATAAATTTCGTTAGATAGTGCGCTTCCACCCTCTTCTATTAATTCTGCAGGAATTTGATCATACACGGAGACTTGTAATTTTTCAGATTCTCTATCGCAATTTTGACTTCAGAAACTATAGGTTCAGGTGGGCTATAAATGGCTCAGCAGTTTGTATTTGGATTTTGTTCCTATCATTTCCTAAGTACATTTATTAGTTGCCCAAATTAGCTCTTCTATCTGTTCAGGATTGAATGAGAGACTGCAAACATGTCACCATTCTCATCCTGCATCACGTTTACCCTTGCATAATATCCGTTCTTAAATTCCTTTATGCCCTTATATAAATCTGGAATGTCTTCTTCTTGCTATTTGTTTCTACCTTATTCAGTTTTCCCTTCAAGTAATCTCTCTTTATATTCCTAAGTGTACGACTTCCTTCCGCCTTTCATTGAAATAATTATCTCTATTCGCCTCAACTGGATCCTGTAAGAATTTCAATTTTGCCGTTTCCTTTTTTCTACTATCGTGCAACAATCTTCATGAAACCACTGTTTCTTTTTTTTAGGTTCATAACTACCTATGCTCTGCTCAGCTGCAATTTTCAGACTACCTCTGATATTTTCCCACGTACTATTATCATCTAGCTCCTACTCAACTTCGTCGGAGCTTTCTAAAGTGGCAAACCTATTTCAAATTTCTACCCGTTAATGCTACTTAATTCCTCGCCCTTTAATTTCATGATATTGGATCTACTTATATTAACTAGTTGCTCTACTCCCTTGGTACTGATATTATTTCTCTTAATTCTCAAATTACAAAATAAGGATCAGAATTACAGTCTTCCCTCCTCCCCCGCCTGAAAGTTCCAATGTCTATTACACTAATGTGTCTCCGTTTATCTATCAAGATGTGATCCATTTGGTTGTGTGTCAATTCATCTGAAGAATTCCAAGTATTTTTATGTACATCCTTATGGGGGAATGTTGTACTTTTGACTATTGAATTTTTAGATGTGGCATAGTTGTCTAATCTAACTTCATTGTCATTACTAGTTACGTGTAGGGTCTCTTTTCTAATAATCGCTTAAAAATATCCTCCCGTCCTACTTTAGAATTAAAATTCCCCAACATAATTTTCATGTGATATCTAGATAACTAATCAAAAGTGTGTTCCAATTCCTCATAGAAGCTATCGTTTATATGACCGTCTTTCTCTTCTGTAGAGGCGTGAGCATTTATAACTATGATATTGCACCATCTACCCTTAAGTATTAAATACGATAACCTGTCACTGATAAATTCGACCTTTCTTACTCCTGATTTTATTCTTTTATGAACAAAGAATCCTGTTCCTAATTGGTGATTATTATTTTCTTCCCCGTAATACAACAAGTAATCTCCTATTTATGATATGTCATTCCCATCTAACCTAACCTCTTGTACTTCCACGAAGTCTATTCAATATCTAGCTAGTTCTTTTGCTACTAATGTTACTCCTCCTGTTCTATAAAGAGTAGTTACGTTGCAAGTACCAAATCTCATAAAATTGTTCCTTTGCTGTGGTTGTCTGAGAGAATCAGTCCCATTCCTAGCGTTAATGTAAGGTTTAGTGAAAAGCCGGTTTTTTTTACGGCAATAGGTTCTTAGCCCAAGCTGGAGGACTACCCCTTATCGGCTGTCCACGACTGCTTATTCAATATATTCGCTGCTACCCTCCATATCTGGAGGCCGTCTCCTCTATCCGCAACCTGAGGACGCGCCATGCCGTGGTGATAGGAACCCGTAATACATGATCTTGTACTGTAGCTATATTACCAATGGGTATAGAGGGGAAGATAGATGTACTTTCGTGTTACTATATTCGTATAATATGAACTATCAAGAAACCATTCTCTTTCTGATAGCTCATTCTTTCCCCTGTCCAACAGCTCATATGACTGAATATATCTCGCCCCCTCATCTATATAGTAGAAACATTTGTACAATTGTAATCTTACAAAATTGTGACTTATTCCACATCTTGAAGTTTCAATACTAATGTGAGGTCTGTAAAATACAGTAAATAAAATGAAATTAATAAACTTAATTTAAAGCCTTCTCGAAGAGGGAAATTCAGCATTCTAACTAAATGGCCCTGGCTATAAGATTCTTTGTCAGTATTTTGAATGGAAACCTGCCTGGGATAGCCTAAGGCTAAAAACCTGAATAAATGTCTGTCTCTCTATCTTTTCTCGGTGACTGATACGGTTAATATTTAAATGTAGTTATTTGAAATCGATTTCTTAATGTTCGTTGCTAAAGAATTTTACATTTTTCAATTGTTTTGTAATGGTTAGCTTTTAATATATATGCCTTTACACTGTATGTGTGAATACTATATATATATATATATATATATATATATATATATATATATATATATATATATGGTGTAATTTCATTCACTAAATTAACGTTTATAATATTAAATTTGTAATTTTGTTTTGTCTGTGACCATTATTAGCACTTACTCTCAGGACTCTGTAAATTCTATTTCAATGTTATTCAGACAAAAAATTGTGAGTATAGATTAGGAATCAAACCCGCTCTTTTATACACCATACGCAGAAGCTGTAGCGTCCGAGCTATTAAGACGACACGGAAGTTTTCTTTTCTGCACGGAGTGTCGATCTACTGAGTGTTCAGTTCAAAGTGTGTCATGGCTCGCTGTATGCCGTCATGTGGCTAGCCAATGAGCCTAGAGAATTCAATCTTCCTACACTTCCGCAGATGCGTATTACTTATGAGTCAGAGAAGTTACCTAGCAAGTACGGCGTTCATTCTGAAGTGTACGTACCGATACGTACGGTAACGCCGGTAGTGGCAGGAATGTGAACTTTTTGGAAACACGTACTGTCAGGATATGGGGAGAGGGTTAAGACGTTTACTTACGTATTTGTTGACATTAACTTCGACGGTCAACATGGACACGGAGCATTTGATTTGTGTTGTGGAATGTTGCCGTATGCAACCGATGATAACAAATACCCTGCGTACGACTTGGCCGCGCAAAACACAGTTCGAAAGAGGTTATAGTAGCATACAGTCCGTACAGACCGCCATCTGTTGCTGCGACATTCAAGTTATACCGTACACGTTCTCAAGTTCAGATTGAACGCCTTGAATAATAGGCAACTTCTCTGATATATAAGCTGAAACTCACTTCAAATCGGAGACTCAACAACAGTGACGTCATGACACACTTTGAAATGAACACCCAGTAGTCATGAAGATTCAAATGTCGATTTAACTACAAGATTAAAGTATATATTTATCTGTTATTTACGTCATATTACCGTTTTTTGCAGTTTTTGAAGTGCATTTCGGAACTATGCTAGCAACAAACCAAATAGCCTGAATTTAAGTATCGGTAACTCAAATATTCGTTATCTTGTGTGCTCTGGTCTCCGATCATGCGTAGTGTTTTACATCTGAGACTTAAGAGTATTCCGTCGACCCGGTTGGCGAGTTGGTAAAGCGCTGGCCTTCTATGCCCAAGGTTGCGGGTTCGATCCCGGGCCAGGTCGATGGCATTTAAGTGTGCTTAAATGCGACAGGCTCATGTCAGTAGATTTACTGGCACGTAAAAGAACTCCTGCGGGACAAAATTCCGGCACATCAGGCGACGCTGATATAACCTCTGCAGTTGCGAGCGTCGTTAAATAAAACATAACATTCTTAAGAATATTCCATCGTGTCATTCTTTTTTGGAGAACTGTACGTATCATGCGGAAAGGAGCGCGTTCGAATCTTATACCAGCGATTTTTTTTTATTTATCCTACGACGTTAAAATGGGGTTTTACAGAATTTTAGAACCGATGTTTCTATTTGTTTATGGGAACACTATGGTGAAAAAATGGAAAAAATTAAGAAATTTCACTTTTTGTTTTTATGATCGTAATTTTATTTCAAACTGTTTAAATGGTCTGGCCATATAATGACATAAGGTGCGTGAGTGAATTGAGGGAAATGTTTTGTCTTGTTTTTTATTTTAAATCTGTTTTCTAGACTTTAAATTTTAAATAGTTTCTTGAAAAAAAAAAGCTTCTTACACAACAGTTATTGTCAGATTGGTCTGAAACTTCTGACAGAGGTCAATTGAATATTGATAAAAGGATATTTAATTATCATTTGTATGAAATATTAATATTAAGTACCTTCGATGCATATTCATACTCACTTAGATTAAAATCTGCTGTGATGGTAAATTCATGAAATTAAAAATTAATTGTGAGTATCTATTCAGGTTCCGCTCAAAAATCTAAATAATTTTTATTATCAGGACTATTTGTAAGCTTTCGACCAAATTTTAATTAGATTTCTTGAAAAATTTGACGCAAGGAGTCATTTTAGTGACGTCGAGAAAAATTCTAATTTCAAAATTAGTCTTAATAACACCAAGTTTTGTACAGATGACAGTATTTTAGGCCTGTTTATGTAGTTTAAATTTTACAAATTTTGAATGAAAATAATCTTTGTCCCATTAACTAAAAGTGGGATCACTACTGCTCATCTCCTATCAGTTATTATTAGGCTTGACCTGGCCCATACAAAACAAAACAAACTATTAATTGAAAGATAGTCTTTTTTCCTCAAACAAAATAAAGATAAACACAATTATGAAAAACAAAAATTAACAAAAGCTGTTCTCTCTAAAATTGTATTTTAATGATTTGAATGCGTAAGTTACTATCTACTCGTACTAGCTAATAATGCCGCTTCTTTTCGTCTCTTACAAAAGATTTATTACTGCACTCCTCAGAAGGAATCTTAGGACGTTCCTCTGCTGAAACCAGATGTCAATTCAGGAAAATATACTGGTGTTTCACATGGTCTAATTGTATTTGAGATATTTTCCGGAAAGTTAAAGCACAATTCAAGCACTTCTTATTCTCAACTAAAACTTTTCCAAGAATTCGAATACTTTCATTCCATTTTTTAAACACTGTATTGTCATGTCATAAATATTACATACAGTGACAATATCATCAGTATAGTTCACTAAATCTAGTTACTTCGGTATTTAGGCAACAACGCCTTTCCTTTCAGAAAAATCACTTTGACCTCGCCGAACATGCAATAACTCCCTCCGCGTAATCTGCGCCCTCAAACCTGAAAATAAATATAATACATCCGAAAGTGCGGAAAGATGCAGCTGAATTTTATACCGCTAATCCTTGTAACATTACTTCAAGGTCAAGTGCAATAATAACCTATAGGAGAGGGCAGTAATTACTCCACTTTTCGCCAAACAAACTGAAACATCGGTCCCAACACTGCAAAACTCCATTTTACATTACTCATGGAAAAAATACCAAATACTCTACAGAGAGTATTTGAAAATACTCTCTTTTAAGAAGCTCGAATCCGCTCCCTTCCTCCTGCGAGATAGACGGCGACCTGTCTGGACGCCTGAGACGAAATGAAAGGTCACACTTCTGAGCGGCGTGTCTCTCTGCTTACGGACGCTATCGTCGCGCTATGAAAAGATCTCTAAGAGTCGACGCATTACTTTTTTTTCGGTACTGTACAAGTCCAAGAAAAGGCAAGAAGGGTAAAAAGTGAATAGAATATGTTATAGTACTATTAATTGTAAGTTTGTTTACTAGACATAGACTAAAATAGCAACGCAGTAACTTCTTTGGCTCAGCTTATACTTTTATTATTATAAATATTATTTGATATATACTTAGTGATGTGATTTAATTGCTACTCTATGTGGAAACAAACAATGATTCGTTACAATGAACGCACATAAAGAAATACTTTTGTGACAGAGTGAAATTTGAAAACATTCAACAGAAAAACGAAATATTTGGTATTCAAAGAGAAACAACACATTGTAAGAAGAACAATGATAGAAAAAAATATGATGCTATGAGATTCTGGATTCAACTGTTATTACGGCAGATCTCTAGGACTGACATGTCGATAAACTCCAGAAATTGCAACGAAAATGCGAAAAATTTGATTTAATTTTTGACCGGATAGCAAGTAAGGCTAAAAATATATTTGTTTGTAAAACAATGGCAGTTTTGTATTATGCAATGGGAGTGAAACATGAGTACTGTGAAGCACTTATGTAATAAAGGAAAATATTCAGTATTGTGGCATGGAACTTTTGTATTCGTCTTCTATCCTATTTCTTACTCTATTTTGAACAAAAAATGAATTGAACATATACAAATTAATAAAAAGTTTATAGAAAATCAAAGGAATAGCCAGACGGACAATCATATGACGATCATTGCAAAGAATCAGGGAAAGAATAGAGGAATTTCAGAATACTTACATATGGCACTATGGACTGTTAGAGGACTGACTAGCAAAGAAGAGGAACTTCAAAGAGAATTATTACGAGAACAAGTAGATGTGGCTATAATTCCTGAAACAAAGAAGAAATTGCAAGATTCTAAAGACTTACAGCATTACATATTATTATATTGTGGAGTACCACAAAATAGAAGAGCACAGTCAGGAATTGGAATAATGATTAAAAATAAATTCAGAAAGAGAATAGATAATCAATGTAAGGATAAAATGCGATAGAGGATTTACAACTATAATAGGAATATATGCGTCAGAAGAGGGAAGAAAGAAGAAACCGAAAAATTTTATAAGGTTCCCCAAAATCATCTAGACACTATAAATAAAAATGATGGATTAATTGTAGGAACGGACTATAATGCGAAAATTAGGCAAATACCAGTTTTGAATATGATAGGACGTAATGGGGAAGACAAATTAAATGAAAATGGAAAGAGTTTGAGAAATTTCGCTACATACATTAAATTGAAAGTAACCAACTCATTTATTCCATACAAACGAATTCATAAATATACAAGAGTTAGCAGAGAACAGAAAAGCATAATACATTACATCCTCGTAAATAAGAAATTAGAATCACAAGTAAAGGATACACGAGTGCACAGAAGTTATGATATTCACTCTGACCACCTTTTATTGAAAAGTAAAATAAAACTGCTAAAACGATGGGTTAACATTAAAAACAAAAATCAAAAACCAGATGCAACGTTAGAAATACATCTACTCCAAGAGGACAGTATAAGGAAATTATACTGGAAACGTTTAGAAATGTATATCGATCAGAGAGCAATAAGAACAGATGTCAATTTAGAGTGGGATGACTTTAAAGAATAATAATAAAAGCAGCAATGGAAGCATTAGGCACAAGGAAGAAAACCAAGAGAAGATAAGGTTTAAAGATCTGGAATGAAGATATAGCTAAACTTATTAAAGAAAAGAAGGAAAAATACCTAAAATTTTTAAATAGTGGAGCAGATGAAGATAAAATAGAATATAAAAGAAAATGTGCTTTGGTTAAAAGAGAAACAAGGAAACTCCATAGAGAAAGTTGGGACAGATACGTCAGCGAAAAAGAACATGATATTCATGGAATGCAAATGAAACCTTGGAGAATAATGCAATATCTAAATACATTCGAAAAAGATACAGCGGAATTAAACAATATATCAGAAGATGAATGGATGAAATATTTTAAAGGATTATAGTCTCAACAGACCCCAATAGAAATTAATCAAGAAAATTTGATGTTATAAATATAGACCTCATTACAATTGAAGAATTTAATGCTATTTTGCAGACTTTTAAAAATAGAAAAACTCCAGGAAAAGATTACATTAATCTAGAATTAATTAAATATGCATCAGATAGAGTTAAAACAAGACTGTGTGATATATTTAAGTTATGTTGGTATACTCCACAAATCCCTCATGATTGGAATACAGCAATAGTGAAACCATTATTTCTGCAGTGCTTGGGAAAAGTGACATAAGTCAGTTTCCAGAAACCTTTTTTGATAATTTATTGGCAACTCACACTGGTTTATGCCGATTTGATTTTTTTCTGTATGAATTATTGTAATGTGAGGAATACCTTTGTATTTTTTTTTTCCAAGCGAACAAATATTCCGTAAGTTGTCAATAAATTATCAAAGAAGGTTTGTGGGAACTGACTTGTGTCATTTTTCCCGACCAATAGGAAAGCTCTAAATAATTACAGGAGTATACGTCTATTGAATATATCTTATAAAAGTTTTTCAAAAATAATTGCGAGAAGACTGAATAAAATAACGGAAGTATTGATGAAAGAGAATCAATATGGATTTAGAAAAGGAAGGTCATGTGCGGATTGTGTTTTTATAATGAAACAATTAATACAAAAAAGAAGAGAATTCAATTTGGAAACACACTTACTATTTGTGGACTACATTAAAGCGCTTGATGACGTATTAAGAGGAAAACTCTGGACAATAATGACTGAAAAAGAATACCCAAAACATTTCATAGATATGAATAAAATAATGTATAAAGATACAGTAATTGCTATAGACAATGGTAATTCCACTAATTTTAAAAAAGAAAAAATAAACTTAGGAGTAAGACAGGGCTGTCCTCTTCCGCCGATTTATTTAATATAAACCTGGACGCAGCTGTCATAGAATGGCAAACACAGCTAAGTAAACATTTACTACTGGGAACTACCATTGTAGGCACAATTATGTTCGCAGACGATCAAGTCATATGTGCAGAATCAGAGAATCAATTGCAAATAGCCACATTACTGCTCAAAATAACTATGGAGAATTACAATTTCAAAATTTCTACAAAAAACTAAAACAATGGCCTTTCGAGGGAAATATGCTGCCTGATCCAAAATAGTTTTAAACGATGAAATTATCGAACAAGTACAGAGTTTTAAATATTTAGGATGTCACATATCTTATAATTGGGAAAACGATATAAAAGAAAAGAATTACAAATTTCAAAGCATGTGTGGGACGATTAAAAGAACATTACAAACAAAAACAACAAAAGAAACAAAACTAAAGTTTTACAAAGTAATGGCAGTTCCCATCGTGACATATGGATCAGAAAATTGGGTCATGAATAGATCAGACAGAAGATTATTAGAAACGTCAGAGATGAAGTTCCTCAGATACGTTGCAGGATGTGCTCTAAAAGACCATATTCCTAGTGAAACAATAAGACAAGAACTCAAAATTTTAAATTTAAATGAAAAGATACAAAGTTACAAACAAAATGGCATGAACATATTTTAAGAATGGATTCTTCTAATCTAACTAAACAAGCATTATTATACCATACGATGGAAGAGTAATGGAACGGAGAAAAATTCTCTCCGGCGCCGGGATTTGAACCCGGGTTTTCAGCTCTACGTGCTGATGCTTTATCCACTAAGCCACACCGGATACAACCCCGACGCCGAACAGAATCGTCTCTGATTGAGTTCCAATCAGAGACGATTCTGTTCGGCGTCGGGGTTGTATCCGGTGTGGCTTAGTGGATAAAGCATCAGCACGTAGAGCTGAAAACCCGGGTTCAAATCCCGGCGCCGGAGAGAATTTTTCTCCGTTCCATTACTCTTCCATCGTATGATGACGCAGAATATCTGCATGGAAATATCATATGTACTTCGGTACATTGAAATAATATATTATTATACCAGCCACAAAGTCACAAAGTTGTGGGACATCCTAGAAGACGATGGGAAGACGAATTCTGAGAGCGGAACGGGCCGATGGCCTACCATGAAGAAGAAGAAGAAGAACAAGAAGAAGAATAAGAAGAAAATCATGTGGAATGAGTGGACAGTGTTAGTCCCTATTTACACTCGCTATTTGTCGTTCCACTTACAGCGCGGGCGCATGCGCAGTACGGATTTCGTTCCTTTCCTTTCGACATCTGCTGGGTAGAAGCATAGACTTACTAAATAACCGCTAGACCGCTCACTGGCGCTAGTGTTATGCTCCCAAATTGAACAGCCGACGGGCGGCCATTTGCTTGGTTGAGATGAATAAGTACAGGTTTAGTTTGTGTGCTATTTTTAATTGCAGCAATGCACACAGATGTAAAGATAAAGAAGGAAGGAATGTTACATTTCACTGATTAGTTAATCTTTAATTTCTACAATATTTTTGGCCCATATTATGCTACAGAAGACAAACTATTGTACTTATACGGCTGTTCGTGCTTCAGATTTCCTCTGAGTAAAGATTCCCTTAACCGAAAATGGATAGGTGCAATCCGCAGAGAGAATTTCTACCCTACAATGAATCATTCAGTGTTTCAACTCATTTCGAAGATAGTTGTTACCTCTCAAACTACGTTATTACCGTATACATTGTTTTTGTCTTTCATCCACTCCATATCCTTCCCTTTCTTCAAACAGCTGTTGTTTCAGTGCATACATGAATAATAAAATTATTCGCCGAATTCGAAGATACAGAATTAATAATAATAATAATAATAATAATAATAATAATAATCCGTGGCGCTATAGTCCGTGAAGGCCCCAGACCGACCAGTCGGCTGCTGGCCTCACGCCCACATGCCGAAGCAGAGGTGGACGATCATCCAACCAGTATAGAGGTATCGTGTGGTTAGCACGATGATCCCCCCAGCCTTTACAGCTGGCTTTCGCAACCGGATTTTGCTACCTATCGTAGCTCCCCAAGTGCATCACGATTCTGGATGGGCACCGGTCCCATACACTGGCCGAAATTTCATGACAAAATTTCTTCCCCATGAATACTCGAACCAGCGCGCATTCCGTAATGCGAGTCTTAGGCAGTATGCCTTAGACCACCACGCCACGGCGCGGGACGGTAGAAATAGATCCTGTTTAAATATATATATATATATATATATATATAACAAATTTCAGAGCCTAAAAGCTGAAACATGTTCATTGATACTGCATGTACTAACCACTCATTAACCAATGGCATAACACATTTCAAATTCATCTCCCAGAACAAGTATTAGGCCACATAGCCTGTTAGAGGAAGGAATTTTCACACCATCGTTCCTTTGGACAACTCAACAGAAACTGTAAAAACTACAAAAAGTTAATTTTTTAATATACCTGATTGAAAGTAACTCTTGTCTTAGTTACGGATTAATGAAACAGTTTTTATACTACTGCTTCTGCTGCTGCTGCTGCTGCTGCTCCTGCTACTTGCTACTACTACTACTACTACTACTACTACTACTACTACTACTAATAATAATAATAATAATAATAATAATAGTAGTATAATAATAATAAATAATAATGCTTTTTGATTTTATACAACAGTTTAACCTACAGATTAAATTAAAAAGTAGACATTATTAACCTTGGTAATGAATATTCACATTCGGAGTTCCTATGAAAATGATACAAGTCTGACAGCCTGGTTGAATCCCGATAAAGTGGATCGAGATTGATAAAAATCCCGATTTGAGGGATAATAGCCTAGAAAGCAAATTTAAACAAGTTAGTCTGCATTTCCTATTATCCGATATTTTTATTTATATATTGACTCAGATGGTTACATTGTAAACATAGAGGTAACCCGCGGAAATTTAGTAAGTCTGTGAGGTAACCCAGCTGATTGCAGTAAGGTAAATCTACTCGCAAGATAATAGTTCCCCTAGTTCTACCACATTGTTGATTAATCCGTTTCGGTACCTAGTTGCTGTTCTCGCAAGTAATCAACATTGTGTATTTTAGGTGCGTTGAGTGCCAAAAAAAAAAAAAAAAAGAGCGTTTTGATATCGTATTTTACACTAATAACAGACACATACAATTGCTGCATTTTGTAGTGCAGTGAACTATGTTTAAACATGAACTCATCGTCGATGTACTGTTGCAGTACCGGTTCCGAAAAAGAAAAGTTGCGAAGTTAATTTAGTAGCGAATGGTTAAAACATAATCATGGTTAATAAAAGAAAAAACGATTAGCCTGTAGTATTCACTGTAGTCTACTGTGTGTCTTGCGTATTTTAGTGTTTGTCAGGGAGGCGAATATTACATTAAAAGCACGCGAATACTACTTTGCAGAAAACAACTATAAATCTCTTTGATAAAGTGATGATAAATATAATGTCTTAAGTTAGCTTCTGATATCCCGATTTCCCTCGCAGAAAACCTAGCAACTCTGCTGACAGGAGACACACGTTATTAAAGATACATCGCAAATGAAGTATTGTTCCTTTAAACAAAAATATTTAGCTTTCGGATACGCAATACAACACGTATTCAAATAGCGGTTTCGAAATCCCGCGCGTTTTCTAACAAACAAATGGCGGCTTTCTGCTGCTTCAATTTCGGAACATATTTCTCAGTTCTCCGCTACAGCGTGGTAGGGGCTCGGGTAGAAGCTGTTTCTATTTCTGTGCGACATATCCGTAGGTGGGCCAGCCGAATTGACGCGACAGGACCCGAACGACAACTTTTAATCAGCTGTTTCTCTCTGTTTCCGCGCGCTTTGTAGCATCATGTCAGAGTTGAACAAAAACCAAGTAATGAAATTAATCAAGTTTTACGAGGAATTTCCATATTTTTATGACATCAAAAATAAGGACTATCACAATAGGATTCGGAGGGAAAATGCACTGGAATTTATTTGTAAAAATTTGGAGTCTGTTCGTCCCAATACTATTTCCTCCGACATCAATAGAAAAATAAAGAACATCAGGAGTCAATATGCAAGAAAAAAATTAAACTTTCAATTCATTTTAATATAATAAATATCTATTGGACAATTTTGTTCCAGTTTGAAATCTTTACTGAGAACATGGAATAATCCTTTCCCCTGCCTTCTGGACCTCCATCTCCTTTGCCAGTCTCTCTCTCTCTCTTGTTTTTTTTTTTTTTTGCTTCTCATTAGTGCAAGCTAACAAAACACTTGAAGCTGCAGAAACTAAAAGAGCTACTTTTTATTGTTAAAATCCATTCTGTTCATTTAAAAGGCTCACCTCATCATTCCCATGTTGCTCGAGCTCAACAACTAGCCTCGAGTAGCAGACGAGAAATCTGCCAAGAGTGAATGGTGATACTACATTTAGCCGACAGAAAGCGCAACAACTTGCGTCGACTTGTGGACGAAAAATCTGCCAAGTGTAAACAGTGATGCTACATATAGCCGACAGAAAGCGCTTGATGTTGCGCGACAAATAGCAAGTGTAAACGCGCAACTTGACTACTGGAAGTCCTGTGAAATACTAAACGATGGAGAAAAGAAAAATTGTTACATAAAATTAATATTATTATTTCCTTGAGGGTAAAAGCGGCGGCACGTAAAACTGACATCCCTACTGCCATTAGCGTCGATTGTCTGTACAGGTGGGAGTCCTAGCCTCTGGTCTCCCTGTGGGTCTCCATGGCTTCTTTTTTTTAGTTGGTTATTTAACGACGCTGTATCAACTACTAGGTTATTTAGCGTCGATAAGATTGGTGATAGCGAGATGATATTTGGCGAGATGAACCCGAGGATTCGCCATAGATCACCTTGCATTCACATTACGGTTTGGAGAAAACCTCGAAAATAACCCAACCAGGTAATCAACCCAAGCGTGGATCGAACCCACGCCCGAACGTAACTTCAGATCGGCAGGCAAGCGTCTTAACCGACTGAGCCACGCCGGTGGCTCCCATGGCTTCTGATGAGGTGACTATTTTTACCGGGAGTCTCAACGAATGTTGACGTATTGTAAGTCGGTCCACTAGCGCTAAGACACTCAAACTATTGCTGCTGTTTGCCTCGGCGAATGCTGGGCTCAATTCCGTCGTGGAAACATTAGCAGTGTGAGCTGTGATGTTATCCTGTCGAATGTACGCTGTGAAATGTTTTCCATGTGTTAAGTCACCACACTGCGGTTCTAAAATGTGACATGTACCTCGCACTACTGATTTTTTTATTTTAAAAATGTCCAGTAATTCTATTGATATGATATCACACCACGTCCCTATTTTTCATCATCCAGTGAAACCTCAGTCACGATTCTTGGTTTGCTTGCTAATCAGTATCTGTTAATTCACGATGCAGCTTGACCTTGGAGATGACACCAGCCTTTATCTGAATAGATAATAATTATCCGCGCTATCAATGTTTTGTAAAATCCAGTTTTATAAAAATTAAGTCTGATGTCTGATGAATTAACATATGTGAAATATTTCAAGGCGTATTTTAAGCCGGATAACGCCACAGTTATGTATCCATGACAAAATTGTGCTGAGCATTCGCGGTGGCTTAGGACAACAGTAACATGGACGTATTGCCGCTGACGAGCATAAGCTTACCTTATGTAAAAGTTCGTTGAGATTGTCTGTATTATTTCTTAGTGTATTACGTTAAATCAATTAATGGAAAACATTTTTCTTATATCCCTATATTATAGCCTATAAATTCTTCCACGTGGATAATTTTTCTCATTTTCACCATCTTCAGAAAAATTACGAATAAGTTTTTTGTTGTTTTTTTGTACATTGTGTATATATAGTTAATTAAATCCAGACGTTTGAGATGGCCAGAGCATTTAGCACGTACGGGTGAATCCAGAAATGCATATAGAGTGTTAGTTGGGAAGCCAGAGGGAATATGACCTTTGGGGAGGCCGAGACGCAGTTGGGAGAATAAAGTTAAAATGGATTTGAGGGAAATGGGATATGATGGTAGAGACTGGATTAATCTTGCTCAGGATAGGGACCAATGGTGCGCTTATGTGAGGGCGGCAATGAACCTCCGTGATTCTTAAAAGTCTTATTTAACAACTGTTAATTCTGTATGCTGAAATATGGACATTTTTGTCTTTTTCGAAAAGATTTTTTTTTGTGTCCACACCTGTGAAGTAACGGTTACCGCGTCTGGCCGCGAAACCAGGTGGCCTGGGTTCGATTCCCGGTCGGGATAAGTGACCTGGTTGATGTTTATCCAGGATTTTCCCTCAACCCAATATGAGCAAATGTTGGGTAACTTTCGGTGCTGGACCCCGGACTCATTCGCCGGCATTATCACCTTCATCTCATTCAGACGCTAAATAACCTAAGATGTTGATAAAGTGTCGTAAAATAGCCTACTATTTTTTAGTTAATCAGTACTTGGTGGTGATTTATAATGTTAATTGCAGTCCCGAATACGCTGTTTCTGCAATTCAAAATCATTTTTCTCTTTTGGAGCTGTAGTTATAAAATGGCGTATCCGACAAAATTACGAAAAATGGCAAACAATGATATTCATAAATTTCTTAAAAAATATTACGTGACTAAATACGAATAACTAACTAGGAAATGGAATACAGTCATCAAATCAAATACCTTCTCATTGTTCTCGATAAAAAAAAATGGTTATGACACATTCAAAATCACCTGGCTGATATGTGCAGTGCATCTCAATTGGGGCGTGTGGCGGAAGGAAGGCACAGAAGGATATGTGCATTTTTTTTTCGAATAATCTGTTTATGTGTACCGCCATAATCAAACAACACCGTCTCCAAGTTTCGTTGTCAGATCACGCAGCTAGAGATCTGGACAACAAGAAATGCATATAGGGCTATGTGTCCTTTTTCCGAATAATCGGTTTTAATATACCATCATAATCGAAGAACATAGTCTCCAGGCTTCATTCCAATATCTAGCTGTTAGAAATCGGAGCAACGCAATGTTAGAGTGTTCTTCATATGTTTTCGGTTTACAATCGTACACTCGTCTGTGTGCAAATTCATTGGCATTATTTTTATCATTCCATATTTCTTCGTGGTGCAGCATGAGGAAAAAATAGAAATACAATACTTCTGAAATTTTGTGCATGGTTTGCAAAAGTAGGGGAGTGGGAGGCATGTTGGCTCAAATTTTAAGTTTCTTTTTTTCCCGTTATTTGTATAGCATTTTATGAAATCCTCAAAGATGGTCGTTCTACGTGGTTCTTTGGCTATGTGGAGTGATATATGAATTTAGATATCACCACGATTTAAATTTGAAATTTTGTATTATTTTGAACCGTGCACATTGAGTCAACTTTCCTCGCCATAGAGGCAGATTGACACATGTTAAATAAAGGCAAACTGCATACAAGATTAGATTTTTTTAATTTAAAATTTATTTCTTTATACAGGCAAATGATTCAATATGATGGACGCACATAAATATATACCCATGGAGTTAAACGCTCAGATAAAAGAAGAACTGAACCCTGGAAAAGCAAAGTAGAACAATTAATTTTGAACTTGTAAATAACTACATATAATATTGTCTTATTAAAAATATCTGAGAAGTAGTTTATGCATACAAAGTTTCTGTTTCCATCTGTAAAATTTTTATGTACCACAACTTACACTCCAGGCACTGTCACCTGGTGCACATTCTGAATACTATTTAACACAATACAGGCAATATGTCTCTCTGTCTTCTTCGTTACTTTCCCTTCTTGAATCATTCTTTGTCTTTCGACTGGTCTTAAGATTCCTTTTCTCACTACTAAAGTATTTTTTCTGAATAAATTCATTATCCTTTTTCGATATCTCCTCCTCTAGTGCTTTCTTAACTGCAGAGTCAGTAAATATCGCAGTAGACAATTTCCCCTTATGCCCTCATCCGTAGCTTACCTTCGATACCGAGTGGGAATCTGGAATTGGATATTAAAATCCTTGGCCCCTTAGCCACATTTCTGTTTTCTAACTTTACAGCACTGACAGCTCGTAACATCATATTATCAGTAGAAATAGTTGCTCTATAATTTTTTTAAAGCTCTCATTTTCTCATTCACTGCAATGAACATATATGTTTTATATTTACAATCAATTAAATTGAACTTATATAATAACAAATTGCATGAAAAACTAAATTTTGTATTGTATAATATATTTAATCATTTAAAGTGACACAGCGGGGTAGGTTAAACAGTGTGCCAATCTGCCCCCTTAACAACTGTGCCAACTTGCCTCTCGTGTAGATATTTGATTTGTGTTAAAATTACGAATTAGAGTAATGCACGATCGAAATGAAATTAATATGAAACAGAGCCAATTTTTTGCACTTTCCAACGATGTATTTAAAGTTGATCTATTATCACATACGTACTTTGTAAAAAAATAATCACGAGATGGTGAAAATTTACTTATCTTACTGCAAAAACAACTTTATGGCTTCCTTCTTTTACCGCTTGCCACAAAATTCTGAATCTTCTGTTGAACATGCTTTATAAATCAGGGATCATATTGTCTCCGTGGTGCTGCAATCCATCGCATAAACACCAAGCGTGTCTCTGTAGCCAACCTGTCTCCATCTCCCCTACATCTTGTTGAAGTAATGTAAATATTTACTATTCGTAGCCACTCCTCGCATTGCGATAGAAACTTTGGCCTCGCAACATTTTATATAAAAAAAGTAATTTTTAGAACATGAAAACCATGGTTAAATAAAACAGCAACATGCAAAAACAAAGCTAGCACATTTGAGGTAATCAATGGCAGAAATAAGTATTATTGACTGGGAACGCACTATACTTAAAAAAAAGTCGCATGTGGATTCCTTTCAGTTATGCCAACAAACAATATGAGTAGGCAGCTTGATGTTTGACTTTACACCGTTCTCTTTCCAGTAATAAATAAAGCTAAAGTGAATGACATAAAATCCTTTTTTATATAACTAAAAGAAGACTATGTTGGAATTTCTCCCTGAATAACCTCACATTGCCTAAAATGCACATTGTGACACATAAATATGTACATAAGATTGATGTTGTAGAGAAGTTGTAGAGCCTATGTACTTTTCAATACAACTTTTAAGTTCTTTACACTTAGATCAAGAAGGTTATTCGTATATTACACGGTTCAAATTTGTCATTTGAGAACCGGACATCGTATACAACGCACGCGTTTGACATATATACATAAATGTAAATAGGCTTGGTACTATTGATTTTTGTAATTTTCAATAGAATGTTCAAGTTTTCTAGCATTTTTGAAGTCATTTGTGAAAACATATAATTACAGCTTTTCGGAAGAAGGGCACATTTGAGAAAATAATATAATGAAGTGTATGTCAAGTACAGAGTGAGTGAGCTAGAGATAGATCGGCGTCAGCGGAAAGTCGTATGCATAATAACTGCTGCGTCATCGCAGTGATCAGACCCCTTGCTCGCGTACGTTTCGTGTTCAGTTACGTGAACACGTTCATACACATACCGTACATTTAGAGTCCAGTAGTGTCCATTGTGAAATATAGCCTTGAACAACGAGTGTTTTTGTTTACGACAACTTTGTGAAATACAAATCTTGGAGAACAGATGTCGCAAAGTTTTGTCAGTCATTCCCTGATTTTCCAGAGCCTTCTAAAACAATTATTTACAATTTAGTGAAGACATTTCGTACAATTGGATCAGTATTGGATAAGAAACGAACATGTGTGAAGCGTGTTCTCACTGAGGAGATGTTAGATGAAATTGGTCACCAACTACTAAAAATTCCTACATCATCCCGCCATGTAGATCAGCAGGTAGGAGTGTCACAGTGTTCAGTGATAAGAGGCATAAAACAATTAAAATTAAAACCTTAAACAATTCGTGTAGTTCAGAGGTTAATGGAAATCGATTATTAGACCAGACTTAGGTCTTGCATGTGGTTTCAACAGTCAGTTTATGATGGTCTAATTGATCCCACGTTATTTTTATGGTGATGAAGTATGTTTCCACCTCAGTAGTTACGTGAACACTCAAAACACACTGGGACAGTGAAAATCCATACCGTTTTCACTAACAACCGCTACATTACATAAAAATAGGAGTATGGTGTGCAATGAGCCGACGAAGGCTGATTGGCCCCATTTTCTTTGAAGAAACAGTTAACGCACACAAATATACACAGTTCATACTTCTTCCAATTTTAATGAGCTGAACGAGGACGAAAAGTTATACAGTTATTTCATGCAGGATAATGGCGCGCTCACACTGCTCATGTGTCAATGATCGCCATTCAGGAAGTGTTTGATGACAGGGTAGTAAGTCGTGGATTAAGGTCACCTCGATCGCCAGATTTAAATCCCTGCGATTTTTATTTATGGGGCACACTGAAAAGTAAAGTTCACGCGAATAACCCAGATTCACTTGAGGAACTCAAAACGTCCGGCACGAAATTCGAGCCATTTCGGAGAACGAACAGCGGCGAGTTGCTGTACATGTTTTCAGGAGATGTGCAGCCTGCCAGATATCACTAGGACGTCATTTCGAACATGAATTGTGAATTCTGTAAGTACACCATTACACAATACTAAACCTAAAAATGCGGATCCAATCCTCCGCATATGGTTGCGTCATTACGTATGAATGAGCCGCTATGAGCCCTGGCTGTTTCACTCTGCAGGGTATTGCATATACAGTGCGTTTGCGTCCGAAAGACGCGGACGGAAGCAAGCTTTTAGAGGGCGAGGTAAAACGCCGCATTTTAGATCCGTAATCTCCGGCGTATTGCACTCATATAACCTTCATTAATTAATGGCATGCACACAATCATCATTTTATTTCACTATTACAGTAGTTGCTGAAAGTGGTGTCCATTAGCATTCAGACATTCCCGATATCTTTTGATGAAATTTGAATTCACACGCAAAAGGTGTTATTATGTAATTGTTTAAGAATCTCTGCGAGTATTTTCGTATTATAACTCTTCATTACAGCATTTTAAAAAATATCGGTTCTATTACTCGATTTACTGTTGCGACACTCCCCACACTAATCTTTTCGTCACGCAGGAGAACTTGGTGAATTAATCGCTGGTTTTCTGTGCACCAGAATATATTGTTCTGTGAACACACCTAACCACGTAAATGAAAACCATCAGCGAAAATGATTAAATATGAATCAACAATACCGTCAACAATATTTTGTAAAACCAAATTACAAAAATTCATTCGACTTTCGTTGTAATGCGGCCGTAATTCTTGCACTACAGTAAGTCTGTAAGGTTTCATTTTTAGTAATTTAGTAGACGGGCTGAAGTTTTTGATATTCCTACTTCTTGTGCAACACGACGTAAAGATTTATTAGGAGAACGTTCAAAGATTTATTAGGAGAAGTGATGCACCAGTATCATCAAGTTTGTCTTCTGTTAAAACCCTTCGTTTTGGCCTATGAATTTCGGAGTTCAGCGATCCCGTTTCTCTTAATCTAATGACAAGGATTCTAACTGTACTTCTGGAGGTCGAATATCGGGGAATTTCTCTACAAATTGCCTACACACTTTTCGGCGCGAATCTGTTTCGACGTAAGTTTCGTGCATAATTGCAGAGTAAATTTTTCGCTCGGCATTTCAATTATCTAAACAACTAATTTAATGCACAGCACACGCACTTGGAACCTATTTAAAAGAAGTACACAAGCACACACGTCTTCTATCACTGACATCTCAGGCTGTACTAAGCTGTGCAACGACCGGTAACATACAGGCCCGTGCAGCCTTGAAGCAAGAAGCGATCACAGGTTGGGATATTTCCGCGTTCTTCAAATCAAGCGTGATGCGATCGCACTGTATTTCTCAATATATAATGCACACATGGCATAGAATATTGGAAATGACATAGTACTTCAAACCCTAAAGTAGGGCATCAATGTCCTTAGCATGCACAATAACTGACATCCAAATATCCTTTTACAAATATCTCTTAATGCAGTTCCTGTCTATGCGCCATACTTCGGGATATGGCCTCAATTGACAATATGTGTCAGAGGAAGAACAATTGTATACATCTGACCAGTGTAAAGCCCGAGAGCATAGTCACGGCCGGTGTGAACACGATGCGCGCGAGCATTGGACGAATCTATGAGGTTGCGGAACGTAATCAGGGGGTGCAGAGGCCAGTTTGATGCAATCGCTTATACCCTGCAGATGGTAGTCGCGCTCCTTCTCCAGAGAGTTGTACTGGCGGTGCGGAAAACATCAATCTGTAGTGAAATGAGACTATTGACAAGCAAATTAAACAAAAAAGTGTTACATAATCAAACGCGTAAAATAATTGCGAATGTGTAGGAGTTCATGAAGAACCGGTACGTGGAACTCCCATTAAATGCACTCTGTGCATGAACAGGTAGCGAAAGCAACTAAAGTTTCATTACGTTCCGTTGGTCGCATCCCCTACCACAACAAGCAACTCAATCCTCCCACAAATTCTAATTCAACAAGGGAAATGATGACGTCATGTCTGTGAGAGAGAAATATAGCGTACACTAAGAAGGTGTGTCGTCCAGAGTTGTATGACTTAATCAAGGTGCATAAACTTGCCCATGTTACCTACAAGATAGACGCACTGGTTCACACCTGTGGAGTTTCGGTCAGCACTTCGGGCCGCGAAACCAGGTGGCCCGAATTCGAATCCCAGTCGGGGCAAGTTACCTGGTTGAATCCAATTGAAATTGTCTCGGTATTAGTTAAAAATTGGGTTGCAGATCACAATACAACGTTTAAATTAGATTATGTCAGATTCAAAATTCGCATCCATTTCGCAAGAGGACTGGAAACGTAGATGTGGGACACTGAAATAACGTGAAGATGAATATTTATAAGTGAGGGCTTGTTGGATGAAGGTATGGGCATAGTAATTCATCTTGGACATGATAGCGATTCGGCTACTAGTGACACTAATAGCGATACAGATTCTAACGGAGAGGAGGGTCACAACAATGAAAGTGGCGAATCGTCAGGTGTTGGAAGACGAGATGTTATGTCAGCTAATGTAAAGAGCGACGACAGTACTGATACTGCAGAAGAGACGGGTGTAAGTGCCCAAATACAAGGTATTGTGCCAATAAACTTAGACAGTGATGACAGTACCGAAACTCTAGACGAGACGGATGAAAGTGATCCAACACCAGGTGTTGTGCCTATAACCGCAGACAGTGACGGCAGTATTATCATGGCACACAAAGAGAATGTATGGTGATGAGAGTCAATAAATTCTACTACAAGATTTCATAGTTAGCGATAGAGTCAATGTTTGACTCTGTAGCAAGTGTTCTCTATCGCACACAATTACTGTCCTTGTCGCACTGCCTCCAAATATGTATCCCCACTGCTTTCCCCTCCACGTGCCTCTCACCGGCCTTGACTATGCTCTCGGTCTGTAATATGCAGCTACTCGGCGTTTTATGAAATGGTGGGGAAAGGAACTGGCCATCCTACACCAACATTTGCTGGATTAGTTGCGTTATAACTGGTTCCTTGGTACACCCCATATCACATATATAACAAATTCGCCATCCCCATGTTAAAAACGGTACCGGTAACATGTAAAAGAGAACAACCATCAGGATCGCTATTGTCAACGGTAACGATTGCTAGATGGAAATACACTACAATTCAAATGAGGGTTAAATCGTGACTTCTTAATATGTGATCTTAGGTAGGCTATCACTTGTGAGGTTCAGATCTGTCTTCGAAAAGTTGACTAAACAATAACAATCACATAACTCTGTGATATCCATACGCTCATAATATTGCACATCTCAACTCTTTCACTGTTTAAATTGATAGTTATCAGCCATTATGCTCTCCCAATCACTGATTCTACCTATCCTAACTTATACCTCTCTACTTTAGTGTTATGTCTAAAAAATTTGTTTCAAACTCTTCAGAATATTAAAAACAAAGTTATAGGAATAATTTAAAATTCAGACCACTAAAAACTAATGAACAAACACACCGGTGTCTGAATTATGAATTTCCTGAAGGCAGTGGCTACAGAGAATTTTGTCACGGGGGGGGGTCATCAAAATTGTTTACAATTTACATTATACAGTGCGATCATTTACGCTTTCCCCCGCGGCGCACGGTTTTTCCTATGAGCGAGCCCTCACTCCTTTGCCGCACATTGGAGAGAGTAGCAAGCCCGCTTCCTTACTTGTTGACCTTGTGAAAAGTCTTGCAGCTGTCTTCACAATAGATTTTTCAACTCTCCACTTAAAAAAAAAACTTTTAAATTACTGCCTAGTATTGTTCAAGAATCATTTGCTGACTGTGGACAGTCATAGCGCAGCTGTTCCCGAGTGTGTGTTATGTTGTTTCTTAGTTCGACAGTACACAAAAGTGTATTATGCCTCGTGAGTTTCCAACCAAACAACGTGTCTTTAATTACGATTCATATATATATATATATATATATATATATATATATATATATATACTCAATCCCGGGTGTAGACGCTCCAGATCGTAAAAATCCATAATAGTTTTTACACATTTGAGGAATTTGGAAGTGTTCAGCCTAAGAAACCAAAAATGCAGCGTAGGATTGTCACAGAAGACAGATTACATGACATTAATAATCATGTAGAAAATTTTGCTAGAAAATCTCTTCGTCGTCTTGAACAAAAAGTGGGACTTTCATATGGGTCTGTGCAAAAAGGCTACTAAATTATTGCACTTCAAGGCATATCAAATAACTGTGACACATGCCCTTCAGCCAGGTGAACCCATACGTAGGCGCACATTTTGTGAATGGATTCTGGAAAAGTATTACAATGGACAAACAGACCTACATTTAATATTCTTCTCGGACGAGGCCTGGTTCCACCTTCATGGTTTGTGTGTACTCACAAGAATCGTTACTGGAGTACTGATAAACCTCCATGATGACAAAATCGGTGTACGGTGCGCCATCAGTGCTGAAATAATTATAGGCCTAGGACCAATTTTTTTTTTTTAGAAAACTGTTAATTCTGTTATTTATGTGAATACCATACTAATCCCTTTTTTTCTGAGAATAAACCGACAGGGAGTGTGATCATGCATTTTTTCAACATATTCTGCCACTGCTCACATTGTGAATATTTTCATGAGAGAAACTCACAATGTGTTTCCACAAGAGACAGTTATTAATAGGGACTTGCGGCCCCCTCGGTTCCCCGATCTAACAACCTGAAATTATAATAACTGGGGTAAATTAAAAAATGCCGTGTACAAGACTAACCTGCACAGCATACAAGAACTCAAAAATAATATTCGTCAGGAAATTGTCCTGATTTCTCAAAACGAATTAAAGCGAGTGATGAATAATTTCCTAAATAGATGCCAAAAATATGCGGAGAACAACTCATTTGATAATTTGGTAAGTAATGAGCCTCTTAAATTTGTTTGGGTATTGCTGTATGGTTGGTTTGTTTTATTGTCTTACCCACCCGCTAATCACCGAGACGCGGCTAACTGGCTAACCGGCTAACGAGGGCGTAAATTTGTTTGTGAAGGGATATATAGTTGGTTTGTTTTATTGTTTTACCCACCGCTAATCACCGAGATTTGGCTAACTGGCTAACCGGCTAACGAGCGGCGTAAATTTGTTTGTGTATAGATGTATAGTTGGTTTGTTTTATTGTTTTACTGTCCGGCTAATCACCGAGACCCGGCTAACTGGCTAACCGGTAACGAGCGGCGCAAAATTGTATAGATGTGTACTACCTCTTCTTCTTCTTATTCTTCTTCTTCTCCTTTCTTCTAAAATTAGGATAAAATCCTGTTCAATCCACTATCCTTCCATCTTCTTTTTGGACTGGCCAAGCTTCTCGTCCCACATGGAGAGTTGTCTCTTGCGATTTTTAAAAGCTTTCCATCTTCCATTCGGTTAATATGATCTTTCCAGTCTTGTCTACATCGAATTACCCACTGGCTGATCTGTTGAATGTTGTAAGTTTCACGAATTACCTGACTTCGTTCCCGATCGAATAGTGTATTACCAGTTATCCTTCTCAACTCCTTCATTTCTGTTGTCTCGAGTAGTAACTTGTTCTGTTTTTTTAGTGTCAGGTCGTGATTCACAAGCATATATTAAAATTGGCCTTATAACTGACTTATATACCCTACATTTTACCTCTTGACGCAGATATTTATTATTCCATATATTATTATTTTTATTATTTAGTGCCCTGATATTCTTAAGGCCCTATTTGTTTGTTTTTTCACTTCCTTGTACAAATCTCCAAATGAGGTGATACATATGCCCAGGTAAGTAAATGAATTGACTTGTTCAATTATTTTATTTTCTATTTCCAATTTACATTTTAGTGGAAGTTTGCTCCATGTATTGTGGGTCCCTATCACCACGGCATGGTGCGCCCTCAGGTTGCGGATAGAGGAGACGGCCTCCAGATATGGAGGATAGCTGTGAATATATTGAATAAGCAGTCGCAGGCAGCCGATGAGGGGTGGTCCTCCAGCTTGGGAGTTGGGCGAAGGGCTATCAATCCATTACCGTAAAAAAAGAGCTTGTCACGCAACCTCAAAATAAGCCTCGGAATGGGACTGATTCTCTGGCACGACCACAACAAAGGAATAAGGTTATGAGATTTGGTACTTGGAATGTTACAAGTCTATATAGAACAGGAGGGGTAACATTAGTAGCAAAAGAACTAGCTAGATATAGAATAGACTTTGTGGAAGTAAGGAGGTTAGTTTAGATGGGAACGTCATAACACAAATAGATTACTTGTTGTATTACGAGGAAGGAAACGATAATCAACAATTATTAGGAACAGGATTCTTTATCCATAAAGGAATAAATTCAGCAGCAAAGAAGGTCGAATATATTAGTGACAGGGTATCGTCACATCTTGATAGATAAAAGAAGACATACCAGTATAGTAGACATTCAAACTTTCAGGGTGGCAGACTGTAATTCTGGCCATTATTTGGTAATTGGAGAACTAGAGAAAGACTATCAGTAGCCAAGCGAGTAGAGCAACAAGTTAATAACAGTAGATTCAATATCGTGAAATTAAATGTCGAGGAAACTAAGTAGCATTATGAGGTAGAAATTTCAAATAGGTTTACCACTTTAGAAAGCTCCGACGAAGTTGAGATGGATCTAGATGATAATAGAATGTGGGAAAATATCAGAGATAATATCAAAATTGCAGCTGAGCAGAGAGGTTAAATGGACCCGTCTTCTTGCTTATCAAGTAATGTATAGTCTTAATTATTAACTATGTCACATTTATTGAAATGGGTTAACGTTTTCGGCAATTATTTGCCATCATCAGATCATCATGAATATCATGTTATACATACTGAATACTGAATTACGAAATTAAGTGGAATGAAGTAATATTCGGACCAACAAACATGCCTACCACTTGACTAGATAACCTAAATGTTACTTTATAATTAGACGTGCACTGACTCAGCTGTTCACATGAACAATATCATAATGTTAAGATTAGACACAAATGGAATTATGACGTGCAATAATTACATATATTGTTAAATATTCATGTGGAAGTAAATTAAACTAGCAGGTTACGAACATGCTTGATCCCAAATGATTACTCTGTTTGAAAAATTATGCTATTGAGGAATACATGTACATATGTCAAGATATCACCCTGTGGTATTCCATTTTATCATAAATGTTAAAGATTGAGCACAGAATGAAATGTGAAAACAAAATGACAATATGCTATTGACTCTTCATGTGGAAAATATTATGTTCCATATGTTATATAAGTTGAAAACAAGTAAATTAAGAGCATGCTTGATACAAATGATTGCTGTGTGTTAAAAGTCTTGCTGTTAAAATTGCATTTACACATTATAGTAGTTACTCATGGTAGCTTGCCATGAGAATTAAAATAGTTATAAGTATTAAAATGTTAAATAAATATTTAAAATACAGCTGAGGTAGGTTAAATGTGGTACAAGTTTGGCTGTCACGTCTCGAAGATCAGTCAGCTGGTTTCGCTGTAAACACGCGAAGTATGAAGTTAATCAATGTTCAGAATTAGTTATATTGATCTCAAAGTATATGGATGTGAATGTAAAACTGTGTTCGTTGTTAATATGATGTGATCGGGTCGGTTGTTCAGCTGAGACTACCTTTGGAGATGTGCTCACAGAGTATAACCTTATATTAATGTTTGTCGGGGGGAACCGGAAGTGTGTGGGAGAGTGGGGGAAGCTTGCATAGGTTGTTTTCTTGAAATTAATTTGAACAAATTAAATAAGGGATAGGTGGTATTGCTTATTTGTTCACTTATAATGGGTATGCCAGTATTAAATGCTTTAGCAATGAAATATTGTTCTGTAGTGTCAATTAAAAGGTTATCATTGATAATAGTTACTATCTTGAGTGCATCTTTTGTTTGTTAATTCATGTCCTTCGTCAATAAGGTGTTTTGCAAATTTGGATTTGTTTCGATTGTATTTAAAATCTGTAATGTGTTCGTTATACCTGATTTTGAAGTTGCGACGTGTTTGGCCTATGTATGTTTTCGAACAGTTTTTACATTGCAGTTGGTAAATTCCACTATTTAAATATGGGTCGGTGTTATTAATTTTATTTTGGATTATGTTGTGCAGTTTGTTATTAGTGCGCGGAGCAATGTGTATGTTCTGTTTTTTGAAGAAGTTTAATTTATTCGAAATTTTTCCAAAATATGTCACGGCTTGCCATTGTTTTTTGATCTCTGAACGTTCGGGAGAAAGTGTAGTGGATTTCCTGATCGATAATTTAGCCTTTCCTTTGTTTATTAATTTGTTGATTACATGTTTCTCAAAACCATATTCTATTGCTTAATTTAAGATGTATTTATGTTCTTTATTGTAATTTTCTTTATTAAAGGGAGTTGAGAGCATCCGATCTACCAAGTACCGGTATCTAAATTTGCTTAATTTATGAGATGTGGGGTGCATGGAATTATTATCAATTGAATGTGATGTGGACGTTGGTTTTCTATATATATGAAAGGTTAATTTCGGCGGTTTCAGCTTAATGTTTAAATTTAAAAAGTTTATGCTCCCATTATTACTTTCCTCGTGTGTAAATTTCATGTCCGGAAGTAAATTGTTGAATGCCTCTGTGATAGAGCGCGTTTGATCTGTCTTATTGTCATAAATTATTAAGGTGTCGTCTATGTATCGTACATAAACAGAAATGTTGAATTTTTTAGTCAGAGAAATGATATTTGTGTTTTCAATGTTTTGTAGGAATATGTTAGCTAAAAAACCTGATACAGGGTCGCCCATTGCTAGGCCCTTGGGTTCAGAGTAAATTTTGTTGTTAAATTTGAAATAATTTTGTTTTAGTGAAAGTTCCAATAGGTCGATAACTTGTTGTATTAAATTTCTGTTGAGCTGTAGATCATTCAATTTTGAAAAAATTATTGCTAGAGTTTCCTTTATTGGTATGTTAGTATAGAGATTTGTAATATCCAGAGACATTAACTTTGTTGTTTTCGTAGTTCTTAACTTTTGTAGTTTTTTTATTAACTGTTTTGTGTTAAGTAATGTATATTCATTATCTTGAATAATGGTTCTGTTACGGAAATTATATAGATATTTATTGAGTTTATAATTTGTGGCGTTTCTGCAGTTGACTATGGGTCTCATGGATATTCCAGCTTTATGAGTTTTGGGAAGGGTTTTCAACGTAGGGGCTCGTGGATTTTTTGTGAGAACCGTATGGCTCTTATTTGGTGGGATTAAATCTGGAGAGTTCTTGATGGCCGATTTTATTTGATTTTGAAATGTATCTGTTGGATCAGTTTTCAATTCCGTAATATGATTATCATTGAAGAATTTGTGTGTTTTGTCTATGTATTGAGTTTTGTGCATGAGGACCACTGCATCATTTTTATCCGCTTTTATGTGACTAATATCATTGTCTTCTAATTTTTGTTTGAGATTCTTTATTTTCTTAGTTGGATCTTTGCTTGTTTAAAACTGCTTTCGGCGTTGGGGTTTGCGATATAATTTTCAATTATTTTCGCAGTACTGTAGCTAAGAAATTCTTCGTTATCATGATCGCTTTGCGAAACTACATGCTGGGTTTCAACTGCAAGCGTGTCTATTACGTTGTGTATGCTTTTAGGAGGATAATTATGTTTGTAACCTTTTTTTAAGATATCAGTTTCATGGTTGGTCAATTGGAGATAAGTTAGATTTACGATTCGATTATCTTGAGACATGGGGGTGCTGTTATTATGTTGTTGTGGAGAGTTTGTTATCAATGTATCCATTTTCTTTTGTAAGGTATCGTATTTGACTTTCATTATGTAATTAATCTTATTAGTACAACTGTTGTGAAGCAAAGTCCAGTGTTTATCAAAGTAATCTGCTAGTTGCAAACGGGTTTCATAAAGTTTTCTTTTTAAGAACTCTTTCTTTCTATATAGAAACTCGATCTCGTTTCGAATACGTAAGAGTTGGTATTGATAATTAGATCTTTTTGCTGGGTAAGAATATGGTTTATTTTTTATTATCCCGTATTTAGGTGTAACTTGATGTGCGAGGCATTGTTTGTTATACCAAATGTTGGCGTTAGCTTTTAAAAGTTTTACTTTAGTTTTGAGGAATGTAGTGAACAATTTTGCTTGACTAGCAATTGGTATTTTCATTTTCATCTTGAAATGTGGTATAGACCGATAAGCAATTAAATTAGGTGAATATAGGTTAAATTTCAATGAAAGGCGGGAAGGAAGTCGTACACTTAGGAATAAAAAGAGAGATTACTTGAAGGAAAAATTCAATGAGGTAGAAACAAATAATAAAAATAAAAACATTCGAGATTTATATAAGGGTATAAAGGAATTTAAGAACGAATATCTGGCAAGGGTAAACGTGATGAAGGATGAGAATGGCGACTTGCTTGCAGACTCTCATTCAATCCTGAACAGATGGAAGAACTGTTTCGGGCAACTACTTAATGTATATAGGCCAAATAGAAATGATAGGAACAAAATTCAAATACAAACTGTTGAGCCATTTAAATCCTACCCGAACCTATAGTTTCTGAAGTCGAAATTGCGATAGAAAATCTGAAAAATTGCAAGTCTCCAGGTATCGATCAAATTCCAGCAGAATTAATACTAGAGGGCGGAAGCGCGTTATCTTATAAAATTTATAAGCTTGTACTTGCTACTTGGGAAAAGTAAATTTTAAGAGAATTTTTTCTTTATTGGTCCTATATCTATAGTTTGTAATGGATTTTCTTGTTATTTTCTGGTAATTCGTACCAGAACAATGAAAGGAGTCCATAATCCTACCTATCTTTAAGAAGGGGGACAAGACTATCTGAAGTAACTTTCGAGGAATATCACTTTTGTTGACATCGTACAAAATTTTGTCCAATATTCTTTTCAGATTATTAACTCCATATGTAGATGAAATTATTGGGGATCTTCAGTATGGTTTGAGATGTAATAGATCAACTATTGATCAGATATTTGTATTCGACAGATATTGGAGAAAAATGGGAGTATAAGGGTATAGTACATCAGTTATTTATAGATTTCAAAAAGGCATATGACTCGATAAGAGAGTAGTTTTATATGATATTCTTAATGAATTTGATATTTCCAAGAAACTAGTTCGATTAGTTAAATTGTGTCTCAGTGAAAGGTACAGCAAAGTCCGCATAGGTCAGTGTCTGTCAGATGCGTTTCCAATTCAATGTGGGCTAAAGCAAGAAGATGCACTATCACCTTTACTTTTTAACTTTGCTCTAGAGTATGCCATTAGGAAAGTTCAGGATAATATAGAGGGTTTGGAATTGAACGGGTTACATCAGCTTCTTGTCTATGCGGATGACGTGAATATGTTAGGAGAAAATCCACAAACGATTAGGGAAAACACGGAAATTTTACTTCAAGAAAGTAAAGAAATAGGTTAGGAAGTAAATCCCGAAAAGACAAAGTATATGATTATGTCTCGTGGCGAGAATATTGTACAAAATGGAAATATAAAAATTGGAAATATATTCTTTGGAGAGCTGGACAAATTCAAATACCTGGGAACAACAGTGACAAATAAAAATGACATTCGGGAGGAAATTAAACACAGAATAAATATGGAACATGCCTTATTATTCGGTTGAGAAGCTTTTATCATCCAGTCTGCTGTCAAAAATTCTGAAAATTAGAATTTATAAAACAGTTATATTACCGGTTGTTTTAATGGTGTGAAACTGGGACTCTCACTTTGAGAGAGAAAGAGAGATTAAGGGTGTTTGAGAGTAAGGTGTTTAGGAAAATATTTGGGGCTAAGAGGGATGAAGTTACAGGATAATGGAGAAAGTTATACAACACAAAACTGCAGGCATTGTATCCTTCACCTGACATAATATAGAATATTAAATCCAGATGTTTGAGAAGGGCAGGGCATGTAGCACTTATGGGCGAATCCAGAAATGTATATGGAGTGTTAGTTGGGAGGCCGGAGGGAAAAACACCTTTGGGGAGGCCTAGACGTAGATGGGAGGATAATATTAAAATGGATTTGAGAGAATGGGATATGATGGTAGAGACTGGATTAGTCTTGCTCAGGATATTAACCGAAGGCGGGCTTATGTGAGAGCGGTAATGAACCTCCGGTTTCCTTAATAGCCAGTAAGTAAATGAGTACTGGAAGTTTGCTAACTGTGAGATTTGTTTTCTTTACAGAAGTGTTCATATCATATAATTTAGCTACATTAAAGAAGGCAAATAAAAGTCTTTGAAGGTCATCTTCGTTTTAAGCAATCAGAATTGTATCATCAGTGTAACACATGATTGAAATATTTGAGTTGCCCATTTTATATCCGCTTTCATCCTTCACTTCCTGTATAATTTCATTCATTATTAGATTAAGAAGTAAGGGGATTAATGAGTCACCCTGCCTTATTCCATTTCCTGCATTTATACTACCAGCTGATATAAATTTCATTATCTGTATATATATATATATATATATATATATATATATATATATATATATTTATTATTAATTTTATTAGAGATTCGGGGACATTCCTCTTATATAAAATATACACTACAGTACATCTAGTAGTCTAACCTTATCAAAGGCTTTTGCAAGTCAATAAAACACATAAAAGCAGTCTTATTAAATTCTAACGTCTTTTCTGCAATGTGTTTGACAATAAATATCGCATCTGTGCAAGATTTACCTCTGCAGAATCCCTGTTGTTCGTCCGATAATTCTGTAATTTCGTGTATTTTTGTGTTATGATTTTTGTTGTGAGTTTCAATGCTGAATTCAATAAGGATATCCCCCTGTAGTTATCTGGATCTCTCTTGTCTTCCTTTTTATATACAACAGGCATAAGTACACTAATCTTCCATCTATCTGAAATCTTCATATTTATAATTATCTTCTTCGAAAGCTTAGTACATTCTGTCGATAATTGTTGTCCTCCATATTTAATTAGCTCATTATGAGTTCCATATGGGCATGGTGTCTTGCTGTTTTTTAGTTTGGTTACGGCTGTTTCTGTATCAGAGTCAGATATCTCAGTTGGTGTTTCGTTAATAACTGATTGGGGTTCCATTCTTCATCATTCAGTTTATACAGATTAGTAAAACGTCCAATCCATGTATCTGATATAACTAGATGTATAGTTGGTTTGTTTTATTATTTTACCCTCCGGCTAATCACCGAGACCCGGTTAATTGGCTAACCGGCTAACAACCGGCGTAAATTTGTTTTTGTATTGTTGTATGATTGGTTTGTTTTATTGTTTTTACCCGCAAATCAGCGAGACCCGCCTAACTGGCTAACCGGCTAACAAACTGCGCGCTCGTAATAGGCAAAATACTCCGACGAAAAGCAAGACTGATCCCACTGAAGGTTTTTTTAAATTTTGTGTATCATTATTATTATTATTATTATTATTATTATTATTATTACTATTATTATTATTATCATTACTACTACTATTATCGTCACCATCATCATCATCATCATTATCATCATCATCATCATCATCAACATCAGCATCATCAGCTGAGTTTTCATACAGAGATGTGAAACTAGTTCCGGGAAGAACGTTCGCGACAACATCGTCACGCTGCGGCTGCGAAGAAACATTTGTCAATGTGAAATATTGACTAACCTCGCGAGAATTACTAAGCCATTCTGCTTAAAAAAATTTAATTAAACTTAAACATATCAAAGATTCCGGAACGATAATGTGAAGTTTATATTATAAATATGAACTGTCAAATGCATAAAACGAAAAATAAAGTCAGAAATCAAACTGATGAACTAGGGAATACCGCTCTGAAAATGAGTTTAAAATCGACAGTGCACAATATTTAACATATGTACTGCAATACTGTCACAACAACATGTTCAATATGTTTCACAAGTTAAATTTCATATTAATAAGCTTCACTTTATTAAAAGGTTGGTACTAGGCAGTAGGTCTCTATATAATAAAAATACCATTGCTACAATTTGAACCTGCCGCAGAACCAAGCTCAGGGATTAAATTGAAGGAGGGGTAGGGTGTCGATGTAGATTTCGTTACTCTGACAGTGAAAAATTAGAGAAGGGAAAATGATTATATTGATAAAAAAAATACTCAGATTTAATATGTTATTTTGTCAAAACGTTCAAGGAAGGTTCAAATGCGGTAACCCCCCATTGCGTACGTTCCTGCTTCAAAGAAATAATCATATACCAATTTGAAATAATCTATGAGTGCTAGTTTCAATAGGTTAACAATAATTTCATCAAGAGTCTGGGTCAATAAAATCCTCTCTTATATAAGAAATGTAAAATTCCCATGTTATTCTTAACTCTGGACTGTTCATCCTGTTTTGGACATCATTACTGCTCACCTGGGGTATGTTGTCACCCCTTGTCTCCCTCCCTCCACTACAGGTAATTGAGACTTTTATTGTCGTTGAATGGCCCAAGCTATTATTAGATTATTAGACTAAACTGCAGAAGAAAATGGAGTCGTCTGGGGTGACATGTCACCCCGGAGAGCAATGCACTGTTAAGTGACTGATATGAGATGACATCAATAACGTTAGTCCATTTACGTACCAATTATTCGTAAATTTCGTAAAGACATAAAACAGCAACGTTCATCTCGCCGCACGTGTGGACTGTGTGCTTCCTTCCTCCACGCCGCGAGTGTGGAAAGTTGCATTATTTTTACATTAAGAAATGTACAAATATTTGTCGCACTTTTCATCGTCATTTTATTTATTTCATTGTATTTTGTAAGTACTATTATAACTAATGAAATTATAATGTAAAGAAAGTTATTCCCTAAATGGGATAAATATATATCTGCATTCCATTTTATTTCATTTTCTGTATTTAATATCTCAATGAATTTTGAAACAAAACGAAACATGTTGAAATAGTTTATTTTCTTTACAGTATTATAGTAACAAATTATTATAATCACAGAACTAGAAATGCATTGCTCCAAAGTTCTCACCGTAAATGTCAAAATTTATGAAATTGAAAACATAATTACAGATTGAGATATTTTGTTTTGTGATATACACTTTCTCATTTTTATTTTATTTTATAAGTACTATAAGTAATAATTGTAACTAACCAACTCGTAACTTACGGAAAACTATATTTTAAATAGGAACAAATATGTGCATATATTCTATTTTACTTTATTTTCTGTATTTAATAAATGTATTATGAAACAACTAAACATGTTGAAATACAATATTTCTTTTATAATACATTACAGTAACAAATATTTATGATCAAAGCATTATTAATACATTGTTCCGAAGTTCTCAATATAAACCAACGTCAAAAGTTTAAAATTGAAAACAGCATTACAATTTGAGTTATTTTTAAACAACATAAGTAAGCAAACTGGTAAGAGAATAAATAAACACTGCAACACAAGTTTGACGTGTGTGTTTCATGCAACTGCATAGCTGGTTATTTATTTACTTTGTAGTTGTACTTGTATATAGCTGATTGTAACCTCTGTTTGTTTTGTTTGCTTTTCTACTTCTGAGATCTTTTATTCTGTGTCATATTTTCCTTTACTTTCTCCAAATAAATACATATTTTTCCGTTCTCGGTTAAAATGCACTGATGGCGAAACTGCTCCTTTATTCACAGATCTACTTGTCATAATAAGAAATACTGCACACCGACTTCACTCTGTAACATTGCAGGTACACCACTGATAGAGGTACTGCCTACCGTGCCACGCATGAGCAAATCCGGTTTGGTTGCTCGCACTCAGATTCCACAGTGGAGGAAAAGAGCGCTCTTCCACAAAATCAATGACATGCCCAACGCCGACATAAAACAATTTATGTTTTGACACTTCATCTTAAAATTAACGGATATAAAGAAAAGTATGTGATATTCATCGTCGTGAAATTGCTTCAGAATCAATCAACTGTAATGATCGTAGAAGCGATAGATCTGCGCAAATGTTTATCATAGATAATATCATAAGGGATATCAATTTTGTCTAGGAATTCACGAGTGCGAGAAAATTTATTCGAAGGAGAAATGAAAACCCTACGTAATATTTAATAAGGCTATTTCGCGAATTTAATAAACATACATATAATAACCGATAAAATAAAGATAACAATGCACACTGTTTACATAAATCACACCGTATTGCATTCACATTCGTAAAGCAAGAATGGAAATATTTATTTTGCACGATCGTGTTTTTTGTTGTATTTACAGTTATTGTTGCTAGGCCTTGAAAGTTAGAATTCCGACACAGAAACTTTTTGTTAGGGAAACCATTATTTATAATCATAACATAAAACTATACTGAATTAGACTCATTACAGTGCACTTATTCTTACTTAGTTACCATTACAGTATAGTTTTGCGAAAGTTTTAGAATAAAATGCTCTAAATTTTCAATGCAAAATATATTGTATATGCAATTTTTAAAACACGATTGTCCAAAAAATGTACAATACACGTTTGTGAAGTGAATTACAAAATCTTGGAAATTGAAAAAATCTCTCTGCTCGTTTTTCAAACTTTTCATTGATGTTTTTCAAAGCACTTCCCAACCTTGTATTATAGATATTGATATTTGATAACCATCCCAACCAGATAATAAACTGTAATTTACAAATACGAACATACCCATCTACTGTTAAGTAATTTACCTACAAATGAATGACACAAACAACAGACTAATGGAAAAATTTGTTATACATCTAGGTCTAATGAAATTTAAAAGAATGGAAATTTAATGTAGTGATCGATTTTGGAAAGAACATTTCGTAAAATTGGTACATTTATTGGTGAACTTGATGCTGTGGAAGTAACTTATATGTTGATTGGTTAGTTCTGAGTTTATTGATTATGATGTTGTGGAATTTTTCATTGATCTCTGGGAACAAATGCTGATCATTAGCGACAAGACAGAAATGACAATATAAAATAGATAATATTGCTCGAATTAGTTGAAATCCAGCTGACGTTTCTACTCCATTCTTAAATTGGTACATGACCGAAATAATCGTTGCAAATAAAGCAATGAAATTTAGAAACGATGAGGATTGCCGGCTATGTTCATCCAGCGATCTTCGTCATAAACAAATCGATTCTAAATGATGCTCCACCGGTCTGTGGACTTAATAATATACCGCAGTAATTTTAATACAGTCAACAAAAACCCTCCACTCATTCCTCAAAATTAAGTAACGCTTACCAGCCACATTGCAGGCTATAAATAATTAAGATGGACACCGACACTGTTGAGTTCACAGCCAATCGACAGAAAATGCGACAGACTTTACTTTACACGGCAGTTCCCCACAAGCATGTAGATAACACTGACTAATAAAGTGCTGATAAAGCTGTGCCTCGTAGATTTATCTTCACTAATCTCTCTCGATTCCTTCGCGGTAGTGATTTTCTATAATATGTTTACGAAGAAACTTCATTTCATTTGTTGCCATATTAAAATACAAAGCTCAGTCATTCGGGCAAGAAACGAAACTCATGTTTGCTCACGTTATCAATATCTCTAGTAAGTTGTGATAATTCCTTAAGGCCGCCAGATAATTTAAACATCAATACTGCAAAACATTTACCTGTGCATTTTTAGCAATTAAATAAATACGTAACTATCTCAACGGTTCATTCTTACCAATTTTTCTCCCTGAAGACACGAATTCGAATACCGAAGATTCAAAATGGAATGTATGGTGGACAAAAGCGACTTTACAAATTTTTTCCGGGCACTTTCGTTTTTCACAATTTTCTGAACAGTATAGTAGCAACAGGAAACTTCTGCAGCATTTTCTCGTTACCAACAGACCATTTCAATGTGGCCAATAATATGACGAAAGTCCTAAGGAGCAAATAATCATAGAATTTCTGTACTCTTGGCGGTCAGTCCTATTTATTATACAGAGTGTAACAAAAAGGCACGGCCAAATTTTCAGGAAGCATTTCTCACACGTAGAAGAAGAAAATATGATATTTTATGGACATGGTTTCACAAAACGCTTTATTTACATGTTAGAACTCATTTGTAGAACAAGTTGCAGTGTCCAGTCGATCAGTCCTAGTGAAATGGAGGAGTACACGAGAGCGAAATAAGCAGACCTGATTTTCGAATACGGATGAGCCAATGGAAACAGTAGACAAGCTCACAGATTGTATCGGGTCAAGTACCCACGCAGGAGACATCTGACCCATACCATTTTTCCACGACTGTTCCAAAAATTAAGGGAAGGAGGGCACGTGGTGCCAAATTACAATGCCATTTCCACACAACTATTTTTGATTATAACTTTCGACTCAATCATTTCCGGACCATGGTTCCTTATCCCAAATTGACACATGTGCCCTTCGCCATCATCTCTGAAAGTCTGTAACACCAATTCGGAATTACCCTGCATATGGCACCACGCAAGGAAAATTTCAATTGCGCATTATATAAAATTCATTGCTGAGTAAATCTTACTTCTTGTTACTCATAAAGTGCCTGTAATAAAAATAATGTAGTGTACACTGTAGCTGTATCTTGATATTAAAGATGTATTTTTGTTTTTTATCAACATTTTATGTATTTATGTTACACTACAGCAGTGATTCAAACCTCTTTTGACTGACGACACCCTTTACTGAACGTGCACAATATCGCGACACACTTATTTGTTTTTATCATTATCATTATTATTATTATTATTATTATTATTATTATTGTTATTATTATTACTATTATTATAACAACCAGTGCTTTTCGTCTGGAGAAAAAGATGGTGGAAATCTGCAGAGAGTATTTTATAGAAGACGAGGAAATGATTACTGTTCAATGCACGAGAATTTTGTCGTTTTTAACCTCCTTTTCGTCCAACTAAGACTTTCAAGGTGTAATCTGAATTCAAAGAAAAATATATTAAAAACATAGTTATTCATACACATTTTGGTTCCATGATGAAAAATTCAAGAAGTTGCGGAACGCCGTTCCGCTGAAAAAAAAAAGCATTGAAAACAATTTCTATGTAGTGTCGAATATCCCGTGTTGTATTTAGGTCGATGTTAACATGTAATCGAAAATTCTAAAAACCAAGCAGCGACTTGAGTGGCATGAGAAAAATACTAAGATATGTGTCAAAAATCTCAACAATTGACAATTCTAAGGAACTTCTCACCCAGCCGGTATATATCTTATGTAGTCGATGGTTTAAGACGCTGCATCAACTACTTAGGTCATTTAACGTCGTACTTATGCTTTTAGAAAAAATGATAAATAACTTATTTTGAGACACCTACTCTGCAGTGCAGGAGTTCCCAACCGCTGTGCCGCGAAATTTTGGAATTGAAATATAAATTTTATGCCATCCACAAAGTCTCTTTACAACGCATTTTTTATTTACAACGAAGTCTTTGAAATGGTACATTTTATTTTGAGGCAGATTTTACCAATGAAACGTGAACACCTGCAACAAAGCTCAGTTTAATTTTCCTGCCTGGAGATAATTCGAATGAAACTGAAAACCTACAACATTGCTTAGTATTATTCATTTACTATTTCCACTTCGTAATAAATAGAGTTTAGAATCGCCAGAACATACTGGTCAGTTTCAGTAAGAGATGGGAAAAGTTGTTATTTTCTTGTAACAGTTCCAACTGTCCCAGAAAATACTAGGTTCCAAACAACAGTACCATATTTAACTACACCGCTGAACAGTGGTATTTTGTAACATGTATGTTACGGCTAGTTTGTAATGTAATTGGACGCTAAATGGCCACATACTTTCCTGTATGCCATGTGATGCTGTATGTCAGTGATGTCAACTGATGTCCATAGGAGCAACCGCGCGCTTTAGAACCCAGGAGAGCCTGAGCGCTTTACATTGGGAAGGAAAGAGACAGACGAAAGAGGTAGTATATGCCGCTTGGTCGAGCTATATACAGGGATGGCCAGCACTGATTCAATGGATAAAGGGAAGAGAAATTATTAAAACTGTGTCCATGTCAATTTTTAGATTTGTCTGAGAAGTATAAGAGCATTATAAAAATCTAAGTTTTAATTTTAATGTTCATTTTTCACAAGTTTGCTTTTTTTTTTATTCAGAAGGAATATTTTCTCAACTTTTTTACAGAAAAGTGAAATTTTCATATATGTTTGTTTAGTAGCCTTACAGATACTAAAACAATGTTTTCGTAAATCTAATATATCGTAAATACGTACTATTGAAAATGGTGTATTAAAACGTTTGAAAATATTCGCATGGAAAATATTTGTAAGGAAATTAATTAACAAAGCAAATGCTGTTACATCACAAACAAAAGATATGTGCCTATGTGTTGATAAAACGTCAACTCTATTGCTTCAGCAGATTTAGACATAATTTGATATGCTGATAACAGAAAGTTGCCCACCAGTATCACCTAAAAGCGTAATGCGATAAGAGTTTTATTATGTAATATTAGTTACAGTTACAACATATAACTAGACAACTTTGCTTTGTACTATAATATTGTTTTGCTTACTTTCATAAGGCAAAAGATACCATCAATATCAGTTTCAACTTATCATGTCATATTCAGTGACTTTCTTTGGGATAACACTTTCTTTATGTTTAATTCACTTAGTACAGTATAGTAGTTGTAGTTGTTATGGAATTTATATGAATATACCTTCTTGACTCTATATTATGTTATTAACGTTTGAACCACAACTTCAATATTAGGCTAAGAAATAGGTGTTAGTATTTTTTGTTTTACAGACAATAGTATAGAAAATAGGAAACAGAAAGAAGCCATATAAAAATAACGACATACAATTTCACGTTCCGATTGAAGTTTGTGCACCACTGTTTTCTTAATCCAACAGGCTGCTTATTCCTCCTAGCATATCTAGTGCTTAATGCTCGCGCACGACGTCAAGGTCAGAAAAATGCGCTTGCTTTGACATCACTGCTGTATGTCATAATAATCTGATATGTGAATTCGAGGAAAATAAATGTTCTCTAATGCCAAACTGAATTCTAAGATTAGGTTTGTCAGAAAGCATGAAATTTAATGTAATTTTAAATTATTTGTAAATTGGTTACGAAATCGAAGTGAATCCCAATGATAAATGAAACTTAACCCATTTTTCCTCTTTTGCCCAGCTCAAGTTCAAAATGATCTTCAATTTCTAAAAAAATTAGTAAATAAACAGCTATAATCATTTCGGCTATGCTAAAATTCATAATACCTTCATGAAGAGTATCAATCTCATTGTACTGAAACAGGAAAATTTACAAACTTTGTATTTTCAAATAAAAAATCTTAAACATTCCCTGGTGTCTGACTAAGGTTATAATACAGCCATGTTTGAATAGCATTTAGTTTAATTTCAAGAATTAGTAATGAAACTAAAAATAGAAAACTTTCGTAAATATTGATAAAATTCACAATAGTTTCTATACTGTAATATGTTAATAATTCTTTGCTAGAATCCTATACTCAGTAACAGTTCCAAGATAATCTGTAGGCCTACATGTTTTCAAAGAGGTTCTTCGTATATTTACTATTTATCATCTAATTTAGTTTCTAACATTTCTTTCAGAGTGATGAAAAGAATTCCCATTCCTGCTTCCAATAGTGAAAAAAAAAAAAAAAAATGTTCCGTTCTGTGGAACAGGTGTTGTCACAATGTAGTTCCAAAATTTAACGGGTATTTTTAACACGCAAGTATTTTGTACTAGTTCAGGACAACAGTTATTTTGGAACATGGTATTCCAAGGTGCCTGTTACTTTTTGAAACAGTTCCTTGCTTGGAACCGTTCCAAAATAACTGTTACGTTATTTTTCCTCACCTCTAGTTTCAGTATATAGACCTAGGCGTGAGCGAGTAGCAGTGCGATCATTTTATCAAAAGTACTTTATTTAGATTTTCTCATGGATAAATTTTAATTCGAAAAAGACAATTTGAATGAAGTTCTGTGTTAGATGACAGCAGTGCTAATTCAAATAATGTGGCGAACATTCCCTTCAGGGTTTACAAAAACGTATTGCTTTTCTTATATATAATGGTGAATACTATCAAATTGTTTTACGTGTCATGAATATGAATATAAACAAAATCTGGAGTATCTTATATGCGGAAATGTTTTGTCAAATCAGAGGATGGTGCCGAATAAACTAAAAACACATTTATAACTGCCGTTTTCAACGTCATGCTTGTGTGAATGAGCATTTTATAACATGAAAATAGTGTAACCTAAACAAAGGAACAGACTGCTGAATCTTGAAGATGATTTACGTGTTGGCCTGTCAACCATAAGTCCACGTATAGAGAAACTCAATGTGCAACCCACCAAACGCAGACTTCACATTAATTTAAATAGGTGAGTTTCCAAAAACAATAATAAAAATCATTCACCGGACATTGTTGCCAATTGTTGTCAATTAAAGTTATTAGTGTTGAGCAGATTCACTTTTTATTTACTATGAATGTTACTGTTATTATTGTTATGTTACACATTATTGAGATAAGCATTTTCCGGCATTAGCTGAGGCCTGTGCATGTCACTTCACTTTAGTAATGGGGGAAGGAAAAACATGATCCACTCCGTTTAGTCGAAAGAATTAAACCATGGCGGATACAAGTGTTTTCAGTGTTGAGTAGCTTTTGGTGCCTTCTGTGTGGGTTCACGACAGTCAGAATACAAAGAAGACAATGACACACATTTTGAGGGACTTCACTGTGCGTTTTGGAAAACCGCCGCCATCACGACCAACGTTATTCGCATGGGAGAAGAAAGCCTTTGAGACAGTAAGTGTTCGTGATGCACCACGCCGAGACGTGTGCTGCTGTGGCGGAATCAAATGACGGAGTTCGCAATAGCATTGCAAAACATCACTCCTGTTATGCTGTAGCGGATAAACACAAGAACGCGGCGATGTATCAACTTTTGCATCGAACATGGAGGGAAGCACACAGACGTTGTTGATTAATGAATTTCTGCACAATGTTGTTCATAAAATTAAATATACATGTCTAACTGTACTATGCTAATAACGTGTAATGGGACTTCTCGCCCATCCACACACACATGTTATACACACACACACACACACACACACACACACACATATATATATATATATATATATATATATATATATATATATATATACAGTGCGATTCAAAAGTCCGTCCGCAGCTCCAGTAGTTATAGTAATCCTGTAGACAGCTGGTACGTAATCTTGTAGAAAGTTGACACTTCCCCATTAATTCCGGTTTGATAACCTCACATCCCCAGTCAATCATATGCTTAGCGGCCAGTGCTGTCACTTGAATTCTCTGCCTAGTGGATTCTCGGCTGCACCGTGGCTAGAGAAGCACTGCGGAGAAACTTCTCGCTCGCACTCTATATTATATATATGTATATATATATATATATATATATATATATATATATTCTGCGCTATGTCCTGGCAGATGATTCGCGGGAAAATCAAGAGTCACTTAGTTGAAGGCATCTCCCACACCTGCTCGTAATCGTGCCGTTGTGTTATAGCGGTGATTTCGCACTTTGCCTTTGATGAACATTCAGAGAGCATTATCGGTGTTGTTAGGTCGGACTTCGTGGCGGCCAGACAAAAGGAGCTTGCTCATCTCCAGATCCTCTTCCATTCCACCAGTTGGGAAGGGCCGTATTTAGATATTGGCACACTTGCAATGCGAAGTGTGCTGGCGCTCTGTTCCGTTGCAGGACCACAGTGTCTTCGATATCAGGTTGCAATTGTGGCACCAACCATTCACTAAGCATATCCTGGTAGGCTGGCCCATTAACGGAACTTTGGAAGAAGAAGGCCGAAAATGTGTTTCACTCAGTCTAGCCCATACCATGACGTGGGGTGGATTTCTCTCCACTTCTTCATAAAGGAATGGGTTTTCTTTATCCCAAAAGACGAAGTTTCGTGAATGCATGCTCCGGTAGATAGCACATTCGTATGTGAAGAGGACATTATCACGGGAATGTTCCCTACGAAACGTTTTAAGAAGCGACGCACATGCCACCTTACGTGCAATCCATTTCAGCAGTGCTTAATTCATTGTGAATGGACGGAAATGCTTAAGCTTTAAATCAACTTTCATGTGTCTCACCTTGGTCGAACGAGAAATGTCAAGCTCTGGAGATCTTTTCCGAGTGGATTTCAGAGGAGACCTTTCCACTGATACCTCAACAGTGTGGCATGTTTTACTTCTTGTTTTCGTACTTCCATTTCTGGAAAGTGTTTCACACTACTCGTCGCGAGTACACGTTTTTCCCACCCCAACATTCTTGCTTTCCTTTGTGGTTCCATACCAAAGCAATCACGAAAATTCATCTTTTCGTGGTGTCGCCGATATGACGTCTGTTCGATGGTAAACGGAGTCTGGTCAGCTATGTTTGTTTATAAATGCACGATTACCGTATGGTAGTATGATTCCAACATAAATATGGGGATACCAACATTCACATTCAACATTCACAAAGTAAGTGAAATAACAATACACGGGGAGTATGCCCACTTTGTGACCTCCAAGTGTATATTTTTCAGCCTCCGCAAACCATCCATATACCTTAATGTTGATTATCATCTGATATCTACTTCTGTCCCGAAATTTTCTCCAGTTCACCATTCTTTTCAGTGCATCCTTCAGTAAGCAGTTTCTTCTTACCCAGTCACCCAGCCATGTTTTCTCTTCCTGATCAGTTTCATCATTATTCTTTCTTCACCCACTTTTTCTAGCACAGTTTCATATTTTATTCTTTGTATCTATTTCACAAGCTTTCTTTTTCTCCATATCTGCATTTAAATTCTTCTAATCGATTCTCTTTACTTCATCATAATGTCCATGTTTCTGCCGTATACAGAACCATACTCCATACAAAGTACTTCAATAATCTCTTCTTTAATTCTTGTTCCAGAAAAGTTACTTCTTCTACTAAAAGCGTCCTATACTATTGATAATATATTCATTTTGACTTACTGACAGCAACCTATGTTACTATTTATTGTACACCGTAAGTATTTGAAGCTGTTCACTCCTTCCACTGCCTCATTTCAAATTCGCAAGTTCACCTTCTGTATTTTTCTTCCTATGACCATAGTCTTCGTCTTGTTTGCATTCATCTTCATCTCATACTGCTCACAGCTGTCATTTAGCTCCAGTAGCATATGCCTTAGTATCATCTCCTCTTCAGCTAACAACGTCATATCATCAGCAAATATTATGCACTTTTTTTTTCTTCCTTCTGCTTCACTCCACCCATGTTCTGAAAACGGTTCTTCACGAAATGCTCCAAGTAGATGATGAACAGGATAGGTGTTAATGGACATCCTCTCCCTTTTTCGCTTCCTTCTGACATTTCTTCTCCTATCCTGACTTTGACTAGTTGTTTCTTATAACGTTTATCTAATAACCTCCCCTCTTTCCAATCCACAGCAATTTCCTTCGGGATCCCCATACTCTGTTCAATCCATTCTGTGAAACCTTTTCCAGGCTCAAAAATGAATGAATGAAGTGCATTTATTGATACACAATAAATTATACAAACTCATGTACACAAGATCCTTCGCACGAGCCTGTGCGGCCATTCGTGCTATAACTATGTACAGTTTGCATTTTCAAATTAATGCTAATGTTATCATTATCACAATTACAACTAATCTAACTTCAGGCCAAATTCCACAAAAATAAAAAAAATAAATAAACGTAAGATGTGAAAAAATAAACACACGCACAGTGAAACACACACACATACACACACACACACACACACATATATATATATATATATATATTTATTTATTTATTTATATATATAAACAATTCATTTCAATTCCTTATTCAAATTGCAATAAATAATACATATTACATACACTTCTTCTTGGTATCTTTCGCCGAATGTTCGCAGCAGTCCAATAAATCGAAAAATAGTAGACATAGGAGTATAACAGAATTTCTTAGTAATACTTTATCAGGGGCGTACGTAAGAGGGAAGTTACCGGGATTGAACCTTGTTCCTGAACTTAAAAAAATGGAATATTTAGATTTGAGTGTTTTTTAATCCATAATCCTCTTCCCTCCTCTAATTTTTCACTGTCAGAGTAACAAAATATACATCGACATAAGGCTAGGGCTTCCAGATTTTCAAAAAAAAAACGGAAAGACGACTCTTTGTTTGTAACGACATTTTTCACACCTAATAGACAAAAAATACTACCGACCAGCTAGCACACATTTGTTAACACACAAATATTAAATACTACATATTTATAACTTCCAAGAGCTCTTCAATCAGATTCTGTTAATTGTATTTCACTCAACTCTTAGCAATTTTTAATAATGGAACATCACACTCTGCAAAGTTATAAAATTATGAACAGCATTTGTTTTAATAGTTCACGATCACCTGAAGTTTTGTCTTGATTAAATTTGTTGAGCATCTGTTTCTTGTCTCACCCCACTTACTTTTCATGAATGAAAAGATTCGCTCCACAAAAGCATTTGAGCCAGGGATGCTAAATAAAATACCTTGGAAATATTTTGTGCATCTTGCTCAGATACTGGAGAAAAGAATGTAAGCCCGTTTGCTAAATCACGATCTTTGTTCACAATGCTGCAGAGGTAATCTCGACGGCTGCTGAACTCCTCGTTCAGGTCATCAATGCAAACATTTTCACTGAGCTGAAACACTTCTATGGCTTTTTCAAAATCTTTGAACTCAATCCTTTCCTATAGAGAAACTGCTGCAAGGGATGCATAGGGATTGTCATATGTCACATCATATCATTTTTCCATTTTGAATCTTGCGTACACCACTTTTAACACTTGAATAAAAATAATTGGTGAACTAGTGGACTTACTCGTGTTAAATATGTAATATTTGTCCGGCTTACAGCTGTTTCAGTGCATCACGCACCATCATCAGAGCCTACTAGATCGCGGCGTCATCTCGAACTTCTCTGCCTGTTAGGAGGGTGTGTTTTATTGTTGGACTGTGTTGGATTGTGGAGTCGAATAGTGTGTGTGTACTGAGATTGATCTGTGTGTTGAGGATTTGATCGGGGTGTGTTTTAGTGTGTTTGTATAAGCTATAACCAGAGGACACAACACATCTACATACGCCGATCACATAACCAATGCCAACCATACATACAATAACATAAATACGGACATGGAAATCCTACACACACAACCCAAGAACCAAAAACTCAACACACTAGAACAATACGAAATATACAAACACACTAAAACACACCCCGATCAAATCCTCAACACACAGATCAATTTCAGTACACACACACTATTCGACTCCACAATCCAACATATTCCAACAATAAAACACACCCTCCTAACAGGCAGAGAAGTTCGAAATGACGCCGCGATCTAATAGGCTCTGATGATGGTGCGTGGTGCACTGAAACAGCTGTAAGCCGCACAAATATTACATATTTAACACGAGTAAGTCCACTAGTTCATCAATTAATTATATCATTTTTGCAGATACTGAAGCATATTGCTATAAAAACTGTCAGGACTTCGGTAACATTTTTCTGTAATGGCATAGACATCCATTACTGAGTTCTTTTGCTACCAAAAAATTGTCTTTCCTCCTCTGCTGAATTTTAGAACTGAGAAGATTCATTTCTTTGTAATTCTCTAGTAGGCTACAGTTAAAACAGACCTTTCCAGTGGTTTAGTTATGATTTCCAGCTGACTTCCAATATTACTTAAAAAATTAAATTATATTTCAGACAATACTGCTACCTCTGGGTCATCTTTAAAGAAAATGATAGATAAATATGTTATGTTTTATTTAACGACGCTCGCAATTGCAGAGGTTATATCATCGTCGCCGGATGTGCCGGAATTTTGTCCCGCAGGAGTTCTTTTACATACCAGTAAATCTATTGACATGAGCCTGCCGCATTTAAGCACATTTAAATGCCATCGACCTGGTCTGGGATCGAACCCGCAACCTCGGGCACAGACGACCAGCGCTATACCAACTCACCACCCAGGTCGACTGTGATAGATAATAATTTTGGACAGTCTGGAATACAACTGAAGTAACTTTCAATTGCTTCCCAGTTCTGACGCAATCGTGAAATAGCTGGTGCTAATGAAAGCCATTTAGTTGGAAATACCTCAAAATCTCAGTCCGCTCCAAATTCACAACTGAGAGCCATAGTGGGCCAAATCCATTTTCAGAGTTTTGAAGCTTATTTCATCTTTTGATTGCGTGCTGACTCACGTACTCAACAAATAGCGTCATTTGGTCCAAATCTCTCATATTATGAAATAATTTAACCAACAGAAATACTCCCTCAAGGAAATGGCAGTTCCAATGAAAGCTGCTGTTTCTTGCGACGTGATTTGATGCAGAACATGGCAGACGAAGTGGAAGAAAATAACTCAACTGAAGTGAAATATCTAGGACGCGTGTGCAAAACTGATGAATGGGAAAAGAATGTACGAAAAAGGAAAATAAATAGTGGGCAAGAGTATGTAAATGCAAGTGTAAATAATGTGTCTGCGAAAAATATGTACACTGAGAAAGACTGCAAATGTGGGTTTTGTTGTGTCGAACGTTTGGATAATGAAAATCATCGAGCACATGTGCATGATAGGCTACACTCTCGTCAATAAGTAATGTTTACCAGCAAATGCAGATCTTGCAGTAGTGGTTCATTAAGTGAATGCAAAGAGACACAGAGAATCTGCTGATGTAGAAGGTAGTCATGAACAGCAATCACGCGTAAACTATATTAAGTTAAAGGGGTACGTAGAATATCTTCAGACATTATTTTCATTTTGTTGGTAGTTTTAACCGATAAGCAGAAATACAATGGGTTTGGAAAGAATGGGGTCGTCTATTGCTTATCTTACAATGTAGTATTAATATGTTACATTTTATTGATGAACGTTTTCGGCATATTTATGCCATCTTCAGATCTCAAAAAGTTGTCTTTTATACATACTTAATATTATGCCACATTGGTTAAATGCAATACATAACTAACAAACAACGAAATCATAATTATACTATTTTAAGGCGAACTTGTGATTACTGTGTCTTCAATCAGCTGTTGATTGTACAATGTCACTTCATAATATGTTAAAACATAAACCACTAGTAGAATGGAACAGATTAAAACTGATCTATAAACCATTAACATTAAAACATTAACAGATGACAATTGATAAAATTCTTATAAGACGGATGTCGTTTTCGTCGTTCATTTTGTTTACATGTACTGATAAAACAAGTTTGACACAATTGGATACCTGTGTTATGTGGGTGAATTGCTTGACTGTATCAAATGTTGCAAAGTTTTCTAGCGTTAACAATCAAATTGAAGTACAATGAGGTTAATATTAGATAACAGCTTGACATGGACGTATGTTAACAGTTTTTCAGGTTGTCACTTCTCGAAGTTCAGTCAGCCGGATATGCTGTAAACACGCGAAATTTATTTTAGGTCTATTTTACAAAATAGAGTACTTTTTTGTGATCTCCGGTTGCTCGGCTTTGACTGAGATTCGGGACGTGCTCACATTATGTAACCTTATGGTAGTGTACGTCCAGAGGTACCGGAAGTGAGGGAAGGGGTGGGGGAACCTATGGAAATTTGCCTAGATTGTAGGTAATCAGCCGAAGTGGGAATCGAACCCGCGCCCAAGCGCAACTCTGGATCGGTATGCAAGGGACTTAGCCGACTGAGCTGCGCCGGTGGCTATTTTATACCTATATGTTAGCGGGTACTATAAAAGTATTAAATGTTACGAAAATATGAGTCAATAATAACATGAACCACCGATAATAATAATAATAATCTGTACTAATAATAAATCTGTAGCCGAAATTTTTCTGATAATTTTCGATTTTCCAAAAATAATTGGTCCTAACATATATAATTAACCACCCTGAAACCGAAAATCGCTTTTTTGACATTTTTGTTTGTCTGTTTGTCTGTCTGTCTGTATGTTTGTTACCTTTTCACGCGATAATGGCTGAACGGATTTCGATGAAAATTGGAATATAAATTAAGTTCGTTGTAACTTAGATTATAGGCTATATGGCATTCAGAATACATTATTTAAAAGGTGGATTATAAGGGGGCCTGAATTAAATAAATCGAAATATCTCGCTTATTATTGATTTTTATGAAAAATGTTGTATAACAAACATTTCTTTAAAAATCATTTTCGATAAGTTTTATTCTTCGAAAAATTTTGATTGGACTGATATTTAATGAGATAAATGAGTTTTAAAATTAAAATAACTGCCATCTAAGGCCGTGTAATGAAATAAGCAAATGACTTCGTCTATAAGGGGCCTTGGTCAACAACAATCGAAAGCTATGGATCATAGCCTACAGAAAATGTTTCTGTGTTTGTATGAAGCAATATCGGAAGCTAAATTAACCGATTTGTATAATTAATTATTATTTCACCATTGGAAAGTGTAGTTTCTCTGTATGGAGGAAAGATTAAAATAGCTTCTTATGCACAGAAAACTTGATAGGCTATTCTGTGTATTCGTTTCCTGTATTTCTTAAAATGATGCTTATCTCAGAGGATTAACGAACAACGAGAGTGTATTGATTTAGTATGCAGTAATAATATGATAGCTTAGCATTTCATTATTTTATAATCCAAATTTTAACTATGCTCAATTGAATCGAGTTAAAATACATATGCATTAAATGCAATGCAAAAAATTTGGATAATGAGCCAAGCAGATTATGTTGCCCTGTTGTAAAATAAAATTTGTCCCTCCTTAGATTCAAGAGCCCCCATAGCAAATTGAAAACTTACTTATCGAGGTACATCCGTTATCAACACACTTTTTATATAATATAATATATTATAATATAATATAATATAATATAATATAATATAATATAATATAATATAATATAATATAATATAATATAATATAAAATAATATAATATAATTTAAGTTATTTAAGTTATTTGAAGGGTTCAGAACCATAGTGGGCCAAGCGCCATTTACTGATTACATAGAAAACAAGAGTTAAAATTAAGTTATTACCATAACTCAATGGAAACATATAACAAGTTAAATAAAGTATACACATTAAATGTAAATGATGTCAATGTTCATTGAACTATGGATGCATGTAATAAAAATTAAGAAACATGTTAAAGGAATTGTCATTGCACCAAATGAGTGCTCTCTGGACCAAAACGATTCCATTTTAATTATTTAAATATAATTTAAATTAAGTAACATATTAAACGATTTATCCTTCTATCAAACACGAATATTCCCTGGATCAAATGTCCTATTTTAATTATGTAATTACTTTATATTTATTTCTAACGGGTACAGCGGAGCGCACGGGTACGGCTAGTAGTAATAATAATAATAATAATAATAAGATTAACTCCATATGTAGATGAAGTTATTGGGGATCATCAGTGTGGTTTTAGGCGTAATAGATCGACTATTGATCAGATTTTTTGTATTCGACAGATATTGGAGAAAAAATGGGAGTATAAGGGTACAGTACATCAATTATTCATAGATTTCAAAAAGGCGTATGACTCGGTTAAGAGAGAAGTTTTATATAATATTCTTTTTGAATTTGGTATTCCCAAAAAACCAGTTCGATTAATTAAAATTAAATTCCAACTCACTGTGGACTAAAGCAGGGAGATGCACTATCACCTTTACTTTTTAACTTAGTTCTAGAATATGCCATTAGGAAAGTTCAGTATAACAGGCAGGGTTTGGAATTGAAAGGGATACATCAGCTTCTTGTCTATGCGGATGACGTGAATATATTAGGACAAAATCCACCAACAATAAGGGAAAACGCGGAAATTCTACTTGAAGCAAGTAAAGAGATATGGTTGGGAGTAAATCCCGAAAAGACTAAGTATATGATTATGTCTCGTGACCAGAATATTGTACGAAATGGAACTATAAAATTTGGAGATTTATCCTTCGAAGAGGTGGAAAAATTCAGAAATCTTGGAGCAACAGTAACAAATATAAATGACACTCTGGAGGAAATTAAACGCAGAATAAATATGGAAAATGCCTGTTATTATTCGGTTGAGAAGCTTTTGTCATCTAGTCTGCTGTCAAAAAATCTGAAAGTTAGAATTTATAAAACAGTTATATTACCGGTTGTTCTGTATGGCTGTGAAACTTGGACTCTCACTTTGAGAGAGGAACAGAGATTAAGGGTGTTTGAGAATAAGGTTCTTAGGAAAATATTTGGGGCTAACAGGGATGAAGTTACAGGAGAATGGAGAAAGTTACACAATGCAGAGTGCACGCATTGTATTCTTCACCTGGCATAATTAGGAACATTAAATCCAGACGTTTGAGATGGTCAGGGCATGTAGCACGTATGGGCGAATCCAGAAATGCATATAGAGTGTTAGTTGGGAGGCCAGAGGTGAAAAGACCTTTGGGGAGGCCGAGACGTAGATGAGAGGATAATATTAAAATGGATTTGAGGGAGGTGGGATATGATGGTAGAGACTGGATTAATCTTGCTCAGGATAGGGACCAATGGCGGGATTATGTGAGGGAGACAATGAACCTCCGGGTTCCTTAAATGCCAGTAAGTAAGTAAGCAAGTAAGTAAGTAATAATAATAATAATAATAATAATAATAATTAACTACAACTTTTCTCCATAAACCAGATTGCAGGCTTAAAAAGCAAACGATTCGTCCCACTGAAGAGAATTATTGAGATACTAGCTTTCACATGTCTGTTAATTATTAAATACTAATAAAATATTACAAGGCTTACGCAGTTACACTTTAGATTAAAAGGGGCTTTGTGGCGGAAACAGTTTGAGAAATACTGCCATAGAGGAAAGAGTTTACTGATGTGTACACACGACAACCGTGATCGCGATTAGGTCGATAATCTCGAGTAGAGACTGTAGTCTACCACTCGTGTTAGTATATAGTTACAGTAATTGACGAGAAGGACGTAATTTGTTTTGTGAAGGGACAGCCTATACATTCGCTTGTCCATGGCTGATCTTGCTCCTTAGCTGACGAAAGCAATCCTGAAAGGCCGATGTGTTGAATGCAGGGTAGTAGGCTACTAACTGTATAGGATCTCCCACTCTCCCTCTCTGCGTCTCGCCCCGCAAAGAAACAACTCAGGAAGCGAGACACGGCATGTATTGCTATAAGTGCTGATTTGTGTATTTTAATCTATATTAAAATTGCAAGTTTCTTGTTTATGTAAGTCAATTAGTTAGGATATAATTAATTACGATATTTACTCATCTAAAGTTTGTGTGGCTGCAACCTGTGTATATTTTTGTATGGCTTTACTTTGTTTATAATGTGACTTTTCTTTTTATTTCTATTATTGTATTTGTATTTGTGGTGGTGTGAAACAGAAGGCTTGATGGCCTTAACTACACCAGAATAAATAAATAAATAAATAAATAAATAAATAAATAAATAAATAAATAAATAAATAAATAAATAAATAAATAAATAAATAAATAAATAAATAAATAAATAAATAAATAAATAAATAATTTACTTGTTGCAGTAGGCTACTTAGAGTCATTGAAGGCATGAATGTAAAGTTTATTTACGCAGTATTGCGAATTATGTGAGTCATGATAAGTTAACGCTAACTCTGCTGCTACTATTACTATTTTATTGTGTCACGCAGTACAATTTTTACAAGCATTTTAGAATAGATTTATTGTTCTTTATGTTCATGTCTTTATGTTGCAATGTGTTTATCGACAGTCTTGTTGCAAGTTGTAATGGACAGTACGACCTCTGAGTGACTGTAATGTTCATGAACTTAGGTCACTGTTTCACCCTTCAATTTGTAGAGCCTAAGCCTATTACTAGGTTTGCCTCCCAGTGCCAATGTGAGATTGGCCTGTAATGGCCAATACATTTTTAAAGTTATAAGGCATAATTAGTGATGTTATGGATGGATAGAAATGCTCTGTGGCTAACAGGCATTTCAACGATCTTTCCACCCCTCACTACACGAGCTTCATAGCTGTAGAAAAATCACAATATTCTGCTTAATGATAACTCATTCTCAGTCTCCTTCGCATTATACGTTTCACAGTGATCAGATCAGATAAATGTGCATTTGCTTGTATTACTAGATGTAATAAAATTATGAAATTACATATTCTAAATCAATCCTAATAGTATTATGGAAGCAAGGATTTATAATTTTCACGAATTACGATATGTAGGATGCAATAAACAGAAAATAATGTTTATGTTTCTTGACATTTTCGTAAAATGTTCATATGCCATACAAACCTTCCTTTTTTCCATTATATTTTGCCCGATTTTCCACCTCACTTAATACTGGTACTTCTATAACTATCAGTGAACCGGACTTTCCAGACATTACCGTATTTATCCGAGTATAGGCCGCACCAAATTTTGAGGCAATACCTTTGGACAAAAATACATTTGTAAGAAGCAAGACAAAATCGAGGCATGTGGTGTCTTGAAAATACGCTATGGAAACATTATAAATTCCTGAATTCGCAGAACCCGCATAGTGGTAGCACAGTCGTACGTATAAAATATGCCAACATTTGACAGCTGGCGCGACAGTAGCCCTCTAGCGGTAGGCAAGTTAAAAGTGTGCAGACGACATATTATGATAACACAACACAAAACGGGTTTTGCGTAATTTATTCTATATTTTTATGCCATACAGTAAGTGCATATGGTTCTTATTAATTTTACTTCAGAATCCTAGAAGAATTTCACACGCAGTTAATCTACAAGTTTCAGAAGCTGGGAATAAACGTAATTCTTTCTGCTCCTTACAGCTGAATCATGGCTCTTATCACGTATCATGGTTGGAAATAATATAATTTGTTCGTACGTGGATGGTTAATTCAATTCATTCCTAAATATATTTATGCATCATTGGAATTCTATATTTCCTGTGAGAAGAGTCAAAATTAGTAGCTTCAAAATTGTAGGGCATATCTCCTAGGGTACATCGCGTCGTGAACTCCTCTCCCTATTTCCTGAGAAATTAACTATTTTCCATACCGCAAATTGGGGTAAACTCGACCGCTGAGGTAAACTTGAAAATAAAAAAGGGGAGGATTTAAACCTTAATATAATAGATACTGAGTCATAAAGTTCATAATTTTTTCCATTTCTTAAGAACCGATATTTCCTTTATTATTTTGAGTCACAAATATGGTTAAAATTTTTTATGGCAAGTTTAACACATTTTAAATTAATTTCCAGTTTTCGCACATAGGCTTAATTTTAACTTATCTTACCTATATAGTATGTAATTCACATGTACTTATTGTTAATGTGACGTAGGTGAGAACAAATAAATGAACACACAATTTTGTTGAATAAAATTTAACTTTAATCAACTCACCAGAATGTACTTCTATTTTCAACAAATAATCATTGGAATTGTAAAATCAACACCAATAACAGTCATGCAAATTATTACAGAAACTATTGCTTTTTATATTAAATTTAAAAAAGCTCCTTTATTTCTTGAGAACTTAATACGTCTGCCACATGAATCTACACCAACACTTCAGAAATTTATCGACACAGTCTGGATTTATTGAAGAAGTGAATATTTTGCAAAAGGATTACAATACTCTATGAATTCTTGAAAAATTAACACCATGATCCCTACTTGAATGCAATATAACATTCAAATTTTGAAAAAAAGAAAAAAAAATAAGGAAAAGAAGACGAATACAAAAATTATAGAATTAGCCCTACTTGCATTAAGAACTGTAGATACATCATCCAAAATCGGAATGGTTACACATTTACACATTCTGCAACAAAATAATATAGCCTACTGTAACAGGTATTTACTTTATTCTTATGTAAACTGTCGTCCCTGACATACAAATAGGTAACTGATAAATAATAAATGTTTTATAGAACACAATACGTAGGCTACCTACAGCGTGGATTATTGGTTACGACTTAGTTATGATTTTCTGATATACACTTACCTCTCTTGGTCTTTAGGGAATCTGAAGAACGACATATTCGGAGATTTAAATTTGTTACTGCAATTTACAGCACTGCAAACATTGCCTTTATTCCGACGCATGATTAAAATGTTATTATAACATCTCGCACCCCTTAAAAGCACGTGCTGACTGTATCAACCCTATGACCTGTGCCTTGCCTGACGCTTGGGGGCTAGTGTCGTGAATGTTGGTAAAAAAAAAGTGTTGAAGTTGCGCGACTGTATGTATTAGACTATGGTGATAGCTTACATAACAAAAGTGATGGAACGTTGGTTACTGTTCCTTGGCCGCATATCAGTGCCACGCGTAACGAAAGAGCTCGAGATTTGGTCACTGCTCTTTGTTCATTAGGCGGTTATTTAGTAAGTCTATAGTTCATTACAGTGGGAGTTCAGTGTGTGAAATCATGGGCCGAGTGAGAACAGGCTACTCGTCGAAATTTAAGTTTCAAGTAGTGCGATATGCATGAGAAAATGCAAACAGAGCAGCAGAGAGGAAATTTGATATCGACAAGATGGATGAAAGCAAAGGATTCACTTGAATTTTTGTAAATAAACAGATGGAGATGGCTGGTTGAAGTGCGTGCTTTATACGTAATAAGGTACCGTATGTTACTGTATTTTATACGAAATGTGTTTCTATTTTAGAATGTCTCGAGTATAAGCGGCACTAACATTTTTTTTTACTTAGATTAGGGTGAAAAAATGCGGCCTATAAACGGGCAAATAGTGCATAAAGGTACAGTACAGATGTTTTCCAGAAACCCCTGGATAAATCCAAGACACTTATTTTATCAGTATTCCGGGGTTCCCAAGGGCAAGTGAAATCTCCAAATTTCCCTCTAGAGTCATTGAAGTAGTAGCGTCAATGGAATGGGAAATCTAAACTGAATTCTAAACTTTTGAATGAGATGAAGGTGATAATGCCGGTGAAATGAGTTCGGGGTCCAGCACCGAGAGTTATCCAGCATTTGCTCATGTTGGGTTGAGGGAAAACCTCGAAAAAATCTCAACCAGGCAACTTGCCCCAACCGGGAATCGAACTCGGGCCACCTGGTTTCGGGGCCAGACGTGCTAACCGTTACTTCACAGGTGTGGACTAGAAAGAACGTATTACGTAAATGTAATGAACTCCATAAGCTAAGGAATGGGCAGACACTATGATAGCTTTTACGTAAGTTCCGGTCCGAAATCTGTCCCTTCGAGCAGTACAGTAAATACAGAGAACGCCCTCTGTATTTACTGTACTACTCTACTGGATGAACGTGGCACCAAAATAGCAGATCTCTCAGATCAGCTGATCTCGGGCAAAACATTACACAGTATGCTGTACGTACATGTAATGTATTACAAATATTACGAAAATGACAGCCTACCCTAGAATGTATTAAAATAAAACAAAAGTTTTGATAGATCGTAATTTAACAAGTGTCTTGTTTTAATGGCTTGTTTTATAGTACAATATGAAATAACTTAAAGATAAGCCTGCTATAATTGTCTCATGAAAATATGGGGTAAGTTTACTGTCAACTTTTTTGTAAGGAAATTGAAGCTAGAAGTTACTGAAAAATATATTAAGACTGAAACAAAGGAGTTGACTCAATAAAGGGCACTATTGTTTTTAAAAAATGTTCACGAATATTCATGGCAATTTCCTTACGTCACTTGACAGTACTTTGCACTCTTTTTGTCTGACAGTACTCTTCATGAAGCTTCCAGTTCCACTAAGGGTAAAAAACATGAGTGAAAACATAGGTTATGTAACTTTTATTGATATGAAAACTGTAATACACTCAGGGACAAAAAAAAACCGGACACTTTAATATTTGCTGGTATTTTGCAAAACATTATCTTCTCATACAATATTATGGTAGCCATCTGTTTTTAAGGAGACGTGTATACATTGTTGCTTGTTTTTTGTTTTATAAACAAGCCATTACAACCAAATATTCCAATTTTGCTTTCGGAGTCTCAGCTATAACAATTTTGTCTCAACCATTTTGTGCTTCATTATCGTTATCATTCGTTATTTCTTTATTTTTACATTTTCTGAGTTTAAGTGGGGTTGTAACATTTGTCTTAAAACAAGATGCGACCTGAAGATGTGGCTCGAGCTGTAGCCCTTTACGATGATGGACGTAGTGTACGTTACATTGCAAATGTTATGAATATGGCTAGAAGCAAACCCATGATGCCATAAAACGGTATAGAGAGACCCTAGAATATACGAGAAGACCAGGTTCGGGTCGTCCAAGAGCCACAAATCCAAATGAAGACAGGTATATGGTGTTGAGAGTTCTTAGGGAGCGCAACCTGCCAGCTACTAGTGTAGCCCAGCAATTTGTTAACATGCATGGACGCCCAATTTCGGCCAAAACAGTTAGAAGGAGGTTGAAAGCAAGAGGACTGATATCAAGTAGACTTGCAACTGGTCCCAGACTTCTCAGGATGCATCGAGTTGAACGACTGCGTTTTGCAAATGATCACAGGGATTGGAGAAATGGACAGTGGAGCTGTGTTCTGTTCACCGATGAGTCCCATTTAAATCTGTGCTCACCTGATGGACATGAAAGAGTTTGGAGAAGGAGGGGAGAACGATTTTCACAGTGTTGCACTTCCGAAAATGTGCCGTATGGAGGTGGTGGAGTGATGGTTTGGGAAGGAGTGTGTACGGATGCTCGTACGCAGTTGGTTTTTGTTGAAAATGGAAGACTAACAGCTGATAGGTATATAAATGAATGTTTGGCTGATCATGTTGTGCCATTTGGCCAATTTGTAGGCGATAATTTTGTTTTAATGCATGATAACGCACGGCCGTATATTGCCCATGCGGTCGGAGATTATCTCCAAGAAGTGGGAATCCATGTTCTTCCATGGCCAGCAAGGAGTCCAGACATGAACCCAATTGAACACGTGTGGAACATGCTGGGACGGCGTTTTAAGAATAGACGACCGAGAGCAGAATCGTTACAAGAGTTGAGGCGAGCACTTGGCGAAGAATGGGAACTTATTCCTCAAGAAAGCATTGCTAACCAAATTGAGAGCATGCCAAGACGTATGGATGCAGTTATTCAAGCCAGAGGGGGTAATACCCGTTACTAAAAAGAGTTTTTAATGTTTAAGGCACCATAAAATTAAAAAATAGTTTGACCAAACGATGCCATAGTTATACGCCCTTTGTAATTTTTGGTAAATTTTCTCATCAGAGATTTTTTTTTCAAATGTTGTCGTATAAGGTGCTAAATGAAACATTATTTTGTTTAAATGGGTTTTGTTTCATTTTGAAATAATTGGCAACAAAATACAAGCAAATATAGAAGTGTCCGGTTTTTTTTTGTCCCTGAGTGTATTTTGAGGAAGTTATGTCTTATATTATAGTCGCTTTGATTTTGTGATTAACACCTTGAGGGCTCCGTGCATCACTCAATTGGCTGAGTATGACAAGGAATCAAGGAAACGCCAACGCCCAAATTTCTGGATCATTGATCAATACTTCGATGCCATTTTCTTGAGATAGTTTTGAAAATTGGTGGTGCTATAATTAAATTTTCGGCTAAACTAGCGCTGTGGTAGTTCACTTTGTACTCAGTTTATACATCTTGCTTATTTGAATCTGCGATAGGTTAGATTTGGTTAGTTTAGGAGTTTGTTATGCCTTGCATATTCGATCAACTGCATATCTATAAAAAATTCCCTTCTAAATTAAACTATTTTTACTTCCGAAATCACGAGAACTACTCCAACGCTAGTTTCATCTAGATAACTGCTTCAGTTCATCCATAGACGCTTAGCCAGGGGGGAGCCGAGCGGGCCATCATCATTTCTACAATTTAATAGTACATACACTGTAGTTACTTTGCTGAAATAACTTGAGACCTATTGAAGATTCGATTGCAAAACTGAAACAGCCACACGAAACAACTAGGGTAATTTGATAACTTGAGGTAGGCCTAGTCCTATTTGTTTTTCTTTATTTGAATTCGGAACCGTGATAATGAGCATTCGACAAACACAGATACTTCTGATCTTTTTTTTTAATCAAATTGCTAGCAGTGAGGAAATCGTACACGTGTGGAAGTTTTCCGAAATAAACATAATTAAATAACGTTATCGCGCTTTAATACATTGCAGTGAGGTTATTAATATGCATCAAGTGTAACCACCTATGAAATATTATCGTTATTTCTCTTTTTCTTTTGCCAAAATCAATCCAAAACACTCATATTCCACTAGACATATATTGGCATTTCCATATCCCATATCGCTTCGGCCCTAGATCAGCTGATCGAACTCTGGTGCCACTACCCAGCAAGCCTTGCCCCTTCTATCTATTTTATGTTCGAAGGTTTTTAATTGTCACAAATAGGATATTATGCGTAAGGGATGCAAACATCGCATTCTAACATATCAAAATTAAATTGTCTTATATGTTCAAATTGCTTGTTACTGTACAGTACATATTTTATAACATTAAATTCTGAGAAACTGGGTGAAGTTAATGTTATTGGCTGGTTCGGAAACATGGGTGAGACAGACTGATATTCATTTACTTACGAGGGTGAGTCAAATCAAACTTTAAAACTATTATAATAAATATTCGAAATTTCGCGTTATTTTCCTATAAGTTGGCAGTGCTGTTACCAATGCTGTAAAGAATGCCCTAAGGTGGCAGTATAGTGCAGACAAGCATAGAGTCCCTCGATAATAATATTTTAATGTAAGAGTTGAGACAATGAGCATACACCTTCTGATTGGTTGCATCAAATCATGACTTCCATTAACATACAATGAATAAATCTAGGTACACATATTATGTACTTAAGTAATAAATTAGTCGATGAAATAATACATCACTCATTATCTCCAATGTATAGACTCTAGAGTCCCTTTACAATGAGAATTGAGTAGTTTCATGGACTCTGATCCTCTCAACATTTAAAATATATAATCATTTGACAGCACTGAAAATAGAAAAGCAAATCTCCTATGAGAAGAAAAACTATAGACACATATATTCTGTACCAATATTAAACAAATTTGATACACAATTTTATATTATATTATTTTATAGTACAATTTATTTATTAATAATACCAGCCTATGAGGCAATTGGGAAGAAGAAGAAAATAAGGAAAAAGGCAGGTGTAAGAATTTAGAATGAAACCATAGAACAAGCAGTGAATGAAAAATGAAAAGCATAAATACAATTTCTACAAATGCAAACTGAAGAATCTAAAGAACAGTACAAGCAAAAACGAAACCATGTCAAAAAATTAATAACAAATGCACATAAAGAATCTTGGGATCAATTTATGACACAGATTGAAAACGATGTACATGGTCGACAAACTATATCTTATAAAATTATGAAGCATCTCAATCAATCAGAAAGAGATACAGCAAATATAAATGTAATAGACAAAGAGCAGTGGAAGCGACATTATAGATCATTGTGGTGCAACGAAAAATCAGGAATGGAAATAGAAGAAAATACACCTAGCTATGATACCTCGGTCGATCCAATTACATTAGAAGAACTGAAAACAGCACTAGGCAATATGAAAAATAGAAAGGCTTGTGGACCCGATGGCATAAACACTGAATTATTGAAATATGGAGGTTTAATCCTACATTTGAGACTACTACTTTTACTAAATGAATGCTGGAGAAGTTACACAATTCCCAAGACTTGGAAAGTAGCAGAAGTAATTTCACTTTTTAAAAAAGGAGAAAGAAATAATTGTAAAAACTACAGAGGAATAAGCCTTTTAAATACTACTTATAAAATATATACTAAAATAATTAATAATCGCCTAAAAATGATATCTGAAGTGAATCTAGAAGAAGAGCAGATGGGTTTTAGAAAAGGGCGCTCATGCAGTGACAATATTTTTAGTATAAAGAGAATTTTAGAGAAACGACGAGAAGTCAATGTAGAAACGCACATAGCTTTCGTTGACTTCGATAAAGCTTTTGATTGTGTAGAACGATCCATATTATGGAAAATAATGTATAATAAAGGTTACCCTCCACATTTGATAGAAATAATAAAATGCCTCTACACAGATACAAAGATAATAATAAACACAGGAACATCGAAAACAGAAGAAATAAGAATAAATCAAGTACTCAGACAAGGTTGTAGCCTATCACCTAGTCTCTTCAACATATATCTAGATGACTTAATTAAAAAATGGAAAATGGAGGTGAATCCAGGTATAAAGATTAGTAAAGATACATTTTTAAATATTCTAATGTTTGCCGATGATGTAACATTAATAGAAGTCAGTGAAGAAAAATTGCAATATGCCATTCACAAACTACACCTACTAGGAAAAGAAGACTATAATTTGAGCATATCAACTCATAAAACTAAAGTAATGGCCCACAGTGGTAAATTTCCAATTCGTACAAAAATAATAGTTGATAATAAGCTAATAGAACAAGTATCTCATTTTGATTATTTAGGTTGTAATATAACTTATGATGTAGATAGAGATATTGACAACAAAATAAGCAAATTTCAGTGGATATGCGGAACAATAAATAGAACACTAAAAAATAAAACTAGAAAAGAAACAAAACTAAAGTTCTATAAAACTATGGCAGTACCTGTGTTGACATATGGAAGCGAATCATGGATAATTAAAGAACGAGATAAAAGTAAATTACTGGCTGCAGAGATGAGGTGTCTTCGCAGAGTAAAGGGATGTACAAGAAGGGATCTGATAAGAAATGAGGATATCCGTAAAGAATTAAATATATACAACATAAACGATAAAGTTGAAGATTATAGAGGAAAGTGGAAAGAACACCTGTCTCGAATGGATAATGAAAGAATTCCAGCACTGATACAACAATACCAACCTGAAGGCAAAAGAGATGTCGGACGTCCTAGGAAGAGGTGGAACTGAATAAAATGTGAAGACGGAACAGGCACTAAGCCTAAACCATGAAGTGAAGATGATGATGATAATACATAAAAAATATTTCTACAGGTAGTTTATCACTGAGGAATAAGGAAAACTTGTTAACTTGTATTTTACTAGAAGCAAAGCCGTTGTGAGTACTTACTGAATTATGAAGTAAGGTAGGTGATATTCGGAGCCTGTGTATTAATTCTTACATTCAATTGTTATTGTCGGCTGTTTGGCGCAGTTGGTATAACGCTGGCCTTCTGTGCCCGAGGTTGCGGGATCGATCCCTACCCATGTCGATGGCATTTAAGTGTGCTTAAATGCAACAGGGTCATGTCAATAGATATACTAGATGTAAAAGAACTCCTGCGGGACAAAATTCCGGCACACTGCCGACGCTGATATAACCTCGGCAGTTGCGAGCGTTGTTAAATAGAACATAACATTTGACATTTAAATTATTATCGCGGAAATCTAGACAAGCTAAACGCTGTCACAGTAACAGCATGGATGAATATAATAGCATGCAAACTGCTATCAGCACCATTTACTTTTTGCCCTGCCGAAGTAAGAAGACCAGCATCCGGTGTGAACATTAGTACTCCTTGATGGGTAGATCCTCCAGAGTTCTCCACTTATCCGTCAGGGTTAGACAGTTGAGTTAGAAGAGAAGACAAGATGGAAGTTAGAAAATTGCAAATAAAATGGAGGCAAATGTTCTGTTCCTAGATGTAAGTAGTAAATTTGCGTATATGCAGTGTATGTTAAATAGTGATGTTTATGAATCTTGTTAAAATAGTGTTGTTGAATGTATTGTAAAATAGTAGACAGATAATTGAAAATATTACATTTTTGTTGTTTAGTTAACGGTCACAAGATAGGGCTGAACGTCACAAGTGATATCAACAAGGCATGACTTATGAGACAACTAGGCTATAAGCCAATGAGGTAGGGTGGTCAGCTCCTTTCCCCTCCATTGCATACATCCCCGATTAGCTACATATTACACTGAACATACTTCAGATGTATAAAAACAAATGTTCTTCCTCTGGCATATATTGTCAAATGAGAAGTACTGCCTCATAATAGATGTACATATAATATCAAGAGGAGGTAGAAATATTATATTACTAACTACTTTTTGCAGACTTTTCCAATGCACTATACAGTAAATACCCAAGGCATACAATTTCAAATACGAAATCTTTTGTTTTCTTCTGTCTTTTTTTGGATGTATTTTAATAAAGGAGGTAGTGTAACATAGACTATCTCTTTCCTCTTACTGTTGACTTCAATATGAATTTTTAGTGGAAGATGGGAGAAATAAAAGTTTAAATGGTTTACTTTAAATTTGTAGTTTCAGAGGAGGGAATTTCTTATGCACGTAATTATACTTTTCGCCATTTGGTGCCCTGCTAGATGAGTGGAAAAATTAGTTATATATTTCGCCACTTGGTATGCTACTACATGCCTGGAGTAAAACAGGGTCAGGAAAATAAATTTCTAAATTAGCGCCACTAGCATTTGAAACGGGAAAGTCAATAAGTTTACCATCCTATTATTCACCAATGGTACAAGTTTAAAGATAGCCGCTCCATTTTCGACATGCACCAACGAAGAACAACGTTCTATCATGTTTTCTGAGCAGTGATACTGTGAAACCTACTGAAATCCATCGACAAATGAAGTCCAGTATGGTGATGCATGTTTATCACAGCAGCAAGTGAACGAGTGAGTAGAAGCCTGGTAGAAGGTTCAGAAACGGTGTGGTTTCTGTAACAGACGCTCCTCTCCTGGGTCAGGCACACCGAGTTGTGACAGCAGAGTCTATTGCAACAATTAAAGTCATAGAGATGGAAATAGCCGTGTGATTTGTGATGGCGGATGAAACAGCCGTAATTCTTAATATTAGTCATGGCTCAGCATATGATGCTCTTAAGTTTCGCAAAGTGTGGGTATCACAAGGGTGAGTATCACGGCAGCTCACTCCAGAATTGAAAGAGCGGCGCTTTGAAGGAGCAGGTCATGGCTTCCTTGCGAGAATAGTTACTGGAGACGAAACCTGGATACAACACCATCAACTCGTAGCAAGCATGGAATGGCACCATTCCTCACCACCAAAACCTAATAGCTTTCGGACGCAGCCATCTGCAGGGAAAGTTGTGCTGACTCTTTGGAACGAACGAGGCGTAATCTTGGAACACTATACACATAGGAGGAACACTGTCACCAGTGTTTTATATTAAGATGTGTTAAAATCATCTTCGCACTATAATCAAATCAATGCTATGGGACGTCTGACTGCAGTTATCATTTTGATACATGACAATGTCAGAGGGCATACTGGGATAGTTGGAAATGAGAGAGCCGATGAATTGGCAAAGATGGCAGCCAACTCTGATGTGCCACTGTCGTACAATTTATGTCTGCTATCCTATATAAAAAAGTAGCCAAAGAACATTATATGCAAGAATGGAACGAAAGATTGGTCAATAGTGAAAGGGAATTCTTACAAAAGAGCTATATTTTCCAACGGTCTATGATCGTAATAAATGTAAAGTAATGACGCCAAATTTCGTACTGACACAGTTTTTGACTGGGCATGGAAAATTCGGGGAACACTTAAATAGATTCCATATTAAAGACGATGCAACTTGCATTTGTGGGGAGGAATCTCAAGATGTCAAACATGTATTATATGATTGTCCAATCTTTTGCCGTGAAAGATACGAGCTTGAGTTGTTACTGAACACTTTAAACTATACATTTACCAAACCGTTAACCAATATACTTACCAACTCTAAATCATATAAGTATTTCATGTCCTTCTTGAAAGAATATTCGTGAAACTGTAAAATGTTAAATTATTCCGGGAAAAAAATCGTATTATTTCTAATCAACTGTAATGAAACTGTAGGCCTAAGTCTTCAATTTTGCATACTATAATATTGTACTATTGGTTTTAATTTTTATTTTAATTATGCATTTGATTTCTAATTTTGAGCCATTTCTTGAAATACCTGATTATTGCCAATTGTTGTTACTAAATAATGTATTTAATTCGTAAATTTTAAGCCATCTCTTAGTATAGCTATTTATTGCTTCTAAAATAACATGTTTAATAGCTATTTTATATATATATATATATATATAAAATTATATATATATATATATATATATTTCTTCCCATAACCATTAGATATAAATATAGAGACATGCTTTGAGGCTTTATGAAACGATCCAATCTTTCATTAAGGTGCATTCTTATACATAATTCATGTGAATTGCAACCTTGACCACAATTTTGTATTATAATTTTATTATTGTTTATTGCTTATAAAATATATTTTGATGTCAACTATAACCCTAATATACCTCAGGGTGAAACAGGGTTTATTAAATTGGATAATAAAAAAAATGGTCGGCCTCACACTGACCGAGTAATAGATGCAACCATCAATGAACATCATTATGACACTCTTCCACACCCTTCATCCTCACCAGACTTCGGTCCGAGTGATTACCACATGTCTGCACAACTCAAAGAGGCAGTGCATGAGTGGCTGCGCACCAAAACATATTTTAGAGGAATCCATGCACTTTGTAGGCGCTGGAGGATCTGTGTTGAACGTCAAGCATATTACGAGTATGTTGATAAATTATACACTTATGAATAATTTCGAGGGAAAAATTATTCCGGGGCCGGGCTTTGAACCCAGGACCTTTGGTTAAACGTTCGATGTCCGGCCCCGGAACAATTTTTCCCTCGAAATTATTCAAATCAACATTACAGGGAGTTATACCTGAAAGCTTGATTTGCATTATACACTTATGTTTGACTTTTGTTTAATCAATTAAATTTAAAAAAAAATTGAAGTTTTCATTTTAATCTCTCTCGTAATAATGCCGGATGTGGATAATGTATTTCTTCTGGATTTCTTCTTGCATTTCAAATACTCTTATTGAGTTGTACAGATCACTTCCGACACAGTTGAAAATTAGATAAATTGATTAACTTTAATCTTATTCCTCCATGACTTGCATCTAAACTAGTTTTTATTTGAACGTCATTAGCAACTTAAACAACAATTTTATTCGCAGCAGTGAATTAAACATTTGTATCTCACAGCAATGTATTTTTAATATCACTCCCCCATAACATCCAACACATTATCTACGATAAAATCCATACATTCATTCATGTATCTATAACTGGTATCTAAACTGGTCTTTCTTTCATCGTCCTTAACAACCTAAACAATAGCTTCATTCACAGTAGTGAATTAGAAGTATTTTAATCACTCTCTTCATGACAACCAACACATTAGCAACAGTGAAATCCATAAATTATTGATTACTTTATAACTGCTTCACAAACAGCAGATTACAAAGGAATGGCCTATAATATTTAAACTTAATTTATATATTAGTAATGGATAAAATAGTGTACAGCGCACAAGAGTAAACAGATCGCACGCTCTCGTGGAAATTACCGGCTTCGCCTCGGGGGCTAAACTTTCTACTTAAGGATGAAATCTAATTTTATCCTTTACACTATAAATTACTATTATTGTAATCATGTATGAATATACGTTAAAACATTAAAACAATTTATTAGTATATAAATTTAACACATTATTTTCAACACATTTTCGTAAATAACATACGTAATATAAATCATTACAAAACCAATAAAAAAGACTCTCATATCATACTAAGTACTATACATTCACTCAAAAATTCATTCCAGGCATCTTTAGTTCTTCACAGCCGTTACTCTTCCCTTGGTATTTTGCTTGTTTCCTCGCCTTCCTTTCTTTTGATTGGCATATCTGCGACATCGTCCAGGACCCACGTATATAAATTCTGTGAAACAAATTTATAATTAAAAATTAATTAAAAATAATATAGGTCACCTTCGTAAAAATTTCAGTTCTGATGGACTGCCAGACGGTGAAATTATGACAGAAAGCAGAATAGATCATCTGAAAAATGTATTATACTCGTATTTCATATGCTCAATTAAAGTGATAACGTTTCTTGCTTTATTATAGAGAAAGCTTCGACGAAGCAAGTGGAGTACGAAAACGATGAAAGCTTTCTTTTCCTTCCGGCAGAAAAAAAAAGTTAAGTTTTCATGATCCCGCGACATTTTAGGCCCCCGACAAATAAATAAACTTTAAATACTCTCCCGAAATTATTTTCCGCTATGCGAGCTACCTGTAAATATTTTCTAGGTGGAGAAATCCTCTGCCGATTGCCTGGTTGGTTTCTCAGCAATGATCATATAAATAAGCATCACAACATTATGGTCTGAGTTTACCGACGAAAGAACACAGTAATTATAAATATTGAGCTTATTTCCTTTTCTTAAATCTTGTATATTAATGTATCTATACCTATAGCTTATTTTTGTCTATTAAAATAGCCCCGATATTCCTGTTTTGCAGGGACTTGGTTAAAACTGACGTTGAGTTGTATGTGTTAATTTTTTTAAGTCTGCATTCGTTATACGAATTCCCCGAAGATAGTAAGGTAGGTAAAAGTGGAGTTTCGTGTGGTTGTAGAGAATATTTTCAGTGTTGCTCTCTACGCGAAAATAATGTCTCTTTAACAAATAATTACAATGAATTAATTTTTCACACGCCGCACTGCATTTTTTTCTCCATAAATGTCATATGAATTTCATAACGACTCGCTGTCAATTCTATTATGATTATACTACTATGATTGATCTCTACGTATGATTTAACTGTAATGGTGTTAACCAAAAGGGTTTCAAAGTGTTTCGAAGCCTTGTCCAAAGGAATCTATATAAACAACACTATGGATATTTATGACTGACGTGAGATTGTGACTGATTACTGCGCACACAAGTGCGGTTGTGTAAATATTTCACCAAATGGAATTATGCCCCATCCCATCTTTTAAAATGATAGGTTTAAATAAACTTGTCAAATTAATACAATTAATTAACCTAGGGCCGTATAAATCTTGACACGTATTGTACGCAATACCATGCCACGAAAGAATGTATGACTTGAATGAACGACTGAGAGGGGGGAAATGGAAGTCGAAATTTAAAAGATACTCGAAAACCCGTCCTTGCAAGGAATTTCGGATCCGAGAAAAACAGAATATAATGAACTCCAAATCTTTTGGCCTCTTGTCTCACTCTGAGATTCGCTGGTCCACTAGAGCTCTAGAAAATATTGGAGGGGGAAAATATCGAAAATGGACGTAACCTGATAGCCACCATATAACGGGGGTGAAGGAGATGCTGTGGAGGAAGAAGAAACGCTGGAAGTTTAAGTCTGCACATCGAAAGGTAGCCTACTGTGTCCTTTCGCAGTGCAAGTGGAATCGAGTAAATTCGCTCGTGTAACAGGGTTGATGTTCGAAAGCTAAGCCAAGATCGCCGGAAGAAACGCCGGGAGCTGTAAATCTGCACTTTGAAAGGTCAGTGTCCTTTCGCAGTGCAAATAGGAGTCGAGTAAACTCGTTCATGTAACAGTTAATGTGTGAAAGCTAAGCCAGGGCATGTATGTCGAAAATTTATGTTTGGAAAAATACCAGGGGCAGGGGATGATGTATGATTTATACATTTATAAGTAATGAGAAAATGTTAATATAGCTCTGAATAATTTACTGAACTTACAATGGGTCCTTATTCCATTCACCCACTCTATTAACAACGTCTAGCAGAATGATATTTTTTCAAAGTGCTCTATTATGTTAAAGGAAGTCACAGAATAAATATATCATCGTGTTCCTTCTTGTTTTAAAAACTTCCTTTGCTTACCTTTATCACCTACCATGTTCAACATATACTTGGAGGATTTAGTAAAAAACTGTTTTCAGAACATAGGAGGGGTTATAGTAGGAGGAAGAAGAATAAAGTGCATAAGCTTCAAATACTTGAGGTATATTATAAGCAGTAACATGAGCTGTTGCCATGAAGTCAAAAAGAGGACAGCAATGGCAAAGGAAGTTTTAAAAACAAAAAGGAGCATCTTGTACGGACCTCTGGAAAAAGAAGTAAGGAAGAGACTAATGAATTTCTTCATGTAGAGTGTGGCATTGTATGAGGCAGAAACATGAACATTACAACGGAGTGAAGAGAAGCGAATAGAAGGATTTGAAATGTGGTTGTGGATAAGAATGAAGCGTGTGGAATGGACAGACAGAATAAGAAATGAAGCTGTGTTGTAAAGAGTGGGCGAAAAAAGAATAATGCTGAAACTGATCAGGAAAACAAAAAGGAATTGGTTGGATCACTGGATGAGTAGAAACTACTGAAAGATGCAGTGGAAGGTATGGTGAATTGGAGAAGAGTTCGGGATAGAAGAAGATATCAGATGATAGAAGACATTAAGATATATGAATCATATGCTGAGATTAAAGGGAAGGCAGAAAATAGGAAAGATTAGAGAATTCTGGGTTTGGAGTGAAAGATCTACCCTTGAGCATGAAACTATGAATGAATGATCAGTAAGTAGTCCTGTAATGATCCTTAACTCCGAATGGATGATAAATAAGTAGACCTGTAATAGTCCTTAACTCCGAATGAATAATGAGTAAGTATAGCCTACTTGTAATAGTCCTAAACTCTAAATGAATGATAAGTAAGTAGTAGATCTGTTGTAGTCCTTAACTCCGAATGAATGATCAATAAGTAGGCCTGTAATAGTCCTTAACACAGAATGAATGATAACTAAGCAGACTTATAATAGTCCTTAACTCCGAATGAATGGTAAGTAAGTAGACTTGTAATAGCCCTTAACTCCGAATGAATGATCAGTAAGTAAGCCTGTAATAGTCCTTAACTTCGAATAAATGATCAGTAAGTATACCTGTAATAATCCTAAACTCCAAATGAATGATCAGTAAGTAGACCTGTAATAGTCCTTAACTCTGAATGAGTAATCAATAAGTAGGCCTGAAGTAATCCTTAACTCCCAATGAGTGATAAGTAAGTAGACTTGTAATAGTCCTTAACTCCGAATGAATGGTAAGAAAGTAGACTTGTAATGGTCCTTAACTCCGAATGAATGATCAGTAAGTAGACCTCTAGTAGTCCTTAACTTCGGTTGAATGATCAGTAAGTAGGCCTGTAGTAGTCCTTAACTCCAAATGAATGATAAGTAAATAGATCTGTAATAGTCCTTAACTCCGAATGAATGATCAGTTAGTAGACATGTAGTGGTCCTTACCTCCGAATGAATTATCAGTAAGTAGACCTGTAATGGTCCTTAACTCCGAATGAATAATCAGTAAGTAGACATGTAATGGTTCTTAACTCCTTTTCGTTAATTTTGAGCTATTTATTAGTCATTTCCTGCGATAAGGTTGTGGATTTCTTTATATTTGATAAGGCCACCAGAACAGTCAATACCTTATGCAATACCTACATCTTTGTGTCCTGACACCCACATCAAGATAACCTGCTCGGACGGTCACTCGGATGCTACTCGTATCGTACGTAGCAACAGGTTATTCGAATACCGACATCCGACACGAGTGGACTAGGACCGTTCTCAACTTATAGTCCGATTGGCTAGGAGTGTGAATTAAAAATAGCGTCGAAAAGATCTCACTCAAGAAAAGAGACAAAACGTGAAACGATACAGTTTGTCGAGTTGTACGAAACAAAAGAAGTGATATGGAATTTCAGACTATCTTCCTCTTCTTCTTCTTTTTCTTCTTCTTCTTCACTTCATGGTATGGGCAATTGCCCGTTCCGGCTTCAAAGGTCGCTCCATCTTTTCATCGGTCGTCCCTGATCTCTTCGTCCTTTTGGTTTATAATTTATTGCTTTCTTGGAAAGTCTGTAGTCGTCCATTCTGTCTACATGTAATTTCCAATCTTGTCTGTAATTGTCTATTTTATCAATAAGTGGGTATACTCCTAGTTCCTGCCTAATATCTTCATTTCTAATTCTATCCAATCTCGTGCATCCTTTTACTTTTCGCAAGAATCTCATCTCTGCCGCTTGTATTTTACTGACTTCAGGTTTTGTTGTAACCCAACTTTCACTTCCATATAAAAGAGTAGGGACTGCCATTACATTGTAGAATTTCATTTTTGTTTCCTTTCTGCTTTTATTCTTCAAAGTTCTATTAATTGCGCCACATACTGTTTGGAATGATTGTAATTTTATTTTTATATCATTATCCTTTTTGTAACTCACATCACATCCCAGGTACTTAAAATTTGTTACTTGTTCTACTGCTTTATTATCTATTTCAATCTTAGACCTTACAGTATTTTTGCCTTGAAATGACATTACTTTTGTTTTTGTATTTGATATGTTAAAGTTATGCTTCTGGCATATTTTATTCAGTTCATATACTGCTTTTTGTAGTTTTGTTTCAGTACCTTGTATTACAATCATATCATCGGCAAATACCAGAATATTAATTTTTATTCCTCTATCAATTAAAATTCCAGGATTTACTAAAATTTTCCATTGTCGAACAATTTCGTCAGTATAAATATTAAACAGTGTCGGTGATAAACTACACCCTTGTCTTAAGCCTATATTTGTTTCAATTTCTCAGACTATCTGAATACAAGAACACTCAGAACTCTGTAATAAAGCGTAAACATCACAAAGAAAATTACTGATTATGGTCAGAGCCAAATGCATTTAATACTAGTCCACCACTATGGAGTAACGGTTAACATGCCTGACCGTGAAACGAGAGGTCCTGGGTTCAAATCCTGATTGAAACAAGTTATCTGGTTGAGGTTTTCCGGGGTTTTCCCTCAACCCGTTAAGAGCAAATGCTGAGTAATTTTCGGTGCTGGACCCTGGATACATTTCGTTGACATTATCACCTTCAGATATCCATAGCAATTGATAAAGCGTCATGTAAAATAAAACACTAAAAATTAATTCTGGACTATTAAGTACTTAGTTTATTCTAATATTTACATCCACAATACAATTATTATTTTCTTACTTTCATAACATATATCCAACTGAGTAGACCGAAACAGAAAACTTCCATAATGTACACTTAACGACAAAAAGATGGGCCGCCGACAATTTCCAAGTTCCAGAGACATAACATTGCGCATACTCGTCTCGTCAAAGCCGTAGTTCACCAGGTAACACATAAATTAAACTATTTACATTTGCTGTAATTTGTTTAAGAGTCTAAAATATGTTATAAAATCGAATGGAGGATTGATTCTAGATGCATCATGGCCTCTGAAGAGAGAAATAATAATAAAATTGATAAATACAAAATCAACCGAAGCGAATATGAACAGGAAAATCAAGTATTATGCCAAAAAGATATTAACAGTCTCAGTAGCGTAAGTCGTTACGGCATTGATATGGATTAGTGTATTGAACAAGTTAATAGTAGTAGCTCAAGGTTCGAATCTCCCACAATCTCTTTTTTTAATTACAAATTTTCCATCATATATAGCTATATTTATGTGGTGTTATCGCTTAGAATATGCCAAAACTCTAATAAATAATAAAACTCCCTCTCTCTTCCAAGCAATACTCCTGTCTTAATAAAACGTTGTCTCGTCATTACGCTTGAAGATGGCAGAGAGACAATAGAGTGCGTGGCATACGGTATCATCGAGCTGTGAGGAGAGAACATTTGACGATGGAGGATGCCGTGGACCGTCTAGCGTATGCTACTCTCCGACAAGACTTCAATTGGAGAAATGTAATTTTCTCCTACGAGGTAATTGTCTCCAGTAGTAACGATGGTCCTGCCTTGTTTATCGTATGGATGGCCACAAATACGATAAACGCTTCATGGAACGACTTAACAGGCTGGGTCGCGTGAGCGTTGCGTGTTGGGCGTGAATGTCATACGATTGGGGTAGAGCTTCTGAAACGCATCCACGGTCGGTTTACGGCAGAAGTCTACGAACACATTTTAGCAAGTGTAATGATTCCTTCCGCCCGAGAACGATATTCAGAAGGAACACTTTTCTTCCAGCAGGATAATCATCCGATACACACCGCCAACCGGATTCAAAGGTAGTTTACGACGAGGCGTGATGTCGACCCAGTCGACTGGCCTCCAAATTCACCAGATATGAATCCGATTCAAAATTTGTGGGCTGCAGTCAAAAGTATCCTACGCTCTAATTGGGCAGAACAACCACCCGTTCGGACACCTGAGGAATTGTGGGACAGAGTTCTAGATGCGTGGGAGGAGATGGCCAAGAATTTAGACCTGTTCCATAATCTTGTGGACTCCATGCCGCGCAGAATGAGGGCAGTTGTTGACGCAGGTGGTTTGTGGACGAGATACTAGTCCCCACCACAGGCCTTTTTTGTGAATATATTAACAAATTGTTTGTTTTTTGTTTATTTAATTATTTATTTATGTTTGATATGCGCCCGATTTTTTAGGATGTGAAACAAGTATTTTTTTGTATATAGGCCAGGTCTCGCCTCTTAATAGCCCACAGGTGATGGGCAATAATATTTTTACAAAGCAGGCATAACGAAATTTATGAACAAATGTCATTTCATATTTGAACCAATAAATTGATTAAATACTAAAAAAATAATAATTTTACCCTCCGGGAGGTGAACTCACAACCTCTGCTACGGAAGTTAGGCATCTTACCACTGGGCCACACATTGCTCGTAAGATTGACTATATTATTGCCTTGCACTGGGTTACGTTTACACGAGTGAACCGCGCGATAGCACTCAGCATATCTATCGACCAAGAGTCGGCCCATTCTTTTTGCCGTTAAGTGTACATATAATCAAACTGTCTCAAGGGTACGTGTAAGCTGTAAAGACACTTCCGTGACTCAGAGGTATATTAAAATTAATGATTCCAGAGAAAAATAATATAATTTCATTGTTTCTCTATTTCCATAGACGCTTGGGTCGAGATAATTATACAATTCATGTAGACATCATTAACCCTCAAAACTTTTGTCGTAACAATTCTTTGTTTGCAGACATAATTATGTAATAATGGACATTGCTTAAACCGTATTTTTTGGGGTCATATAGTGTCTCTTGTTCCATTTCATCTTAATAAGAATAAAATTTTACAACCCATTTTGAATAGCTTGTCATTTTCACTTATTTTATATTCTAATTAAGACGCATTAATGTTTAGTAATAAATGATTAGGGAACCTTGGTTCCAGGATTAAAGTTAAATTAGTAGTGCACCTAATTCATCGCACCTTAGAATCCATTTGCGGGTCCAACTTATTTTGTTTATAATAGACCTATGGAAAAGTGTTTGTTATGCAGTATGAACTGGCTCGTAAGAATGTAGGCCTACCGGTCTATTGTACTCGTATCGTGTCAACCCGACTTGAGTGAGCGTCCTTCATAGGCATCTGGAAAATACTGACGTGTGCCAACGACTGTCTCCGACAAGCGCCGATACGTCTCTGTTACGCAGGCAATCCGAGTTCGAGTGCCTGTCAGGCTAGTGGCACTTGTGGCTGACATGGTCGCAGCTGGGGTTTTACTGGAGGTTCTTCCGTTTCCTCATATTAGGCATCTGTATCATTCTCTAAATATTTCTCCATTTCGTCATCATTCCATAGCATTCCTCGAACATCAGCTGACAACGCACGGAGAGGACTGGCCTAAGGACGAGAGGGGTTTCCTGCTCGAAACCTGTGTATGTAGTGAACTTTAGTGTAGTCAGCCGGTGTGGATTTGGGAATGCGCCTAGCTTGAGGGTTAGCACAATAGATCGTGGAAGGTAGCAGTGCTGGTTCATGGTGCCCCGTCCCGAAATTCCATTCTATTCCAACCATGTCTAGAAGTGTGCTCGTATGGCTGGTTCATAAGAATGTACCCGGTCCAATTATTGTATTCGTATCGTGTCAACGCTACTTGAGTGAGCGTGCTTCGTTGTCATCTGAAAAACACGATTAGAGGACACTTTTCCCAATCCAATCTCCACTCCTTTTCTCCCAAACTTTATAATCCCAAAAATGCACAATTCCCAATTCATGATTACCCATTTATTTCTCCCCTTTGCCTCTGATTTCAAAACCTAATTTCTAAAATGGTATTTTCCTCCAACATTATACCAGTTGTTTGTTTCTGAAGATTGGCTTAATGAAAAGCAAATTGTTGGACGAAATCATCCCAGCTTTTACCAGTTAGTCAGTGAGCTCCAGAAGGAAAAAGGGAATATTGAGCCAATGCTGAATTAAGTAGAACTTGGACAGGGGATATGAAAATTTCAGTCGTAAATACAATACAGTTGAAGTACGCATATTTAACATTTTATCCAGAAACATAATGTAAAAAGATTTTCCAAAATTTATAAATGTTAACCTTACCTTGTGAGTTCATTCTTTTCTCAATGATCTTTTAGATTAAAAACCAAGATGCATTGGTACTAATCAAGATATTCACAATTTTAATATAACACAGAAATCAGATCTCCATCCACCCTCTGTTATAAAAGGGGAGTTTGCTATTCAAGTATTACAGTCTTCATGCACTGTCTAATTATTAGCCTATCTTAAAGCTTTGAAGGACCATAAGAAAAGGTTTAGAACAGAATTAACCAAATTTTAACATATTCATATCTTCCAAACAACTAACAAATTGTTTAGGCTTTTAAATTTAATTAATTTACTACCTATTCATTATAATTATTGTTTATAGCTCAACTGATGAATAATTATTTTGGTTTGTAAATTGAATTTGTCTGCTTGCTATGTATTGTATATTTTTATAGAGCCATTAGTATAACTCAGACGTAGCGTCGCTTGCCTCCTGCACTGGAGTTTGGGTTATATTCCCACTCGGGTTGATTATCTGATTGAGTTTTTTCCAAGGTTTTCTTAACCGTAAGGCAAATACCAGGTAATATAAGACGAATTTTCCACCTAACTTCGCCTCACCAAAAAATTGTATAACTCTTGACTTGTTCCACAACTTAAAATTTCATTGCAAATGCCAGATCTATGACATAAGATAAATAATTAATGAAAAAAATGAAATACGAGGAAATCAAGGACAATGATGATATATTAACATAAATGAGATAAATTTACTACAACTTGTCATTCTGAGTCTTCAGAATTTTGTAGTTGTGAGAATAATAAATTGGGAAAAGTTCCGTTTACAAATAATTTTTTGGAAAAAATTTTTCTTTGGGATTTGGGAGTGTTTTCTCTGGGGAAAATAGATTGGGAAATCTGCTCGCCAATGGAAAAACACTTATGCGTTCCTAGGACTGTCACCGACCAGCACAAATGCAAAGTAGAAATCTAACTGATCACTTCCTTCAGGCGTGACCGAAGCCTTTAGGTCATCTATTTTCGTTTTTATTAATTATTAATTAATTATATTGGGAAGACAAAACAAAATAAACGGTTTTTGCGGAATAACATTTTTAAAATGAAGGGGAAAAAGAGAACTTTGAAAATATTATCTACCAATATAATCATATATATATTATATATATATATATATATAGAACAAATCTTCAGCCTGCAAAATGTAGGCGGCTACAAAGTCCCTGAATTCTAAAAGACAGTGAACACTGGAAATTTGAACGTGAAATAGAAAGCACTTAAAAAAAAAAAGAAAACATGCAATTTAACAATGATATACATAAAATGCTACAAGTTTCACAAGTTATTACAATAATTTGGGCACAGTAAAGATAGCTATCTAAAACACAATGAGTCCTTATTAATAGAGTAAAAGCCCGATATAGTGCTGTCCGATTTACCGCGAATTCGTATTTAACGCGGGGAAGGTATGTCCCCCAGTAAAAAGACATAAAATATATAATACATTTAGTGGCAATCAATCTTTAAAAAAAATCAATGTACAAGACCATAGAGCATTTCTGCAGTATAACGTGCTGTCTCAGCAGGTATATTATACACAGCCCTTAAGGTCGATTCACATTATACGAACGTCAAAGTCACATTACGGACCGGTAATGTTACATCAAAATATTGCAACACGCATTTTGTATGGTAGAGTTCACATACACAGGCAAAGTCACGGACAGTCAACGGCACGGACCGTCAGGGATTCTCAAGGAGAATGTTTCGACATGGGATCTGTACGTGGACTGTTTGTTCTACTAGAGATAACAGCGCAGCTGCACATTCCAGCAAGTCACACATCCTACTTTATGTGTCATGACGCGTACAGTATTATTTTGAGGGAAAAGATTGACATTTGATATTCTCTATTTGGCTATTTAATGATACTATATCAACTGCAAGGCAACTTAGCGTCGATGGAATTGGTGGGAGTGAGATGATATTTAGCGAGATGAGACCGAGGATTCGCCATAGGTTACCTGACATTTGCCTTAGGTTTGGGGAAAACCTCGGAAAAAAACCAAACAGATAATCAGCCCAACCTGCAATTGAATCCGCGCCCGAGCGGAACTCCGGATCGGCAGCCAAGCGCTCTAGTCGACTGAGATAGGCCGGTGACTTAAAATTTGATATTAATTTACATATTACAGAATCTCAATAATTCTCAAAGAAAACTAAACATTTTTTTTTCGATTATACAGTATATTTCATTATTTTCTAGGTCCTGAATGCAAAGCGATGCGGATTTCATTAAGGGATCAGCTTTGAAAGGTAATAGAAAATAGGAAGACTGCAAGAGTGGAGAGGCAGTCAACACCGAGGAAAAACGCAAATATGAATATTGTATGCACTAATGGCATAAGCTTTTGACAACCGTTTCTCATCTCTCATAACCGTAAATTTCGTAATTATATTATGAAGTATTGTATATTAAATGAGCTAATAATAGCAATGCTCCTTACTACTGCATAATTACTTGTAGGCTACACTAATTTAGAAACAGACATAACTTAGTTTCCAGTGAAACAGTTTACACCCATCGAGACAAAATCTGGCATCATCCTCATCTATGTTGTCTTTTTTCTTTTTCGGCCTTTTCTTAATCCAGCCAAATACCAACCAATGCAAGTTGTTTGTGTTAAATACCGACAATGTTTGAGAGCGCACTTCTCTACCCGTGATGACGTCGGCAAACTGGCGGTCTTTTGCCGTTAAATGTGAATGAGTTGCCATTGGACGTGACGGTGACGGTACCGATCTGTGACGATGACGTTCCGTATAATGTGAATAGACCTTTAGTGGACAATGACCTTTCCTTCGGGGTTGTAAAACTGCATTCCAAGAGATTTTGCAGTCATAACGGGAAACAATTTGTGTGCGAACAAGTCATGAACGCATTTTTATTTTAGATTTCTCAAACCTTTTAAAGTGAAAGTTATACTGTACTGTGTTTTAGTCTGTGTCACATGTTCCGAGTGTTAGTTGTTCAGTTTTAGTCTGTGTCACACGTTCTGAGTCTTAATTTAATTAAACGTAAAGTGCAGTAATGTCGAAAAAACGAAAAGCATATTCAGTGAGTGAAAAGCTTAAAATAATTGACCGTGTAAAAAGTGGAAAAACGAAGGCAAACTTGTTGCGGGAATGCGGCATTCCAGAAGGTGTAATTAGAGGGTGAAGTTATCATAAATGTTATAGGGATGAAAATGGTGTTGGAAATGAAGAAAACGACGATGAAGATGGCGGTGATGAAAATGTTGTAGAAGAGAAAGATAATATTCCAAGTGTTACTGAAGTGATATCTCATCTAAATAATGTAACGTCTTGGTTGTAAAGGCAAAGTGAACCAAACAGTCTTCGTCTCTTCCATCTTGCTAATATAAAACAATACGCGGAGAAGAAACACATTGATTTAGTTCGTCAAACAAAACTTAGGACTGTTTTAAGTCAGTGTAAAATCAGGATAGTTCATAAACAGTGAAGTGAACTATTGATGGAAACAATACAATAACAAGTGTTATGGAATAAACTGCATAACTGATGAGTGTAAGTTTATATTAGAGTACGTATTACATTATTTATGTTCATGTGTAGAGTTATAGTGTATTAAATTATCTTAACACATGGACTATAATAACTTCCGATATATCGCGGTTCAGCTATAACGCGAAGGTTAATTATGTCCCCTAACAACCGCGCTATATCGAGCTTTTACTATCATTTTGTTCTAAAATTCTGTGAGAGATGCCGAGTTCCATTAAAATATTTCAGGTATACTTAGTTAGGGCCTATACTTTCTCTACTACCAAATAGTAATCCTCTCACAGACAGCTCTCTGGATTAATGCTGTATTTGTCACTGATATATATATGTATATATATACATACTAGGTTCAAAAAGTTCCCGGAATTTGCTAGTATCACAGAAAAAACATACCTTAAACACTATTCTACAGCATTCCCTTCAAAATAGTTGCCTTCCGCAACAACACACTTTTGCCAACGCGTGTAGAGTTCCTGGAAGCAGGCCTGGAAGCCATTTTGTGAAACCCGTCTTAGTGCTCTCGTCGCGTTTGCGATAACCTCTTCAGCATTGAATCTCCGTCCTTTCAGATGACTTTTCAGACGGGGAAACAGAAAGTAATCAGGTGGTGAGAGATCAGGAGAGTATGGTGGGTGATCCAAAGCAGTTATGTTGTGCCTGGCAGGAAAATTCTTTACAATAATTGCGCGATGAGCAGGTGCATTGTCATGCATAAGGAACCAATTGTTTTCTACCCACTTTTCTGGACGTTTCCTTCTCACTGCGTCCCGGAGGCGACGGAGGATTTCTACCTACAATTCTTTCGTTACAGTATAACCTTCTGGAATGAACTCATGGTGGATGAGACCCTGAGAGTCGAAGAAAACTTCCAACATAACTTTACCTTTGGAAGTGTCCCTAGGAAATTTTTGCTTCCGAGGAGTTTTCGATTTCCACTCAGATGACTGTCGTTTAGGGACTGGATCGTACAAGTAGCACCAAGTTTCATCACCAGCAATAATTCTGTTTAAGAAATCACCATCTTCATCAGCCATACTGGTCATGTCCCCAGCAAGAGTCATTCTTGTTTCTTTCTGTTCTGCCGACAACATTTTCGGAACTAACTCCTGAGACACGTAATGCATGTTGAGATGCTTGTGAAGAACATTGTGTACACTTCCGACTGATATTCCGACCTCTGCTGCTATCTCTTTTATGGTTTTACGTCGGTCGTCCCTCACAACATTACGCACACGCTGAGCGATTGCTTCATTTGTTGCAGTTGTTGGTCGGCCCTGCGTACGTCATCTTTGATGCTATCGCGGCCACCAGAAAAGCGTTTATGCCAGGCATACACTTGAGTTTTTTTCATTGCTGCTTCGCCATATGCTTCTTCCTACAATCCTAATGTCTCTGCAGGAGTTTTGTGTAACAAAACACAGAACTTGATGTTTGTACGTTGTTCTGTGGACATAATTACAAAATGCGACGAACAAACAAAACACTATGATAAACAATTGCCTACAACTCAAAACCAACAATCGCCAATATCAACAAACTTTAAGGAAATTACATCATGAATGTTACCAACAAAACAAATGTATAATATCCCTTGTTATATATTAATACGAAAAATGGTAGAAAAATTCCGGGAACTTTTTGAACCCAGTAGTATAAAGTAATTCGGTGGAAGACGCCACAACTAAGATATTTCTTGGCTATACAACTCAAACCTGAAGTGATAAGGCAATACAAACAAATTTATCGTATTTTTTCAAATATATTGACTCTCTATAATGATTCGTTCTTTTCCAAGTATGTATGTATTCTTAACAATTTTTCATATTAAAAGAATTCGTGTAAGGGTGACATCTTCCCGGAAAGTGCCACTTGGTATGGAGTAAGATGCAACAACACAGTAAATGACATAGATAAAATAAACATTGGAATGTTATATGTGAGGCACTCAGAAGCCAAGTGATACAAGTGACATTTTTTGAAAAAGTGAGATAAGTGTATATTCTAAATCTTTAACGTCACTTCTGTTCAGAGAAAAAGTAATATAGGTGCAGTTCCAGTCATTGCTGCTCCATGTTGGCCTTACTCTTGTATTACAATGCATATAGAGTTTTGACTGAGAGGCAAACTAATACAAGTGCGTTGTTTGCATAGTGTTGTTGCGTTTCTTCTGTTTATGACTAATTCATTTGCCACAATGGAGAGAGGTAACATATTACTTATTCGAAACATCTTCGTGGAAGGCCTGCACACATTGAGCTTGACCAACTATACAATAAGGATAACTTTTTCTAAGTGGAGCAACTTGCAATAGCTAAAGAAATTCATCCCACCCATACACTACTCTTTATTTGATGACATGAAGCATGAAGGATGGGCCTATAATAAGGACTGTAGGACGTGGAAGAGTGCGTGGGAGAGAAAGTTCAAAGAATACTCGCGGTAGGAGACCTACAGATGCACTTCATGATAGAAACATAGATTTTGCAGCAGAGAGAGATGTGACTTCTTCGGATGAGGCTATTGACGTAATGGATAGCGACTAAGGCTGAATTTCATTTAAAAATAAAACTTTTCTTAACCTTCTTCTTTCGGATTACTAAAAACCACATCAACTGTGGCCCTAGAAATTGAATGTAATATTCAACCAATCAGACACTATGTATTAAAAGGATCTAAAAGTATATTTAAAATTGCAAGCCTCATCCAGATCTCAGATGTTCTTCAAATTGTCAGATAATATGCTGTATAATTTGTACAAAATAAACAAAGAAGAAATATCAGTCTATATCACAGACACACTCATTGTTAAAATTCCAGTTGTGAACGAAATTCCTCCATGGAAATGGGTAATTCCTGAACACAGCATACAAATTCCAGGAAATCATTCCAAAAATGATCCTCCATACATTCTTAAGTTAGATGCCATGTAACTAATCTGCAGCACATATATGGATCACCTTCAAATTTATACAGATGGATCTCTAAATCCTGATGATGGAGGAGCAGGGTATTATATTCCAAAATATCAGGAAAGTTACTTCACACCATGTTCATCCTCCTCCAGGCTTGACACTGAACAGCTAGCTATTGATGCTGCTGATGGTATGTGAGGTTTTATGCCCTCACAACGAGATAGCACTTTTCATATGGTATTGTATGCATTCCCGCTAGATGGCGGTCTCCATATTGTTGTCTGCGTATACCCGCCAGGTGGCATATTTGTTCTTGCTCTACCGGGTCCGAGATTAACTATCCTACGTTTAGTTTTGAGACGAGCGATCTGGTTCGCCGATTTAAATGTTAACGTATTTTTCTTGCTTTGCATGCCGAGCTTGCTGATTGAGAGGGAGTTCACGACAGGACGTGGAGTTGGAGAGTTGACGACGGCATGCCGTGTTGGAGAGTTCACGACAGGACGCGGAGTTGGAGAGTTGACGACGGCATGCCGTTTTGGAGAGTTCACGACAGGACGTGGAGTTGGAGAGTTGACGACGGCATGCCGTGTTGGAGAGTTCACGACAGGACGTGGAGTTGGAGAGTTGACGACGGCATGCCGTGTTGGAGAGTTCACGACAGGACGTGGAGTTGGAGAGTTGACGACGGCATGCCGTGTTGGAGAGTTGACGACAGGACGCGGAGTTGGAGAGTTGACGACGGCATGCCGTGTTGGAGAGTTCACGACAGGACGCGGAGTTGGAGAGTTGACGACGGCATGCCGTTTTGGAGAGTTCACGACAGGACGTGGAGTTGGAGAGTTGACAACGGCATGTCGTGTTGGAGAGTTCACGACAGGACGTGGAGTTGGAGAGTTGACGACGGCATGCCGTGTTGGAGAGTTCACGACAGGACGTGGAGTTGGAGAGTTGACGACGGCATGCCGTGTTGGAGAGTTCACGACAGAACGTGGAGTTGGAGAGTTGACGACGGCATGCCGTGTTGGAGAGTTCACGACAGGACGTGGAGTTGGAGAGTTGACGACGGCATGCCGTGTTGGAGAGTTCACGACAGGACGTGGAGTTGGAGAGTTGACGAAGGCATGCCGTGTTGGAGAGTTCGCGACAGGACGTGGAGTTGGAGAGTTGACGACGGCATGCCGTGTTGGAGAGTTCACGACAGGACGTGGAGTTGGAGAGTTGACGACGGCATGCCGTGTTGGAGAGTTCACGACAGGACGTGGAGTTGGAGAGTTGACGAAGGCATGCCGTGTTGGAGAGTTCGCGACAGGACGTGGAGTTGGAGAGTTGACGACGGCATGCCGTGTTGGAGAGTTCACGACAGGACGCGGAGTTGGAGAGTTGACGACGGCATGCCGTGTTGGAGAGTTCACGACAGGACGCGGAGTTGGAGAGTTGACGACGGCATGCCGTGTTGGAGAGTTCACGACAGGACGCGGTGTTGGAGAGTCGACCACAGGACGTGGAGTTGGAGAGTGGCATCTGAAAAGTGAACTTCGAGTTTGGAGACATCTACGCATGGGAACGGGGCGGTGTGTCCGCTCAGACTGGAGTTCGTGCATCGCTGAGTACACGAAAGCACTTGTATTCGTGAATACGAGAGTCTTCAGGTGGCTACGTATCGTAACGGATTTGTGTGTCCGGTTAGAGTGGAATCTTCTGGGAGTGAACCACTATATTGGAAAGTAGGCAGTAGTCTTTGTGATTGGGAATCACATTTTCTACGTAATTTTGCTCATACTGCATGTGTGCTGAGTACGCGGCGTCGGGGACGCCGGGGCTGACTTTGCTACGCAGCGCTGGACATAAGTGGGGTTGTCTATACAGCGTGGGGCACGCTGTATATTGCAGTTAGCTACGCGTGTTGTGCTCGCTGGTGGTGTACTGACTACGCGGCGTCGGGGACGCCGGAGTCTAGTTAACCACGGAACGTCACGCACATTAGTTAAGAGTTATTTATGGATCGTCGGCGGCGCCGCAGTATGTGCTGGCCATAGGATGCTGGGCACGCTGGAATCATGCTGCCAGGTTGTGGACTGCTACTCAGACTCGAGTGGTATATTTCAGGTTTAGTAATAGTGCTTATGACATGGATGTATGTATTCAGTTTTATTTCCGAGGTGAAAGTACGATTACTCCCGTTAATGCGGAAAGACATGTGTGTCTGGATGATAAGTACGCATGTACTTGGACTCTTATGGCGGAGTTATGTAGAAGAAGAATGGACGTCTTGCCTAGTTGCAGTGTTCGCTAGATTTTTGTCAAGACTCATTAGTCACCTCCTCATTCATGTTAGTGTAGTAATATGTATCATAGTTTTATCATTGTTACTTTTAGTTTTTCATTTAGTATAATATGTATCATAGTTTTATCATTGTTAGTTTCAGTTTTTCATTTAGTATAATAAATTATCATTTAGTTGTTAATGATTTATTATTTATTTACTCGCTCCTCTGTAACAATGAGACAACTCGGAGATGCTTCGTATAGAAGCACGATCCACGGATGGTGTGCTACGCAATGAAAGCTACGTCTCAGATACTCAATTTCTGAAAAATCTATTGCATAATTACCAACTCCAAGGGCTATATTTAATATTATCTAATATGTACCAAACCTATACGCATATAGAATTATTCCAATTCAGAACTAAAACGAAATAACATTTCAATGGATACCTAGTCATTGTGGTATACCTGGAAACGAGAAAGTCAATAACGTTGTGAAATAGGCAACATATTTGCAACCAAGATCTCTTCAAGTGATATCTCTATCTAATGCCTTTGCTTCAGTAAAGTCTCATTTTATAAACTTATGGATCAACAACTGGTTCTCTTCTGAAAAAGGAAAAATTTTACATTCCGTCCAAAGGAACCAAATGACCTGGAAATATACAAAAACTTGCCCAGACATATTCAAACATTTTTAAAAAGAGCCAGAAAAGGTAACATTGTCACACAATTGTACCTACACCGATTTCACATTTCTGATAATCCTACTTGTCTGTGGTGTAACAATCATGATGAAGGTCTGGAACACATTCTTGTATACTGTGCATGCATAAACCATAAAAGTAGTAAATTAAAATCATCAGTACCAGTTGCAGAAGACACAGCCCTGCAGTATATATTGACTACACCCCAACTCTGGCTGCTAGTAACAGGCATCTATAATGAACACCGTTCAAAATATCCCTCATTTCTCATGAAAAACAAAAACTGAATAGACTATATAGTGGACTTTATGTTCTCAGAAAACGGCTGGATACATTAAGAAGATTGATTGGGTGATTCTTTTGATTATACAGACACATTTTGTGTTATAATATGATAACCAGAAAGCTCAAATGCTGTTAAGACAGAAATATTTCAGTGTTGTAAGCAATGTTCTTGTTCTTGTTTTAAATAATACACAAATACTTAAAACCGTTGCACTTATATTACTTCTCCACAAAAATAGTTTCGTGAAAAAATAATACAAGTGACTTTAGGACCCTATTTTACCTAAACTGTTTTAGAATAGATAATTTATATTTAGAAGTTAAAGAATATAGGTACCAACATACAACTGTAAATTTACAGCAACATAGTCCTGTAACAGATTTTTTAATTTCCTTTTCAACTTCAAAGTCATTTATCTCAAAACTTACTAAATATCACTTGTATCACTTTGCTTCTGTGTGCCTCATGTGTATTTTATTATAGCTATGGTGAAACATTTATGAAATTAATTATAAGTTTATTTCATGATTATTTTGCAAAACTTAATTAGTTAGGACATAATTCTGAATGTTAGTACGAGTTTGCACCACATTTAAAACAGTGCAAATTATCACCACTGCGATCTTCGTGCAACCATTTCTTGCATGCGATGCACTGAATTCTGCCTCATTTGGGACCTTTCTTAGCGTAAAAGTGTACACTACAAACAATACAAAAATCATCATTCTAATCAAAACTATTGTCACTGTCATCATGAATAATTTCATCACCAGAGGAAAAAGATGACCTTACACATCTATTTTCTTCCTTAGTTGGGAAGATTTCTTTTTATTTCTGGTTATTTCTCGAATAGTTTCTTTTCTCTGTGATGTAGTTAAGACCTCCGCTGTTTGTGTTTTACTCCCAAAGAGTATAGGGTTTAGGTTTCCTTACTTGAGGAATAGGGTTGATTGTTTCCAGAAATGAAATCCCGTTATCCGTGCTGATGGAAGCAACTGTTGATGTAGATCTACAGCCACTAGCTCTGCTAGTGGAAGGATCTGGTGAATTTAGTCAGGTCTGAAGATTCCATTCGTGCTTTCAGGATTCTATATGAAATGCCATACATTCTCGCTGGAGCCCATAACGTTTTTCGTTCATGCTTTACATCTTCAGCAGTTCAAATTAAATGTGATTCTGACCAAATGCCCGATCTGTTTTTCTTTTGTAGTCTCGAGTCGTCGTCTGTATGTAAATGAAATATGAATTACATTTTTAATCATTAATACTTTTTGTAAAGTATCTATCACATAATATCTAAAATAATATAATGTAAAATATTATCAAATAATAACCTTTCCACAACATACTTTACGGGTTAAATAATGTATTTCTTAACCATGTTGCGTCTTCCTCCAGTTACAGGGGGAAGACGCCACAGACACTTTCTTGCCTAGCTTCATGCCTCGTGTGCGTAATAGAATGCACAACTCACGTATATAGCAGACATTCCATTTAAAATAAAACATCAATCTATGAACTTTAAATATAAGCAACAGAATATTACAAAGTATGTATTCACCAGGCTAGATGCTCACAAAATCCAAAATAACGGCGATGAAAGGACAAATGCACACGTTTCATGTCCACCTCATCAACACTCTTCAAACTAGAAGGTCAGTGCTGCCAACTGCTGACACATAAAAGAACTATAAACAACGTTGCGTCTTCCCCCGAATTGCATTATATATGATTCATATATAGGCTAGATTTTCTTCTCTAAATTTACCTCAGAAGCCCCACTAATACTTTGCCCAATCCTGATGGTAGGATCTAGGCCTTCTTTCTCTGGTAATCTATGGCAACGATATCCGCTCCTCTAGATGGTCCTGAAGAGGACAAACAGAAAACTTCTTCATAAACTTTCCATTTAATGTACATACCAGCAGTGATCTAACTTTATGATGGCGGTTGTTTCGAAGCAACTCTCCCTGCTGCCAGAATGGCGGCAGCGGTTAGTATCGGAATTTCTGCCAGGGATGCTGCTTACCGCTGTGATGTTAGCCGACATTTTGAGTATATTAGACCACTCATATGATGACATTCCTCATTTATTCTTTATCCAAAATTTGCTTTAGGATGGTCAGCATAAACAACCACACCTTTTCCTCGTAATAAATGAAAGGTCCACGTTCCAAAAGCTTGTTTTCTTTTCCTTCCTTAATTTTTTTAGTTTCTTCAATTTTTGCTAGAAAAAATTCTTTATGAAATAACATAGGCCCCTACACAACATAATGCATAGGTACAGTTTCCCTGGAAAAGGATGAGACGATTGAATATTCCTAAGTCTCAGATGTAAGACACTGCGCATGATCGGAGACCAGAGCACTGATACACAAGATAACGAATATTGAGTTACTTAAATTCAGGCTATTTGGTTTGTTACTAGCATCGTTCCGAAATTCACTTCAAAAACTGCAAAAAATATGATAATACTACGTAAATAAAAGATAAATATATACATAAATCGTGTAGTTAAATCGACAATGGACCTTGATGACTAGATCGACACTCCGCACAGAAAGGAACGCTTTCATGTCGTTTCAATAGCTCAGACGGTAAGACTTCTGCGTGTTGTGTAGAAGAGTGCGAGTTCGATCCTTAGTCTACACAACGATTTTTTTTGGTCTAAATAACGTTGATATAGCTAAGTAACGTTGAAATATAGTTTTACAAAGTCCTGAGATTAAGTGTTAATTATCGCAAACAATACAAAATTACAAGTTATAATATTATAAACGTTAATCTAATGAATGCATTTATACACACATATACAATGTAAATGCATATATATTAAAAACTAACAATTAAAATGAAATTAAAAAATATATGTAATAATGGACAAACTTTTACAAAGGTTTAGAGTCCTTAGGTTAAGTCATTTGTTAAGTAATTATTACAATATTTTATTAACAGCTGTAGCAATGTGGTGTCATAACTTGGGGTTTGTTTACTTAATGTAATTAGATTTAATTTGATTAGTTTCGCAACAATTGAACTTCCTGTTATATCCTGTTATTTAGATATTTAATTTAGGGTTGATTTATTAACTCTTACTATGCAAGATGCCTGTTATTTCAATAATTCTATATCACGTTAAATAGTCATTGTCTACACTAAAGTATTATCGTCATCCCTCATTTCTCATCGTAATGGCGAACCGACGTGACATGAGACAGCGAGTTATAGCTCTAGTTGAGGCTGGATATGGGGCTAGATATGCTGGCCGTTTGGTCGGTGTTCCTGGAAGTACAGCCGCGAGGTGGGTTCATCGTTACCAAAATTCAGGGGAGGTCGAAAATCGCCCTATTCCTGGGCGTTCGCGGATATCTTCATTGGAAGAGGATGCTCTTTTATTCGAGACAGTTCGAAAGGACCCCTTTCTGACTGCTAACGAAATAAGAGCAGCATCTAACTTTCCCGGCTCTTCACAGACTGTGATCAGCAGGTTGAGGAACCGCGGTATTAGGAGCCGGAGGGCTGCGCAAATGAAAATATTGGGGGAAGCACAAGCTGTCGACCATCTTGCCTTCGCTACCAATCGAGTGGATTTCGATTGGAGAAATGTAATTTTCTCCGACGAAACAACCATCTCGAGTGATTACGAAGGTCCTGTCCGTGTCTATCGTGAGGATGGTCTTCGACATGATCAGCGCTATGTGCACCGACGTGAAAGATCGGGGCGCTTTAGCATATCGTGTTAGGGGTGGATGTCTTACGATGGACCTGGCGTTATAGAACGCATCGATGGCCGGTTTAATGTGGGAACTTACGAGCACATTCTGGAAAATATATTCCTTCCCTCCGCTCGAGAACGTTTTCCCGAAGGAACATTGCTGTTCCAGCAAGATAACCATCCCGTGCACTATGCTGCAAGCATTCAAAGATGGTTTCAAAGGAGACCCGAGATCGAAATCATTAATTTGCCTCCGAAGTCACCCGATTTGAATGTCATCGAAAATTTATGGGCGGAATTGAAAAAAAGAGGGATAGCCACCTATGCCCACCGACGCCCTCGAAATCGAGACGAATTGTGGGATAAAGTTGTTGACACCTGGGAAGATCTCGCCGGGGATCAGAACTTATTCCACAATCTCGTGACATCTATGCCGGATCGACTTAGAGCTGTAATAGAAGCTGATGGCATGTGGACAAGATTTTAAGTTAACATGTCTCTTTTTGTTTCTTATGATTTTTGTTTGAGGAAGAATACTTTTAACTTCCAAGTAAGATTTATTTATTTTTTGACGAGGTTCAGCCCACTTGTAAGACCCAGAAATTGGGCATAAATTATTCCATATTTTTCGACAAATTAGACAGTCGAGGTACTCTGAACAAATTAATTACACCTCAATAAAAAAAAAGTTTTACCCGGGATCGAACACGAGATGTTTCGGTCATACAGTGGAACCGACACGCTACTATATGAGCTAACGAGACAAGACAGTGACAGCAGCAGTCCAGAATGTAGATCCCTTAGCAGGCATTTGCCGTTCGGTACAGTGAAGCAATGATATTTTGTGACTCGAGCTATGTTGTAAAATCCTGGCCTTAAATGGCTGTCTATTCGTGATCCTTATTCTGGTCCTTGTCCTTGTAACAATTCTTGTACTATTTGTCATGTTATATATCGTGACGTCGATATCGAGTGAACCGCGCTGTAGAACTTTAACTTCCGACGACCAAGAATCGTCTCATTCTTTTTCAGGGTAACTGTACGTAATAAGAATATGTGTGATATTTAGGTATTACTGCAAATAGTCATAATTATTACACCATAAGCCGTATGATTCTAAGAATTTTCTCTAAATTTCAAGTAACTATAAATATTTTGGGGAGAAAAGAGATGTTGGAAAATTATACGATCTAAATATCCAACCTTTTTTATATATGCTAAGTACGAGTGCTTACATACAAATTAGCATGCTATTAAAAAAGGTCCATTTCATAGTGTTTTGCAAAATATTAGCCTAGTATGATATCAACATATTTATAACATAACCCCACTATTACTATTGGTAGACTTCATTTGTAGGGATTTCCAATATTGATATTTGAAATAAGTGTGATTGAATGCCCTGACGCGATTAAAATCCACGGCCTTAACCTTCCTTTCGTATTCAAGACTAGTCACAGGTATGAAGTTCCTACCAGAACAGTAAATTTCAGTTGAGTACCACGAGGAGTATAGATGTCACCCGCGCCTCGCCCTGCTCTCGCACGCTACAGACGATACGTAGTTCACATAAACAACGCATAGTATCATTCTGTGGAGTAGTGTACAGTCGTGAATAGTTTGAGGAATATTTTTAATTTATATTAATATTTTAGATTCTAAAGTGAGCTATTCTGTTATTATTGTATTATTACGCAATATTAATAAAATGATTCCAAAAAGTAAACTCATCAGTTATTAAGTAATTATGAAAACAGTAGTGTGTAACACGTTTATTTTTTCCCAGATTATTCTTCGTTAACTGTTGACGTCTCGTGCTGCTATGCATTCGGTTGCATTACAGTCCAAGTTCAACATCGGAATTACGATACGGGCTTCCTAGCTGTCATTACAATAGAAATGAAATATTTTCTTGAAAACAATTATGGGTTTAATATCATGTGTCACATACGACATACACTATTAGATAAACAAAGTAGTTGTTCACCTGATGATAGAAATACTATATCTTATTTCAGATTTGCTCCAGTGAAACGTCTTGTGACTAGTGCTGCTTATGATTGGATTTTCTCCGGAGCGGTTGTTTGCGCGCTTTCAATCGGAGATCTCCGGTTACCTCCGATTGATGCCGCGCAGGTTGTATATATGCTGTGGCGCAGACATACACTTTCCTCTGAGCATTCCTTTCATCGGATCAGGTAGTGATTCGAGTCCGCAGACGTCCGCTTATCTCTTAAAATATGAGTGTAATTTTTTGTTGTTTGTTCTCTCTTTTTTGTTTTCCTCCCTCTCTCTTTCTTCGGATCTTTTTTTTTTTCCTGCTTTGTTTAAAGTGCTACGTTAGCTGACAGATTTTTTTCTAGTTTTGAAATTCATAGTATACTCGTATATGTGGAAGGGCGTATTGGTTTTATGTTATTGATCACATTTATAACATTAAAACTAAAGTGAAAAAACTAACGCAGAAGTAAAGCTTTTCAGAAGCGAAGGTAAACATTTATAGTTTTCCTGGAAACACTCGCTTATTCAAGAACATTTTCTGTCAATTATTATTCTAATCGGTTTAGTTTAACGTAAAATATATTAAGGGAGTTTCAGAATGTAACAAAAAGAATGTGTGGTTTACTGTCCAAAAATTATTTATTCAGATTCTTTACCGGACAGGATTGTGGTCATTGTGTTAAAGGGTGTCAGTATTTGAACGGTCTCTTCTAAAAATGTGACAACTGTCGAACAATGAGAGAGAATTTCACCCAAATTTAGGGTCTTATCAATTATTCCCTCTTCGACGACAAGATTCAAGGTTTGTGTACTACAGCCTAGATGGCAAAGATTTAATTTTTGACGGTAGCAACCATATTTGGGGCATTGTCCGTGACAACGGCAGAAACTATCTAGTCCTCATGAATTAATGACGTCTTCAATACAACCAACAGTTTAGTCGGCTGTATGACTTCCCTTGATGACAGATAAGGCCAAGAAGCAGAAGTTAATTGGTCACCTGTCACGTAGTGACCTGTTACTGTTACGTATCCCTCTTGCCTGTTGCAGGACCAACAGTCTGTTGTGAAAGAAACAGTTTTTGCGTTCTTTAATTCCGTTCGCAGTTTATTCTGAACGCTGTCGTATGTCACCTAAAAGAACCTGCAAGATTCATGTAAAAATAGACACAAATTAAAAGAAGCAACCAAGAACCCTGGTTAATTAAATTATAATGAATAGTTTTTATATTAGTCAGTTCTGCACACTATCACATCGTTCTTATAACGCAGATCACGTGCTTTATTTACTTACATGAGAAGCAGTGCTACGCCACGGCAGTGAATATCTTGGGTTTAAACACTTTAAATTTGGCATCTTCGAACAAGCCAAGTGGTTGCTTATTTTTGGATATACATAAAAAAAAAATTTATCCAAATTAACTTTTTCAGCACTGTTCGATGGGTATGCTGAGTGTACGAGCTGCTGTCCAACATAATTGTCGGCGCTTTCTTCAAGCTCGCGATTGTGCGATCGCTTCGAATGGTCTAACACAATCGAAGTTCCACCACCCTTAGAGTAAATTCGCCCACAAAGTTTACAGCTTGCGATTTTATTATTATCTTCAACTAAATTAAAGAATTTCCATGCGACGGATATCCGATTTGGTGCCACTTTATTCCACTCACAACTACCCTCAGTCCGTACGCGCCGGTCGTCCTTGAGCTCTACGTCCTCCAACTTCGCTTCGCTCCGAGCCACCGCATCCCTCCGTATGTTCCCTGTTCCACCTACGATAGTACCGGAGATCACCGGTGGAGATCTTTATTCGTAATCTTCGATTCCTCACCGGTAGCAGTCACTCCGATGAGCAGCACTACTTCTGACGTACAACGAATACATTCAAAGCACCAATAGGGGAAGTCGGGGGAATATGGACACCTTAGTACTATTTCGGGTGTATTATCTCTCGGTTTTTTCTAATAATTAATTTTACAGCTGTTTCTGAACAATTTAGCTATATTATATAAGAATCCTGACTGCTTAGTCCAAAACGTATGCAAGTAAAACTGGAAAATGCAAGTTAATGTGTTTTGCCCATATTTCCCCGAGTGTGGGGGTAACATGGGCATTAATTGTGTGAATCACAGTCAACTGAAAGAAGTGAAAAAAAAACACTTAAAATACTTGAAAATATTAACTATATTATATATTGTATATGCAATTCGTGATAGTTATTGCGTAACGCCATTAGCAGATGATATAACTCTTTGCCGATGAATGACGTTTGGAGATTCTAAAACATTCCAATCAGTGGAAGGAATTGTATGAATTGTAGGTATGTCACCTGCCAATGTAAGCATAAGCAGGAATGACACTCATTGCAGTGGAAAAGGGCCTGAAACTCGGAAGGAATTTACAACCCGACATACATTGACACATCTGTTCCATGCTTCTTTGACAATGGAAGCAAACTCAACCTTCGTAAAAGGTCCCCTATGCTACCTGAAGAAAGCTGTAGCACCACTGTTGTAAGTTTTCTTCAGAGGACCAAACATACCCTTACCTGCTGATTTAAGCGAGGCTGTGGTGTGTGGAGGAAGACAAAACATGCATAATCCGTTTTCTAGTGCAAAGTTAAGAGTGTCAGGATTACAACTATGTGAATCACGTCCACCTATTATCAAAATTGCAGGTGCATACTCACTGATGTTGAAATAAACAATGAAGTTCTTGATTATTAAGAAAGATATACGAGGTGTGATCATTAAATTAAGAGATTGTGTCTGCTGAGGGCGAAGGGATCACGTGATTGACACGCGTGCGCAGCAGTGACACTAGACGACCTTGAAGAGACACGACACAAAGTTTCGAAGCGCTATCTTCATTGAGACCTGTGTTACACAAGGTTTTGTTAGCACGTGCATCCGCGCATTTGCGAAATCACGATGGACTCGAAACTGGAGCAGAGAGCCAACGTCAAATTCTTTGGGAAATCGGGAACCGTAACCCATGGAATGTTGAAGGAAGCCTAGGGGAACGAAGTAGTGAGTCAGGCGAGGTGTTTTGAGTGGCATTCGCGTTTCAGAAATGGCAGAACATCGCTGAAGGACGACGAGAGGCCAGGACGACCACACACGTGCAACACTGCCGAAAATGTCGAAACAAATTCGACAAATTGTGCATAATGATCCTCACGTACATTTTGAATATGAACGACCACAACTCTGGAGAAAGAAATACGTCACTGCGCCAGTTCTCAGAGCTCTCGCAACACTCCAGTTTTCGACCCGTAATAAGATGGTCGTCGTTCCTCACCCCCTTATTCACCAGCTTTGGACGCCTCGACTTTTTTTTTTTTGTTTCCGAAGATGAAATTCAAGCTAAAGGGTCACCGTTTTGACACTGCGGAGAAGATCCAACGGAAATCGCAAAAGGTGCTTGACAGGCTTCAAGAATGCGACTTCCAGGAGGCATTCCAAAAATGGCAGACACGTTGGGATCAGTGTATAGCTGCCCAAGTGGACTACATTGACGGGGATGGCAGCCAAATTTAAATGAGTTAATTTTATTTCTACTTATGGGACAGGTCTTGGAATTTAATGATCACACCTCGTATCTCCGTTAATGTAGGCAGACTGCTTGTTAAAGTACACCTTACTGAGAGGCAGGCAGCTGTTCTTTCAATCACGATTTTCCTCACTTCTTTTATAATGATACTTGGAGGAAAGTAGTTCCCTGCTGCAATGAAGCAGGCCACAAGAGTAATGGTTTCTCCCTTTTTTAGGGCAAATGCAATGCACCACTTTGTGTTCTTTGGGTACAGTGACATCTTTCGCTCTTATAATCATATGTAGGCCATTTTCATCAGATTGAAGAGTCATTTTTAAGAAGTGTAATGCTTGCCCATATTCCCCCGAACATTAGCGCCCATATTACCCCGACATGTAGGGTTTACTTTCAATAGTTGGCACTACCGTAAACTATTCACAAAACAACGTCTGACGCAATAGAACGACAGTTCAAGATGTGTACTCTGTATCTATTCTATTAGATTCAAACTATTTCCTAAAGTTCATGTGTAATCTATTGCATATAACATATCTAAGATAAGTACTGTGAAATTGTAGTATACTTTGAAGTCAATAATCACGTTTCAGATGGCTATTTTAACAACAATTCGAGACAATACTGCACAGCGCGCTTCCCACAGCAACCATTACGATGCTCACTTTATACTAACCGTTATTAGCGAAGAAATATAATTCGTTGCAAGAGTTTCGGCATGAAAACTTAATATTGCCCATATTACCCACGTGCCCATATGCCCCCGAATTCCCCTACTGTTTCTTTTTACTGAACATAAAATAAATAGGCCTATTTCTTTTGATAAAATGGAAACGTTTATTTTTATTTATAATAATGATGCAATAATCATAATTCTATATTTTTATGGGTAAATTATTTTAGATTGGCAGTTACAAATTACTGTTTTTTTTTTTTTTTGTTATTCGTTTATTGTTTTCTTGTACTAAGGCAGTGGACGATTGGAGCACATGTTTGGTTACCACCCGGCTGTATATGCTTGTTGTCCTGATTCTCTGCATTGAGAGCTGCGATTCCACTTTCCACTCAGTAGAGATATAGTCCAAGCTCACACAACTTAACAATTACGGCTATAGAAAGTAAGAAATGCACAGTTCCAGAACAAAAAACTGGACCGATAAAATTGATGGAAATCCACCTGTATGTAGGCAACAAGTTCCACACAACTTTCCACATGTAGCGTATATCAGGCAGCTTTGTTTACTGCATATGCGCAGTGCGTTTTATCTCGAACTTCGTAAACTTTGGCGGGCCATTTTTTTCTGGAAAGGTACTTAAAGCATTTAAAATTGTACTTACTATTATCCTGACATTTATTAGTGCAGTCAAACACACATTTATTAGAAAAGTGTCTGACTCTGTTAGTGTTGCTGTCTCTTGCACAAACAGGGTAGTACTGGCTTCCACATTGACACTGGGAGCAAATTTGAGCCGAAGGAGAATCTGCGAGCATCAACACGCAAACTGCGCCTACAACAGAGTTGTACGTGTTGCTGAAATCATTGCAGTTTAAAGATACAGCAGAAAGGCACTGAACACTAAAAAAAAAAGTCAAACACCATAAAAATTGGGATAATAGGAGTTACTTCTATGTCTTCAGAACCGCGAATATGTATCTTCCGTATGTAATTTATTCGAAAAAATATATTGCAATTTTGTTTATTTATATTTTAATATATGAAGATTCCACTGCAAGAATGATGGATGTCATTTGGAAAACATTTTGCAGGAGAAGCAATTGAAAGTTTGAAATGCTTAGCGCTCAAAGCTTAACTGTCATTTTCCGATCATTACTGGACAATGACTATCAGTCTTAATGCCATATAACTCTCTATGTACATTCTATACATCTTAAGCTATGCATTGACAGTCTTGGTTCATTTTCGACAAGAAAGTGGCATCCATCATTCTTGCAGTGGACTCTTCATACGCATTATAAATGACACGCGAGAGGATATTAAACACAGAATAAATATGGAAACTGTCAGTTATTATTCGGTTGAGAAGGTTTTGTTATCCAGTCTGCTCTCAAAAAAACTAAAAGTTAGAATTTATAAAACAGTTATAATACCGGTTGTTCTGTATGTTTGTGAAACTTGGACTCTCACTTTGAGAGAGGAACAGAAGTTAAGGGTGTTTGAGAGTGAGATACTTAGGAAAATATTTGGGGCTGAGAGGGATGAAGTTACAGGAGAATGGAAAAAGTTACACAACGCAGAACTACATACATTGTATTCTTCACCTGACACAATTAGAAACATTAAATCCAGACGTTTGAGATGAGCAGGGCATGTAGCACGTATGGGCGAATAAAGAAAGGCATATAGTTGGGAGGCCGGAGGGAAAAAGACCTTTGGGGAGGCCGAGGCGTAGATAGGAGGTTAATATTAAAATGGATTTGAGAGAGGTGAGATATGATTATAGAGACTGGATTAATCTTGCTCAGGATAGGAACCGATGGCGAACATATGTGAGGGCGACATTGAACCTTCGAGTTCCTTAAAAGCCGCAATTAAGTAACATTTTAATTTGCATGTAAGACATGAAAAATAATCCGCTATGAAGCCTTAAAAGAAATGTTAAATAAACATATTATAAATGTATTATAAAAACAAGGAAGTAAATAAATAAAGCGCGAATAGTTTGAAAGAATGAACATTTTCTGAATTTGTAGGTTGAGCTTTAATTTGGATCTATTGATAATCTAATTAATACGAGTGATAATCGTGAACAAAAGCCACACAGTAAAGTTGTACAGTTCCCCCAAAAAGGAATGAGAAGATGGAATATTCTAACGTCTCAGATGTAAGACACTGCGCATGATCGGGTACCAGAGCGCTTTTACACAGAATAACGAATATCTGAGTTATTTAAATTCAGGGTATTTGGTTTGTTCGTAGCATCATTCCGAAATTCACTTTAAAAACTGGAAAAATATGGTAATATGACGTAAATAATAGATAAATATAGGTATACAAAAATCATGTAGTTAAATCGACATTTGAATCTTCATAACTAGACTTTCATGTTGTGTCAGTAGATCAGCGCTAAAGTGTTCTGCGTATTGTGCAAAAAAGAGCGGGTTCGATTCTGAGTCTATACTAACGATTTTGTTGGTCTAAATAACGTTGAAATGAAGTTTTACAGTCCTGAGATTAAGTGTTAATGATCACAGACAATACAAAATTACAAATTATATTATAAACTTTAATATAATGAATGCATTTACACCATTTACATATATTATACACATATGTATATATATATATATATATATATATATATATATATATATATATCCACTTTACAGCAGAACGCCGGAGAGAGCAGTGGCGTGTGCACAACTCGCTAACACAGTATAAAGGCTATTGGCCTGAGGAAGAAGCGAATAATACAGTAAGAGAAAATATAACAGTGGTTACAGAAAGAGACATCAGGAAATGATAAAGTAAGTGAATTAAGTAGAGAGGAAAGGAATAATAAGGCAGGCTTGAATCAAGTAGAATTAGAAATGAAGAACCAGGCTTTAGAAAACTTAAGACTAAAGGTAGAAAACATCAGTGAAAAGATAGAAGAGTTGATAACAGAGAATAACAAATTAAAGAAGAAGATGAGTGACTACGATCTCAAGATGAGGAAAAATAACTTAATAATTTTCGGGGCCGAAGAAAGGGGCCGGGAAAAAGAGATGGATACCTTTGAGAAAGTGAGAGATTTATGTGAAGTGATCTTTAATATCGAGTTGAGAGAAGAACATGTCAACCATACGTACAGGTTAGGGAACGGGTCCAAAAGACCTATCTTGTTGAGCTTTAGGAATACAAAAATAAGGGAAGCTATTCTGAATAACCTAGGACGCTCTGTGGTGCAGGAGTGAGAGTGGAAGCAGATATGCCATTTGAAGTAAGAAATAGAAGAAAACGGCTACTACCTTATATGAAAGCAGTGAGGGCGAAGGCTCACTTTGCTAAAATGTACGAGGATAAACTGAAAGTGAACGGAAAATGGTATGAACTGGAGTTTTGCCTGAGGAATGAAGATCATCCAGAATTTGGACTAACGAGAAGAACGAAAGAGGACAGTGGACATATTTCAACTTTGCAGAGGGAAGCGACGAGAAGGCAACAGAGAGTCGATGTTAGCTACATAAGCGGAGGGAAGGAGCAGAAGAAAATCATCCCAACTTCAAGGACAGAACAAGTGATTGTCGCAGATCAACACATGGTAACAGGAGTGATTAGTAATGAGTTCAGGAACCCACATATTGACGTACGAGGAATGTAAAGATGGTGACACAGCAAGGAGAAGACAACAGTAACGTGATCATGCAGCGTAAGCGGATTCCTAATCTCCATACAATGGCGGTAAGGTTAGCGCACTCCAGAAGCAATGCTGACAATAACGGAACAAGCAACACGGGCGCTAGAAAAAAGGCGAGAAGTGATAAAAAGAGAAACCAAGAGTCGGGAAGTGATAGGGAAGGAAATAGTGTAAAGAATAAGGGTGCAAGTTAAGTGGAAATCTAGTATGTGCAAGTGAAAGCGTGGAGGGGGGAATAAAAGAGGAATAGAAGAAGAAATAAATAGAAGGAAAGACAAAGACAGACATAAGGCAGAGACGAACAGTAATGAAAAGTCAGAACTTGCGACAGTTGAGGATTTAGCAGAGATATTTGACATGTGTAAAAAAATTGGGGATGTGATCAAAAAGTGCAATTAAAGTGAAAGTGGAAAAGATCGAGAAGTATAGGGGGGAGAGAAAGTGTATAAGCAGATGTGCAGAATAAAATATAAGTATTCATAGGAAGTGAGAATAGTGACAATGGATTAGATGTAAGCAGAATAGTGAGAAAGTGGAAGTAAGCGCAAATAGGAATGAGTGAAAATAGTGAGAAAGGGTTAAGAGAAGTGAACAAGTGACAGCATAAAGTTAGTACTAACATTTGAACGTTGGAAAAGTAAATGAATGAAAGGTCAAAGAACAAATTGGACAAATAATTCAATATGATAATTTATAGAGAAAAATTGAAATTGAGATTTTAATGTATAATAGTTATAGGAAAAGGGGGATGTGAAAGGAGTATATAATATTAGATATATTAGGATTAATGAACAAATAGAGAATATCAATTGAAATGTAGGGGAGATTGACCAAGGAACAAAAAAGGTACATAGTGTAATTGGGAGTATTTGTGTGAACGTGTATTGCAAATAATGTGTTATTGTAATAATATGTTAATGGTGGCACCGGATACAGAAATGTGCGGTACACCATTACATGTAAAGAAGTGCTGTGAAGAAAAAAAAAAAAAAATATATATATATATATATATATATATATATATATATATATACAGTATAAATGCATGTAGATTAAAATCTAACATTTACAATGGAATTTAAAAATGTAAAATGCTTTAACATGCACGAAGAAATTCATTTTATAGAATTATATTTTTTTAATATTAATCTCATCAGTCAACAATACAAGATGCAAGATGGAGGGATAGATATTTATCCAGCTTTTTAGTCTCACCTTAGGGACGTTCTCATTCAAAATACTCACAAAAAATAGTATAGCCTGGGTCATTTAGGAAGACGTTCTAAAAGGGGAAACATGCGAGTGAGAGTGCTAACTTCCCCTCTTCGAGAAGGCTTTCAATCAATTTTTTTTTTCATTTCATTTACTGTATTCTATAGATCTTACATTAACATTAAAGCTTTAAGATGTAGAATAAGTCACAATTTTGTAAGATTACAATTGTACAAATTTTTGTACTATATAGATGAGGGGGCAAGATATGGCATATGAGCTGTTTCACAGGGAAAAGAATGAGCTATCAGAAAGGGAGTTTGTTTCATGATGGTAAATATTATACAAATCTATTGACACGAAAGTTTATCTTTGTTCCCCCTCTATAAAAATTGGTGATTCCCCCTCTATAAAAATTGGTGATAGGCCTATAGCCACGACACGTAAGGTCTTGCCTGCTCTACTATAGTATAGCTCACCTCAAAATAAGTTATATGGCGCTCGGTAGAAAATATCCTAAGCAAATCTGTGATCGGTGAGGTTGCCGTACATTATCTTAAGAGCCCCCTTTGAGGACTACATTATCTACCGTGTGAAATAATAGTCACTTGTCAAAGGGGAAGAACATTATTTGAAATGACAATTATTGTAGGAGCACTATAAAAACAAAGACCACGACAAGGACAAAGATGAAGACGACGACAAAAATAATAACATGAGCTGCGACAAGCACTACAACAAAAATCACGATAAGGACCACGAAATGAACGAGGATAAGGATCACAATAATGAACAAGACCACGAACAAGGCCAAAGAAAATAAAGATCATTAATTATAAGGACCACAATAAAGACAACAATTGTCACGATAAAGACCATAACAAAGACAAGGATCACAACAAGGACCACAACAAAGGCAACAATAATCAGCATAAGGGCCCTGATAAAAATAACAAAGACCACGATAAGGACTAAGACAAGGTCAACGACAAGATCCATGATAGGTCTAAGTATCACGACGTGAATCACGGTACTCATCGTGGTCACTGTTGTCTATTTAATACTACTTATTGTGGTCTTTGTGTTTATTGTGTTCCTTATCATGATCCTTGTCGTTGCAATATCCTTTATCGTTCTTGTTGTCTACATCATGATCCATGTCGTGGTATTTGTTGTCTTTATTATAGTCCTTATAGTGGTCTTGGTCCTTATCGTATTTCATGTCGTGACACTTATCGTGAACTTTGTCCATAACGTGGTATATTTCGTAATTATTATCTTGGCCCTTCTTATATTCTTCTTGTTTTACTTGTCATGATCCTTATTATTTTTGTCGTGATCCTTGTTGTCTTTGACATGTCCTTCATCATGATCTCTGTTTTCTTTATCGTGGTTCTTGTTGGCATTGTAATAGTCCTTATCGTATTCCTTGCTCCTTTCGTCATGGTCCTGATTAGGTATTTTTTGTCTTTGTAGTTGTCCTTATCGTTGTCTTGGTTCCTATCATGGTTCTTGTCGTGATCCTTATAGTCGCCCATGTCGTGGCCCCTATCGTGATCATTCTCGTGGTGCTTGTCGTGGTTCATGTTAAATGTTATATGTTATGTTTTATTTAAAGACGCTCGCAACTGCAGAGATTATATCAGCGTCGCCGGATGTGCCGGAATTTTGTCCCGCAGGAGTTCTTTTACATGCCAGTAAATCTATTGACTTTTTTCTTGTTGTGGTGCTTGTTATCTTTGACGCAGTCCCTATAGCAATCCTTTATTTATTCTTTCGTGGTCCTTTCATGGTTCTTCCTTGGTTCTTATCATTCTCCATGTCGTGGTGCTTATCGCAATCGTTGTCGCGGTGCTTATCATGGTCCATGTCCTGATCCTTATTGTGGTACTTGTCTTTATCACAGCCGTTAGAGTTGTCCTTGTTATTTTCTCCATGTCCATTGTAATGGTTTTTATCATTCCACTTGTTCTTGTTATGATATTTGTAGTTGTATTTCTTGTCTTTGTCATGGTTCTTATGTTAGTAAATTTCGAAGTCCTTATCGTTGTCCATGTCGTGGTTCCTACTGTGATCCTTATTTCGTTTGTCTTTATCCATGTCGTGATCTTTACTGTGATCTTTGCCGTGGTGTTAATTGTAGTCCTTATCGTAGCCCATGTTGGTGTCCTTATCGTGATCCTTGTCATGGTGCTTGTCGTGGTTCACGCTGTGATCCTTATCCCGGTTCTTGTCGTGATCCTTATCGTGGTCCATATTGAAGTCCTAAATGTGATTCTTATTTTGAAGCTTGTCGTGTTTCATGTCGTGATCCTTACCGTGGTCTCTGTCGTAGTCCTTATCGTGCTTCTTGTTGTGGCCCTTATCACTTTCCTTACCGTGGTTCATGTCGTGATCCTTATTGTGATCTTTATTGTTGTCCTTGTCGTTCATATCTTTGTCCTTTTCGTGGTCCTTACATAGGTCGTTGATATCTTTGTCGTGATACTTATCGTTGTCCTTGTTGTTTTTCTAATAGTCCTTTTTGTGGTCCTGGTCCTTGTCGTAATCTTTATCGTGGTTGATGTCATGGAATTTATCGTAATTCTTGTCGTGGTGTTTGTCGTGTTCTTGTCGTAATATATTATCGTGGTCCTGATCTTTATTCTTATCGTGGTTCTTTTTGTCTTTCTAATAGTCCTTTTCGTGGTTCTGATCTTTGTAATCCTTATCACAGTCCATGTCGTGGTATTTATCATAATCCTTGCCGTGGTGTTTTATCGTGTTTCTCGTAATATATTATCGTGGTCCTGATTTTTGTCCTGTCGTGGTCCTTGTTGCTTTTGTCGTGGTTCTTGCAATGTTGCTTGCTGTCTTTGTCGTAGGATTACATTTGTCATTTCAAAATTAATATTGTTCTCCCACTCTGGCGAATGACTTTCGTGTTACGTGATATATTTCAAACTTTCATAAAAGCTAAACGATCAGGGACGTAAAAAGGGATCTACACCAGAAATAGAGAGACAACTGATAACATTTTGCACTGGTGTGTACTTTGGTATAGGATGCAAATAGCTCTACACATGCACGACCAGATGTCTTTCTGGCTACGTCGATATCGCGTGAACCGCGCTGTAGAACTTCAACTTTCGACGACCAAGAGTAGTTTCATTCCTTTTCTGTGGAACTGTACATCACGGTAAGTTGGTACTGATCAAATATTCTGCAAACGTGTTGTTGCCATTTCTCAGTTAATTAGTCCAGGCTTTCGTTAAGGTTTCAGTGAGTCAGGAGCTAACAGTTATAGATCAATATATTATAATAATGTTCATTGTTAAAGTATTAGTTTAGATTAGTTTAGTTCAATCATTATTTTGCAATTTCTAGCACTGCTTAATGCTATTTTCTTCATGAAGTGAATATTTTACCCCAGATCACATGTATAACTGATTGATCATTCCCATGTTAAAAACCGTTAAATTTGTGGAAGAGAACAACCGCCAGGATCGCCACCGTCGATTGGGAACGACCGCTATACTAAAAGCCAGGTTATGAACCGACGAAACAGGAAGTAGTTGGATGGGCGAGAGGAAAGTGCGGGTTAGAGGGGTAGCCTGTGCAGTGATGACACGTTGAGTGTGGGGGATGGAGGGGAGAACGAGAACGGAGCTTTTCATTGGACCTCGCCTGAAAATGTCGTCTGCTAACGAAAATCTGGCAACGGAATCACGGAGACAGTGCAGCCAGTTCATTTGCAGTACCACGTGCATTACGAGTCGCATTTCGTACCAGCGTCATTAGCTCGTGCTTTCTTAAAAACCGTAATTTTAATTACTAATATTGTTGATAATGTTATCGAGAACTATATACAGTAGTTATTTTAAACATATCGGTGACAAACACTGAACACGCTTTGAATCTCGCCCTACTATGTGGCAACAGAGCTCAGAAAGAGACCAACAGAACGTTGCTTCCGGTTTAGTCGGTTCATAACCTGGCTTTTAGTATAGATATAAGTACATTTGCTCCATTCAATTCAAATGAGATTTATAACGTGACTTCTTATACAGTCGCTAGATGGCAGCATAGTGAAATTAATCAAAGTTTTTGCTGTCAAAGTCTATAAGGCTGAGCAATCTGTTATATATGTGGTCAGGCATTTTACAATGACAGTGGGAAACCGTACTTGATATCTGAAGTAGGCAAGGCCTCATGCCCTTACAAATCAAGTTCAAGAGTGGTGGAAGAGATCCAATTGTTAGGATGGACCATTTCGTAGTCCATAACAATACCCAGTAGGTTGGATTTGTTTCTTTGTATAAACAAATGTCACGCCTAAATTTTTATCCTGTATATTTAATTCCATTTTTTATTGTAATTCAACACATTACGTATCTTGTTCAAGTTCCATATCTAAAATTCTCTCTTTCTCATACTTCCCGTGTTTATAAAATTTGTGAATATGCCCTATCTCTTTTCATAACATATATTCTTATAGTCCTTGAAATTTAAGTTCTGTATTCCTCTATTAGCTCTCTTACGTTATTTTTGACGTCATAATTAGTGTAAAAAGTGTTCCAAAAATTTGGACACAATTCAACGTACAATAAAGCTGCCTAAATCTTTATTACTAAATTGATACACATGTCAAGGAATGGCTGTGACACATGTTCAACAACTATAGTACTATGACAACTGCTAGAAGTTCTTCACTTTAGAATTCAAACATTTCTAGGGTCACGAGTAACGTTGACCAATACCTGTGTATGACTCAAGTAATAGCTGATTTTCCATCCAGACGGCCCTGTTTCGATCTCCAGCCAGGTCGTGATGAATGTTATGGTAGACAAACATACATTGCAGAAGGTTTTTTCGGGGTATTCCCGTTTCCTTCTACCATTCCACCAATATTCTTGATTTCATCTTTCATCTGCTATATAGTTAAAAATTGGCTGGAATTTAGTAATTGAAGAAGAACGGGTTTTCAATACTGATTTTGGAAGGGCTGGAGGCTCAGAGTCCTAAGAATTATTAGGCCACTCGTCTGAGGATGGAACCTGTATCTCTCAGTGGGATCGCCCACCTGTCAGTACAACATCGGACTTACGAATTCCAACCAGGGCGCCTGTCATGCTTGGACAATTATCGCATGTAGTTATAGTGCGCATAGTTGACCAAAGTAAGCCTAAATCCAAAGCTAAGCCAACGTTGACCAATGTGTGCACTGCCATGGTTACACACGACATTTGAATTCCTTCACGTACCTCCTCCAATGTAGCTGGTTTCCTCCTATACGAAATATCTTTCAGAGCCCTGTATAAGTAAATGGAATGGATTGAAATTTCGGTAGAAGGCACTATGGGCCAGCACTGCGATTTTTCACGATCTATTGCACTAACCCTTAAGGTAGGCGCATTCCCAAACCCACACCGGCTGATTAATCTATGGTTCGTTGCGTATCTAGGTTTCGAGCAAGCAACCTCCCTCGTCCCTAGGCCAGCCCTACTCGTGGGTCGCCAGCCGGGGAATGATGACGAAATGGAGAAATGTTGGCGGAATTATGTAGATACCTAATATGGGAAAAAACGGGAGGAACCCTAGACAAGCCCCCATCTGCGATCTTATCCGTCATAAGTGTCTATGAATTTTTCAATGAAAAATCCCAGACCTGATCGGATTCTAATTCGGGCTGCCTGCAAAAGTAATGGTTAAGTTACACCTCAGAAAATGCACAACCAATTAAATTGTTTAAAAAATAAGCTACTTCTACTTAGCCTGGTTGGCTAATGCAGTTGCATATCGTATCGAAATCGTTTCAGTTCACATCTACTATGGATAATTGGGTGAAACGTGGACATTAGGGTACAGTGGAAATATAAAGTTTGTGGAATCAAAATGCTATACCAGGGAAACTTTGTGGAGTGATATCATAAAGAACAATGCAAAATATATATTCTCTACGTTAATATTTACAGATGCCACAAGAACATCATATTTTGACATTTTCATAAAATTTTGAGGTTCAGACTTTTTAGCGAGAGAACATTCTCCAGTAATTTAATCTGAACAGGATATCAGGAACATGTTAAAAATACATGTTAAAAGACTCGGGATATTTTGGTCCCCTGTTGCTTCATCTTGAAGTGCCACAAAAACCTCAATTTATAAGAAAATTGGGAATAATTACAAAACTCTTAGGTATGATAAAATTAATATAATAAAATTAATGGGAATTCAGTCCTATGTAGCAGGGTATTTAAATCAGAATATCTCTAATTAATACACGAAATCTGACCTTCTGCCCTGTATTCGCAATGCCAGAGGGGCTGAACCCATCACCTACCTATCATGACGTAATGAAATATTATCTATGCGTCAAAAATGAATTAAAATCTGACTTCTAATTAAAAGAATCTACTGTTGGAGAGATTTCAGAAAGAGTTGTTACCAAAACTAAGGAAATCCAGGTAAAGGCATAAATTCTGAAAGTCAGTCATACAAGAATATTACAACTGATTCGTACTTACGATGATTAATACACAAACTTAATTAAGCCTTGTAAGAAACGACATAGTGACGACAACTAAAATGACAACATTCCAAAATTCAAAGAAGAAGCGAACAAACTATTGCAGTTAAAAAAAAAAAAAAAAAAAAAAAAAAAAAAAAAAAAAAAAAAAAAAAAAAAATTAATACTGTAGGCCTAATTGTGAAAAAGACCGACGTGTTCCAAAACAAGAAGGAATGTTTACTAGGAAAAAGAACAGAAAGAAGGATGATAATTAGACCTGCTGATTTAGTTATCACTCACTGTCAAAAAGAAATGAAAGAATAAGAATAAATCCTAACTAAAAAATAGATGAGCTGAATTGTAATTTTTGTCATATTTTATGTAAAATACTACTTATATATTTTGTCCCTTTGGATTCTCTCAAAAATACTGTATATTACAACCCCAATTCAGAGTCTTCCAAATAAAGTTTAGGCCTAAATATGTGATTTTACAGCAATTCATTACCTATGTAATGAAAACAAAATAATAGAATAAATATACAAACAGGCAAAAAAATTATAATTTTAAGAAACTTCAAAGCCCTTAGGGCACCTCAAAAATTAGATAAGGAAACTCCATGTATTTCACATTCCTAAGTTAAGTGAAAATACAGATTTTTGCAATTATTACATTTAGAAAACAGATTAAAAAAAAAACTTTTTCATGTATAGATTCACTCCACTCCAGTGGACATTTTAAACGGGATCAGAAATCGGGAGTGCTGCGTCAAGTCCATCGGGTGATTCAGCTTCCAGTGATATGTATCAATCCGACAAAGTAAAGCAAAGAAAGTAAGATGATAATTATATTTGGTTTGGATTTTCCTTTATAGGTGACAAGAACTGTCCAAGACCGCAGTGTGTTGTTTCTGGTGACATTCTTGCTAACAGTCGTCTGAAACCTTCTCTACTTAAGCGCCATTTCTCATTGATTCTCAATTACATAAAAGTTATAAATCTTTGCCATTAATTAGTTTTAAGGAGTTTCCAGTGTTAGTGCATAAAACGATAACAGTCTTGTTACCTTTTTCTTTTTTTCATACACATATTTGTACGAGAAGGCTCTTTCTTCATAATCCTATCTAAAAAAATAAATCGAGAAATAGACTTACTTCGTGCTGAAAGTGATGTGAGATTTCCTGTAACGTCTTTAGTTCCTGACTTCAAAGCTGTGTGCTATCGAAATTCTCATTGAATATCAAATGAAAAGGTAAGTGGCCTAACCTTATAGTAAAAATGTTTGGGTTAAGAGAGAAGTTTAAAATATTGACAGTACCTCCAACTTAAGCCCGCATAAAATTCTGTCGCTACGTAAAATATTTCCATAATATCTATAAAGTAATTCTCAGCGTGTTGAAATTAAAATGTGTGAATTCCAGTAATGTCACTTTAAAGATAGCAAAATGCGCTATTGTATTATTAACTTACCTATTTAATTTTGGTTTTAATGTTGTGAAATGTAAAATAAATGTGTAATTATATTTGAACTAATGTAGGCTAGTTTCGATATTTTAGGCCTATGCGTTGTTGCATCATTTTTGGAGAGCATACTAAGATCAGGCTGTCTACCATAACTACAGTAACTTCAAGTTAATTTAAGTTGTTAAGTATTATTTATAATACTAGTAAGATGTAACACAAATTCGGATTAAGATCGTTCTGAAAGTGGTTAGCGAGTCGAAAATGTTTGGGAACCACTGGATTAGGACAAAAAATTCTAGTGTGTACCTACCCCCACGCTCACACGATTTAACTCAAGCTACACTGGCGGAATTATGTGAAAAAATTTAAATTCCGTGTGCAGCTATCAAATTGAAGGTTTTCAAACGTCCCTCGTTTAGTTCGTCGAACCCAAAAATTTATGGATGCTGATGGGGAATACTTTTGACGCTCTCATTCGGGAGATCCCGGGTTCAAACCCCGTGGCGGACTAATCTGACTTTCGGGTTTTTCGTGGTTTTTCTCAGTCACAAAAGGCAAATGGGAATTGGAAAATTACATACCGTGATTCATTACCGCCTAAAACACCAATATTATGAACATTAATGAAAATAAAAATCACTTACATAGACACGAGCCATCCACAACACACAACAGAAACAGAAATCCAACAATAGCAAAAATTACTGGTAAATGCCTACCCACAGGTCTAAAAATACGTAATATGACGACAGATATTAAATAGTGTATGGGTATAAAAAACTTTAGAAAGTTCGAGCTCCAACTCCGAACTAATATAAAATATTCAACTTTACGCAATTAATGTTTTCAAATTCTTTTTCTTCGTTTCATGATTCGGACTTAAGCGCGTTCCAACTTCACAATTCAAACGGATTTAACAGAAATTCTGTCATAATAAAATTTAACTAAAGCTGCTGCGCATTTGCCTAAATTCTTCCAGTTTCTACATATCAGTGTCCCCCAAAATTGCTTCTTCAATACTGTTTGTTGTTGTTGTTGTTGTTGTTATTGTTGTTGTTTAGTCAACTATCCAAAGATAGGTCTGAACCTCACAAGTGATACCAAGAAGACACCACTTATGAGGCAACTAGGCCAGGAGAAATTGGGTTCCTTTCTCTCCTCCATTACATACATCGCCGATTAGCTACATATTACACTAATCAGACGTCAGATGCATACAAACAATTGTTTTTCCTCTGACACATATCGTCAAGTGAGATGTACTGCCTGATAATAAATGTACGTTTCAGCCAGAATCTCAATCAGAGGATGTTCAATACTTATGAAACTCAAATAAGTTAAACGTAATTGCTCCATGTGAATTCTTAATTCGTCTTTTATTCATTTTAGCTTGGAAAATGAACGTTCTTCAGATGCACTGGCCACGAAAAGTGTCAGATATATTGTCATAGCAATTTCCATATTGGGGAATGCTGATAAATAGAGGTTATGAATATTAAAATCTTTATAAATTTGATCGTATCCAGCATATTCTTGCAAAGATTTCGTATTCACTTCCAGATGTGCACCAAATTGGTGACGTTCAGATATCAACTCTGCGGAAATAAGGTCTTCATCGAGGTCGAATTCATCGAGATTTGAAGAAAAGTAATGGGTTGTCATTTTAAATTTTTCTCTTTCTGGAGGAGATCACAGCAATATACATTAGATATTTTATCTTGTGAATGAATATCTCAGCACCGAGATATTCAGCAGCATTTCCATAAAATCATAATAATTAACACTGAAAATCCAGAAATATCTGCGCATAAATTTGGAAAAGTTCTGGTGACGAGAGTTCTTCCCGTTGCCTAGCGAGGTGGCTCATGCGTTCCGCATTGGACTCGCATTTGGGAGGTGCGTGGTTCGATTCTCTTTCCGGCCAACCTGCCTGTGGTTTTTTTTCGTTGTTTTCCACAGTTACTTAGATAAATGCCGGGTTGGAATTTTCATTGCCAGTGTCCATTTCTCTTCCCCTCCCATGTAGAAAAAAAATTTAGATTTCATAACATTCATTTTCTTCATCTCATTCCATAGACATATTATTCAGGTCAGACGCATATCTTCGTCCGCTTACGGGGAGGGGGGCGTCCTCTCCACAACCGTTCCTGGGTTTCCAGCCTTCCGCAATATCTCTGCCAGGATTCATTCCTTAAGAGCACTTCCGAGGGCGCTTCGACACCTTGAAAGAGCCGTTGGAATGGGTCCTGTGCTGCTTGGTCATCTTGGCGGTATTAAATTAGGGCGAGGGAATAGGGAGCCCTCATTGGGGGAATGTGTGAGGTCACATGCGGCCGATGGGCTGGTACACCTCATCCTCATTCATCCCATAAAAAATTCGGGTTGCATAATAGGCCTCAGTATGGCCGATGTGCAAAGGATCGTCTCTAACTCACTCCTAGCCACCGTTACCTAACCTAACCTAACCTAACCTAACCTTTTTCCTTGTACAAAAAGCAAAATTGGGAGACTTTCCCGGAGAACGAAGACACCTGGTAACCTTAATTCAGTACACAATTTCAGTAATGTTTAGAAGTTCCTTCTTTTCATCCTTGGTCTAGCGGATACAGATCCGACGTTTACAAGTTCAAACCCAACAGATTTAAGAGCGATAATATATTTGGAGTGAATTTCTCTGACAGGAAAATTGAAATGTGAGTCCCGTGCCGCAGATTCATGACACTTCAAGAAACCCTATCTCTGAGATGTAGGGTGCCAGACAAAGTTTATCGCCATATCCCACTCACGTTGAAATTTGTAGGCAGCACATACCAGTCCCGTACGTGCGCATATATTTTTAGAATGTGTTTATAGCGTTACTATTTTTATATTTGTTTACTTATTATTTTCCACCATAATTATGGGAATTTTTTATACATTGGAGTGGAGAACGTAACAGAACTTAGTACAGCTAGGTCTGTATTCACTCCAATGGACAGACGGGGCAAGCGAAACATCCGCGAATTTTGATATGAGTGAGAAAAAAACATTTCAGAAATCAATAATATGTTTACTATGTAATTCCTTGCGACAATATATTGTTATGATTCGGCATTGGAACAATCTCAAAGCGAATAAAAGAATACTTTTATTACAACAAAGAGTGGTTATAATCGCCCCGGCCTCATACTTAACATGTCGGCATCATACAATAACGTGCGGTGTGCTTTTAAAACATAATTTTGAAGACCACTAGTTTGATATATTGTTAGATGGCTATTATTATTATTATTATTATTATTATTATTATTATTATTATTATTATTATTATATTTGTTGTTGTTTCAAATACGAGTACGTTCACATTCTTAACACAATATGAATTTTTAATCACATACCTTAACGTTCGGTGTCAGCACAAGATTGCAACCTCGCTTTTAGTCCACGTGATTAGACAAGTAGGTGTCATTTTATAATGTAAGCAGCTTATTGGTTGCAACATTGCAATTGAGGCGAGTGATTGGAGTGGCGACATAAGAAATAGAAAACAATAAAACAATTAAATTTCAAAGACCTGCACGATGCCGCTCAAAGACCTGGCGAATGTTAAGCATGAGACCGCGGCAATAATACCAATTCATCCGTGAAACGGCGCGCGGTGTCGTCATTCTCAAAGCAACAATGAACAGTGTATATTTGCAAGGAATTATAATTAAAAAATAATTACATTAATAGCAATTAATATCCTAAAAAAAAATAATAGAAAAGGTTTGACCAGTGTTGCCAATTCAGCGGTTTTCCCGCTAAATCTACCTTTTTTTGGATAACCATCTCGCGGGTAAAATTATATTATCCCGCTTAGCGGGAACACTAGCGGTTTTTAATATTTGAAGTTTCTGAAATGAAATTCATATTAGCGTTATTGTTGTTTCGCAAGTTTAATATCAGTCGATTCTAACAGTCGGACAGTAATAAAATGCAATCAAACGTTAAAAATCGAACGTCTGCTGCCGCCGTGCACTAGTACTTCACGTGACAATAATGACTGTAATATATAGAGATTACAGAATAGAGACAGGTTAAATTCAATTGTTTAAAGAATATTATTTGTGTAAGACGTGTACCGTGACAGTGTTAATTAACTATTGCCGGTTTTATAAATAGGCTATATCGGTACAATATCGTTAAACATTTCTCTGTACTATTTATCCATAAATAACTGAGATATAGAGTAGAGCCCGGCAAACTGTCGATGAGGCTTGCCCATGACTGTTTACGTCCTTGAGCGGGCTTACGCTTCGTATCGTTCGGCCGCCTGCAACCTTCCCTCACAAGCAGGCAGGCAGTGTGGTTGCACGTGACTCCCAAACAGTCCTAAGAGTGACCCGAAAGGCCTGTTGGGTTCCGCCGACCTGCAGCAGATTGCTGCTTTCAGATGCATGATAAATATGAACCAAGTCATTCAAACCTGACAAGAAGCCTATAGATATAGACAAACTACTGAAAACTTAATTTGTTGTCTTCTGGAACGTACCGTTAACAAAGACAAAGGTCCACACCTGTGGAGTAACGGTCAGCGCGTCTGGCTGCGAAACCAGGTGGCCCGGGTTCGAATCCCGGTCGGGACCAGTTACCTGGTTGAGGTTTTTTCCGGGGTTTTCCCTCAACCCAATACGAGCATATGCTGGGTAACTTTCGGTGCTGGACCCCGGACTCATTTCACCGGCATTATCACCTTCATATCATTCAGACGCTAAATAACCTAGATGTTGATAAAGTGTCGTAAAATAACCCAATAAAAAAATAAAGACAAAGAAAACTGTTTCTCGTCAACATAATATCCATTAAATGCCAACAGTTATTACACTATAAATTACTTGCACTTTCCTTTTCATCGTAGTAATATAAATTTAATGCAAACCATTCAAACTTTCAACTTCATAAATAAAAAGAAATCTGTCCCTCAGAATTTAAATAGCAAATCAATATTCTGAAGAACGAAAAACTTTTATACAGTTTACAGTTATTCATGAGGCTTTTAATTGTTGATAAGGAAAAAGTTAAACTGAAATATTTTTCTATAATAGTTGTTGATATTCATAATAATTCTTACCAATATCTTTTCAACATATTTCTCTTCTCTTCTCTTCTCTTCTCTTCTCTTCTCTTCTCTTCTCTTCTCTTCTCTTCTCTTCTCTTCTCTTCTCTTCTCAACTAGTCACGAGTTAGTCACGAGTTACGAAATGTTACTATTTTGTTGAGTCAGATGCACTTTGCAGGAATATGAAATGTATAATATTGTCTTATTACATCATGAATTCTGTAACGCAATAAATCGTAAAACTGTGTTTCTTTAATCAAGAAATGTCTGCCGTGTTGGACCATAATATAAAGATTTTTTGAAGTGACTAAATAGCCAACGAACTTAGGTTTCAAACTAGTACTGTTTCATCTTAACCAGCGCAGACTGGCTTCCGTGAATGCAAGTCACTCTACCTTATAATACGAGCAAACAGGCAGGCTTTCTTGGGTCCCGCCTGGACTGAACCTATAAAACCCGGGCTCAATGGGTTCAGGCTAAAAGTTAACCTACTTTGTAGCGTCACCGGAACCCAAGCCTGACGGCAACCGGGTACGGGCGTGAGTCTTGTGTGATTTGCCGGTCTCTAATATAGAGCCTTAATGTCGGCAATGATTTCGTAAAGAAGTGACTACGTGAAGTGCAACTTAAAGACAAATGCAATTGAATTCTGGAGTGAAGTATCCAGTTATAGGGGCATATCTGCTATAAATCCTTTTCAAGATTTGGTTGATTTTATTGTGCTTTCTTGATCTAATGCTCAAGTGGAGGGAATAGTATGAGGAATGTTGTGAAGTCTACGAAAACGGATGGGGACAAAATTATTAATGAATGCAATTCTGACAATACGGGCAGGTCTGGGTCGTGTGAACAAGTGTTGCAAGAATATTATCAGATAGCAACAGAGGTTTTGGAGAAAATAGGTAGGGCTACTGTACCTTGGCTACGTAGAGAAAATATGGAAGTGGACAGGCTAGGAATACTACGGGGTCCTCACAGTCACAACATTATATTCCTGCGTTAGAAGAATCAGATGGAGATGATCCCGGAGGAGCTGCTAAGTTGAGTGAGTGATTTTTAAATCATTAGCTTCTTATCAATACCAATTGCATGCGCATGGATGGGCAACTCGCGCTCCCAAAGTGCTAAAAAAACCTTGAAAGAGAGAAAGACAGACGGAGCCAGCCGCAGCAGTTACAAGTTGTTTGTAGTTTCGCTGCAAAAGCTACGGTGCGCTCTGGTGGTTCATGCAGGTGATAGTGATATCTATTCCATGATTTGAATTTCAGAATGTCGCATGTTACAATAATTATAGTAATTTTAGACAGACTATACCTGAACACATAACAAAATTATATTATTTTCTAGCTTTGTAAATTAGTTTAGTACTGGAAACACAAACTGAATATAACCTTTTCAAGATACAACAAATATAGTTGCTACACTTATTTATTATTACACTAGTTAATATTTCTTATTATAATGTCTTATTTGAAACGTAGAACGCTAGAATTTAGAAGTCTTTATACATTAAAGAGTATTTCTCTGTTCTCAGAAGGCAATAGTCTGTATTCGCAAACAATAACAAATTCAAGAAAGTAATATTTACATGTCACGGCAGATGAAATAAGCTTACTTCTGAGCTCTTTCTTTACTTTGAGAGCTTTTACACTTCTTTCTTGTATTAAACTCTGCCTAACCACATACAGTATACATATATAGAAACAAAGAGTATATTTGGAAATTCTGAATTAGGGAACATTACGCATAGTTCGATTCCTGATTTTGCTGGAATATGAGTGGCGTGCTGTTCTGTAGATTTATTAATTCAAGCTATAAATTTTCAGGATTTTCTATCGGCTGTAAGCCAAAAAGATTTCAGAAAAATTTCGATTCCTTGTCAATTGTCACTGTTTCTCCAAACTTAGCAGTGAATTCTGCTGTAGGTCTTGAAGTAGGGTCTTATATTTGATAAGGAGATTTTCTGATCACTCTTCAAGATTGTTTATAGTCAAAGAAAGTGAAGTTGTCTATGTTGTATATGATACTGTCACATTTCAAATTTATCCATAAATGTTCTTAGCTAGTCGATTATATGTCGTGCAATTCTGTAATTCGCACGCACAACGTGCTAATGATATTTGATATCAATCTCACCTTGTTGATATCTCATTTTTACCTTTAGCTGCTCTAAAGCAGATGCAGACAATATTTCTTTAGTAAAACCTTCACTGTTTATTTGTAACATACTCGTAAAATGTCATGCGTAAGAAAGTGTATTAGAATACAAGTTTTAACTCTCTTCTTAATAAAAAAAAATCTCCTTTTACTCGTCACTAAAGGGAAATGTTCTGGGAATTACATTGTTTTTCACTTAAAACGAGCCGCCACTTACTACAGAAGCGATCGAACTTGTGTCTTGAAAGAACCGCACACAGACAGTACAGCTAGTACAGAGTCCGTTCTACCTGCACTGAGATTGTGTTGATACTTTGAGAGCACGAGTTGCCCACCCATGTGCATGCGTATAAAATTCAACGTCTTATATTGTGCCGAAACGAAAGCATCATTGACCAGCCTCTGGGAAAGTTCAACGGTCTTCTTCATTTATAACAGTGCATTGGCCAGAGCTGTTAATTGCAATATTCTACACAGTGTCGGGTGGTTAACATCTTTAATACGACAGTGAATTTTCTTCGAGTCTATGGTGGCATTAATGGTGATAGTTTGTGAGTCGGCGACGGCGTATTCTACACGGACCTGTACCAGCATTCGGTTAACCCACTACTGTATAAAGTTATTAATGACTTGAAAAATGCGTTTCTGAGTTTAAGTTTGCTAGTTGGTGACTTAAGAATGTGTTCTTACCATTTTTAACTTTATTTACTTTCTGGGATAAAAATTAAGGACCGTACCATAAATAGGACGCTATGCATAATGGTCAGTGATACAGTAGTTCAATAGAATAACCCCTTTTTGAAGTTCAAATTGTATTTATGTGTTTATTATGTAGCAAATACATATACATATTAGAATCAGTGGCTCAACTGCCCTTCTCACACAAGTCTACGCATTGTACAACACTATTTTGTGTGGTAAGGGTAGAAACATTTATGGTGGACACTTGCTGCAGATGAACTTTGCTTTCCCCGTACAATTAGCACACCTTCGCTGAGTTTCATTTTCAACTGGCCATTGGTGTTTACCATCAAATCTTATGTCTCCTGATGGAATGGGAACAATTTTTCCTTAGTGTGAAAGTCACCCCATGCCTTTTCAGTACTGTAAATGCCAGGAGACGGCAAAAGTTGAGGAGCGGTTCTGAAGAGTTTTGAGGCTTCAATTTTCCGTACTGAAACCAAGCATTTACTACGGCAACATCATGAAAATAAGCGAAGATGGACCACCACTCTGTTGTTGCCGCTGTTGCTAATATTGGTACTGCCAACGCTGGTGCTGTTGTTTCTGTGTTAGCGCTGGTACTGCTGTTGCTGCTAGTGATGGTGCTGCTATTGCTGCTGCTAGCGCTGGTGCTGATGGTGGTGATTGTAAAAAAATCCGTAGCGCTATAGTCCATGAAGGGCCAAGACCGACCAGCCGGCTGCTGGTCTCACGTCCACATGCCGAAACAGAGGTGGACGATCATCCTACCAGAATGGATGTATCATGTGGTTAGCACGATGATCCCCCCCCAGCCGTTATAGCTGCCTTTCGCAACCGGATTTCGCTACCTATCGTAGCTCCACAAGTGCATGATGACACTGGGTGGGCACCGGTCCCATATACTGACCGAAATTTCATGAGAAAATTTCTTCCCATGAGGACTCGAACCAGCGCGCATTCCGTAACGCGAGTCCGAGGCAGGATGCCTTAGATCACGATGCCACGGCGCGGTACGTTGGTGGTTGTAGTAGTAATAACAGTACTTGTAGTAGTACGATGGCCTTCTAGCCTGGAATTACCTTCCCTGTCTTGGAAATTTTCATATATTAGCTTCCTTCTTTTCGGACGGCAATAACTTGTGCGAGAAACCCCAGCTTCATTTTTGTCTAATGTACTTTCAAAATCATTTGTTGCAGCTTTTATGTTAGAAGACTCTGGCATACTTTCATCAACAATGTCATCTTCATTGTCATCATTACATATTTTTTTTTTTTGTAATTCCGCTTTACTAAGTAGCATTTTACTGCCAAGATTATTCAAATTAGCCTCATGCTCGTCGTCCGATTTATCACTCTCTTTATCTGTATCATGGGACACTTCTGGAGAGGTCACATATAGGAATGTCGAACAGCGCTCTCGAGCTGTGAACTGCAGAGCCTTCACTCCTCCCTTACCGTGCAACGGTTGAACACAGGTAGCAGGCAGTCCGGCCGAATGATAGTAAACAAAAGCGAAAATTCGGCGGCTGGTACTTTGATAACTTTTATACATCTTACCAATTGATTAGGAACTCAGTTTAGATTTGCACTTGATGAACTCTGATAAACTAAGAATGTAACCTACATGAATTATGTTTATGATTATGATTATGATAATAATAATAATAATAATAATAATAATAATAATAATAATAATAATAATAATAATAATAATGTTTTATCTACTGGGTCATTCCATGAATGTTGTTCGTTAGTGACGAAAATAGGTAAATCATAATAATAATGTTGTTAATATCATGTTTAAAAAATATCAACTTTGTGTGTATGTGTTGTAGCAGTGCAACTTCAAGTTCAGAAACATAAACTGTTTTGATGTATAAAATTTATTACTTTTCGCGTGACTTGAAATTTGTTCATAGTTTTTGTTACAGATTCAAAAATGTCTCCTCCTCCTCGAGTTCCATCCTTTAGTGAAATGACATCTACAAGATCTCCATGAACATTGAAATCTGAATCGACACTCCTTATGAATATACTGTAGCTAGCTGCGCCGTATCTTTCCGGTCGGTACTTTCATCAAGAGCTATAGTGAGTAATAAATGAAAGTTTTCATTCTTGCTATCAGTTGTTCCTCCAAGTTATCTTCCATTTATGATACGCGCTCTGCAAAAATATTACGAGACAAACATATAGATTTAAAATCATTAACATATTCCGGACATATCCTTTTTGCAACAGCTATGAGACAGCCTTTCACAAATTCTCCGTCAGTAAATAGCTTTGAAGCCGTTGCAATAATTTCACAAATTTTGTAGCTAGCACGAACCAAGGTTATTCTACTAACACCCGATGATGATGGAAGGTTTTCTGAATTCAATCTTGATTTTAATTCTTCTACAGCCTTTTCACGAGTGAAACCGGATAACTTTTCTGGTCCATAAGCTTCAACATGACGCGTGGAATTAAAATGCCTTTTAATATTATGATGGCTAATGTATCCAAGTTCTTTTCTACATATTAAGCAATGTGCCTTTCCATCCTTTAAGATAAATAAATATTTATCTGTCCACTCACTATTGAATCGTCGTTCCATATCCATACCAGCCGCCAGAGTTGATAAACACACTGCGTACAGAACACTGCTACAGCGAGCTGACTGTCGTTTCAGCTCAGCTACGGTAGGAAACAGTATTAATCGTTTCACAGTTTGAGAGCGCTGTTCGACATCCCTGTATTAGACTCTCACTATTATTATTTTGATTTTCCATTAGCCCCAGAATTTCACTCACGGTTAGACTGGAAATAAAACAATGTAATGGAAACCATATACATATTATAAAGAATACTACATGAGTGTACACGGCATGGTGTCCTATTTTTAGGACGGCACTTTATTTCACCTTGTACCTAGCAACATATAAGACAATTTTTTTGTTGTTATATACCACATGAAAACTGAAGTATTCAACTCATGTGAAAATAAAAATCAGATTTCTGTACCACCATTACAGAGTAACTAAGAATGAACTTACACGCGGTGCGTCACAAAATACTGTTATCTGCCATCTTGTAAAAAATGAGCTGGTATGAACAAATGTTCGCGCGGAATTCAAACACTGCAACACCATAATATAATGTAATAATTTACCTTCTAAACAATGCCTCCAACAGTACTAAACAAGAAAAAGTTCCATAGAAATCAGTATTTTACGTAAGTCCTATTTTTAGGACGCTATGCAGTAATGGGTTAAAGGTTGGAGTGTTGGATTTTATTGGATTTATCAGAGCCCGTATGCCAAGGGAAACTGTACTTTCTTGTGGGTGTTTGATCACGCACGGTGCATATTATCATCTTTTACTTCTTATTCTATGTTAGTTAATAGCTCTCTCTCTCTCTCTCTCTCTCTCTCTCTCTCTCTCTCGGAAATTTATGCCGTTATTAGACTTTAGTTTTCAATGTCTTTAATTATCCTCAACCTCTTGTTTGGGGTTATTCTTATGTATATACTGTTCTTAACTTGTACAATATTTGTAACTCCTTTTCTCTCTACTTTGTTTGTATTCATTAATTTGTTATGTTTATGATGGCTTTTCTTATAAGTACTATTGTTAGAGGCAACCAAAAATCTTGAATGATACGATCCTTTTTTTCCCTCCTTGGGTTTCTCCCAGGCACGCCAACACGACACTACTATGTTCAAGGAACTATGTAGTCAAGTTGTGCGTACATTGGTTTTTAAAGTGTCCCGGATTCTAAGCCTTATTATTATTATTATTATTATTATTATTATTATTATTATTATTATTATTATTATTATTATTATTATTATTATTATAAAATTGATTAAATAACCACACATTAAAATCTAGAGATTTTTGTTCGAAAATGGCGGGTTTTCGAAAGCCATCTAGCGGGATTATATGAACAACTGTTGGCAACCCTGGATTTGACAGATGAGACTAAGTTATAGGTCGTGCACTTCCGGTGTAACATAGCACACACATAAAATAATTGTGAACCAAAACGCTCTTACTCATTTTTGAGCACTTTACTTTGCATTCGTTTGCAATATCAGCTGGAAAAATTCCTGACAAAAGGTGAATTTTATATACGGGGCGGGATGACGGAAATTTTTTATACGTATTATATATTATTTCTTAAAAAATGCCCCAGTTACTGTAGTATCAATTTTCACATCTGGATTTTTAAAGTTATGTATATTTTTATATTAATAACTTTTCTTCACTGACGTTTACATAGAGCGATTCTCCAATGCAATATTAAATTGCCTATCATGACATATCTGTACGTGTTCAAGAATGAATACATCGTGCAGTATGATTTTCTATGAATTAAAAATAAATAGATTTTCTTATCGACTTTGTGTGTTGATTACGAAAATGTACTTAGTTTTTGTCCATCACATCAGAATATTCCACAATTCGCAATTTTATTTTTAGTTAAGGGACGAGAGGACTGAATTCTCAGACTTCCACGTTTCTTGACAGATTTTCTTAAAATTCCTACTGTCAATTAACAGTATTAACAATAATAATAGCCTATTACCAAATTTGAATTATTTGGACTAATAATAATAGTAATAATAATAATAATATTAATAATAATATTTAATTATTTAACCTGGCAGAGTTAAGGCCGTAAGGCCTTCTCTTACACTCAACCAGGACTAATAGACATTCAGTTACTTTTTTAAATATTTTTATACGCAAATAATTCCAATTACAGTAATCAGACGTTCCATGAACACTGTTTTCTAGATATAACATTAAATGCAATAATATTTATTTTGATTATAACTTATAGTCATGGAAATACTTATACGCAAATAATTCCAATTACAGTAGGCCTAATGAGACGTTCCATGAACACTGTTTTCTAGATATAACATTAAATGTAATAATATTTATTTTGAGTATATCTTATAGTCATGGAAATACTTTTACATTGAGATGTTTAGTATAACTGATTTCATTTAATTATAATATTTTTAGGGGAATTGTAGATCCTACTTTACCTAATTCAGGTACAATTTTGTCAGAAACTATCGCAGTTATGGAACTTTGCATATTTATAGCTTGGATCTTTCTGAATCTTTGTGTATTTTTAAGTGTGTTCATACAAAAATTAATATTTTTAATTATTTTTAACAAATTTTGTTTTGCTGCAATTTTAAAGTAATTTCATATATCTCTCTGTAAGTTGTTAGGTTAATGTGGATATGAATTAAATATTTCATGTTCTCACCGCTGTCGCATGCCTGGCCTGTGTTTGACACTGGTAGAATTTTTCCATACCTTAGGCCGGGAATATACGGGCGCGCTACGGCAGTAATGCAACAAGGGTCGAACAGAATTCGAGGCCTCGTTAGCTCGTTTGCACGCGATTTCAATGCCGCGCAGCGATCCGTTTCTTGTCGGTTTTTCTCGCGAACACAAAGGGATTCGTTGCCGCAGTGTGGACGGGTTCGTTGCCGTTTGTCTCGTGAAGCGCGCAGAGTGGACTGAAGTAGACTGGCCCTCATAAATTATGCCCTGTCTTGTGGAATCCTGGTGATATTGACTATTATAATAAAAACAACGGAACGTGCCAGTGAATAAGCAAGATGAGACAGGGTTCCAAAACGAGTGAAAAGCAGGATGATAGTACAGAATTACTGGCAGACGCTGTTGGAATTATGCAAGCCGCTGCTGAGACGTTAATTTTTTAATTAGTTATTTTACGACGTTCAATCATCTACTAGGTTAGGTTCTATTTAGCGTCGATGAAATTTGTGATAGCGAATTGGCAGTTGACGAGATGAGGCCGAGGATTCGCCACAGATTACTCGACATTCGTCTTACGATTGAGGAAAACCTCAGAAAAACACAATTAGGTAAGCAGCCCAAGCGGGAATCGACCCATGCTTGAGCGCAATTGCGGATCAGCAGGCAAACGCGCTACCGCCTGTAGGCCTACTACGCCGATGGTTTCTTGGAAGGTTAAGGATCACTGTCGAACAGTGTTAAGTCAAATCATTTTGTATTTTCTTTTATCGAAAATAATAGCATATCACGCGACTAGGAAAGGAATTCAGCAAGCTATTATGACATTCAGGTGAAAGCAAAACGAAACTTCTTTCAAATACCAACTTACTATGGAGAAGAACGTTTTCATTCATCTGCACCTTCATTTGATGTCTTATTCCCAAATGGGTTACCCTAGACGCCTAGATAACCTACTCAATCAATAAAATTACTCCCTCAACTTGCTATGCTTCAGCTCCCGAACCACCGCAACGTCCCCCGACTCAAGTCTTCTAAAGCCGACTTTAATGACAAAATCTCCAATCCTATTCTTACTACAGTACACCCTGTCACTTTCGGATTTAAATTAAACTCTCTTGGCTCTCCCCAACATCATCCAGTCAAAACTCCGTCTCCAGAATGTTAATCACATAGGCTACTCCGATAGTCAAAACCAGCACGTTTAATGTCTTCTGTTTTTTTTATTTTTATTTTTAATGAGTTGAATAACAATTTTTGTAGTATTTGCTGTACATATTTTGCATTCCTATGTTTTATTTTAAAATACTCGTTTTGACTACACTTAAATTAAAAACATCATTTGGCAAAATCGGCCTGAGTAGCATAGTTGGTATAGCATTGACCTTTTATGCTCAAGGTTGCGGGTTCGATCCCGGCCCAGGTCGATGACATTCAAGTGTGTTTAAATGCGACAGACTCATGTCAGTAGATTTACTGGAATGTAAAAGAACTCCTGCGGGACAGAATTCCGGCACACCGGCGGCGCTGATATGACGTCTGGAGTTTGCGAGCGTCGTTAAATAAACCATAATTTCTTTTTATTTGGCAATCAAATTTTGACTACTCGAAAAAGAAAATGTTTGTAGTTTCATTGTGTGTGTTTCCTTATTACAATGCGACTTCGAAATATTATTGATTTTTTTTTTTTTTGTGTGATATTTCGAAATTTTTAACTGTAATTCCCTCTATGTCTCATTATTTGTATTGCAATTAAAATATCCCCATTAAAGAAGCACATTATGTTGGTACTATGATTTAACTCGTCTTGATATTTTTCTTTAATTGCTGGGCAAACTTCTGGAATTATTTCTCCGATAATCTGTTTTGAAATTCGCAAAAGGTATTGAAGGCTTGTAAACGAATCCCCTGTCACCAAGAATCGTAAAGTCATTGCGAACCTGGAATATTGACATATACAATCAACCGAAAATACTGTTTTACATGTTTTGTTAATTACACAATAGCATTCTTCAAAGGATGAACTGAGTTTAGTACAATAAATAGGCCTACTGTCCTATCTTGACTTCAGATTTGTTCTCGCACGTTGGTGGCTGATTTTTTAGTGTGGCCCAATTTTTATCAATAATTATCCAGAATTGTGGAAATCAGCCGAGTAGTCGTAATGTTTTTATACTGGCCGCTTATTGAAAGTTTATTACATTTAACAAATTATTCCCTAGCAGCTTCTTGTACAGTCCGTAGGTCTACGTTTCTTTCTGTTGAAAATGTATCCTATTACTACCAAAGCGCAAATAGCAGTTAACAAAGCTTCCTCGTTTTCCATGGTCGTGGATCGTGCTAGATAGAATGGAACTAGAAAGGTGTTCGAGGCTTGCGCGCTGCTCAGATGGTTCGTACCTGCGCACCGCTTGTCCAGAGTGCACAATTTCCTCCGCGCATTGCATGTAGTGCCGCGTTGCAGCGCGTCCGTGTATTCCCGGCCTTAATGAGCGGCCGCTCCCTGACTTTTGTATCTGAAGTAAATGCACAGGATGTACAGGTGACTGTTCCTTCTTTGGTATATTTATGACTGATTAAAGAGTTTTGCAGACAGTATGTCTCCGCTACTAAGGTCTCAATTGCACGTACAGACGCAATAAAACATGTGTACGTAATTGCACTTTGTAGTAGATTTTAGAAATTATGTGTTTTTTTATGATTTTTTAAAAATTCTGACGTGATGGGGCTATTTGAAGGTCAGTTTCGAATTCAGCACTGTTAAGAATCAGCTATGAGATCAAAATCATCAGAAAAAAAATTAAAATGCAGCATGCTGAGAGTTCTTTTTAAATAAAGAATCGAATTCGGAAATTTTATTATTATACGTATTATTTATTATTTCTTAAAAATGCCCCAGTTACTGTAGTATCAATTTTACATCTGGATTTTTAAATGTATGTATCTTTTTATACTAATTACTTTTCTTCATTGATCTTTTACATAGAGCGATTCTGCAATACAATATTGAATAATAATCTATCGTAACATTCAGTACGCATATAAATCGCCGGCCAGTCGGAGTAACGACCGGCAGATCAAAGAAAAGGTTAAAAACAATAACAGACCTGTCGATTGCATACTGCTCTAAAGAGATGTTGCCGCGTCTTTTTCAAACTGCAGGGCGTACAAAGGAGAAACACGCCTACTTTATAACTAATAATAATAATAATAATAATAATAATAATAATAATAATAATAATAATAATACTTGTATGCTACCTAACTACATTAATTAAATAAATATATGTAAATTACAGTTATTAATTACCTGACATCCTAGCTCTCATCTGAACTGCTTCCTTCACTGTCATTGTCACCTACGCTTATAATGAACGAGTCTCTGTCGTTTTCAGAGTCGCGAATAATATATTGGTGTTCTATTTCTCTTGTCCTGTTAACACACGTCCACAATTCCGAATTTATAAGTTCAACACATTCTCGCATAGTTCTGCATACACTGTCACTACGTGATGGAGTCACATTTCGTTTTCCAACTTCATGTTTTAAGTGCGCCCAAATAAGTTCAATAGCATTTAAATTAGTCATATGGGGGCAACCGCAAAACCTCATGGCCGAAATATCTTGTAATTTCGTCAATGACAAACTCTCTACTGATATTAGCTTCTTTTATGAGTTCAAGCAATACAGATATAGTGGGGAGTGGATTGGGTACTTCTAGATTGTGTTGCACCATGAAGCTAATAACATCATCCTTTATTGTGGATCTATTTGGTAGACTAAACTGTAGCCTGGAATGATAAGCAGCGTTATCCGTTACAATTATACATGGAGGGCTTGTTGGAAGATTTTTCATTAATTTGTTTGTAAACCAGTCCTCGAAAATTTCAGAATTCATTTCATCATGTGAATCTGCTTTGGAGTTACCTGTATTTCTAGCTGAAAGGAACAAACAATTTGGAACCCAGCCGTCACTACTACCTGCGTGCAAAACCATAATTCGTTTCCCACGAGATACAGGGGCATTGAAGGCACATGAGCAACTCCCATCATCCCAACCTCTTTTGGGGACATTATGGGTGTCATATCATGTCTCGTCCAGAAATATAATTTTATGGCCTGCCGATCTTTTAGAATGAAGTGTGTTCAAATATTTGTACCTCCACGTTACTATTCTCGATGACTCCATTATCACGCGTCTTTTGTCAAGAATTCAGAACCTGAATCCTAACTTTTTCAATAATTCTCTCAGTGTTGTTTCTTTGTAGGGGATTTCACACTTGTTTTGAAGTTCTATTAATAATTCACTAAGTGTTGGCGACTTTCCACTATTTAAAAAATCATTCACCGTTCGATGAATCAGATCGCACGTGAAGTTATCAGCTTTATCAAGTTTATTTTTATTTTTACATTTTTGGGTGTTTTAGGACCTCTGTTTACAACTCTGATTACGGCTTGCCTACTTAATCTAACAGCTTTTGCGGTCCCTGTAATCGGTCCCTTGCCCAATTTATTACTTTTGACGTAGGCATACACATTACAATTATTTTCTGAAACTGTTTATTCAATGTCTCCATACATTTTCTACCTATAATTGTCTTACTTCTACTAGTTGAAGGAACACACGCATTTACATTACTTTTAACTTCATCATCGCCTTCCCACGGTCTCCACATCTTAAATATTAACACCAACTTATAACTTCCACTTGAAATGCTTTACCAAATTGAACGAACATTTGTTATTAAAAAGGGCAACCTTGGTGTTTTTTTCCAGGGTTTTCCCTCAACTCAATATGATCAAATTCTGGGTAACTTTCGGTGCTGGATCCCGGATTCATTTCACCGGCATTATCACCTTCATCTCATTCAAAATCTAAAATGTTTATAAAGCGTCGTAAAATAACCTACTAAAAAAATAGTGTCTCAGACATAGCCATATCTTTTGATATATATGTTAAAAAAACTGACAGAACAGAGAGTAACATATATTTAGTTTGGTGTAAAATTTCTTTCGAACAAAAATAAGTAACAAATAAAAAATAATGAAAGAGAATATAAATAATGATTTTGAATAGGCTTGAGAATCATGAATGTCTACGGAAATATTAATAGTTAATATGATTTGTACCGTGAATAAATTAAGGTGAACGGTGAAGTGTGTTCAGTAGGACTTTTTAAAAATATTATTGAGTTTGTTTCTATTGTCATGTATTATACTAGATGGCTTGTGTTTACAGTATGTCACTCATTTATGATTTTGATTAATCTTTATGATATTGAATCATGAATTCATAATTATGTAAATTTCCAACCCGGTATTTGCCTTCGTAAACGAGGGAAACCATGAAAAACCCCAGTCAGGTCACGAGGTTTGAACCAGGGAGGGACCTCCTAAATGCGAGTCTCAAAATTTCACTATTAAGCACAGCAAATGCGTTGTAAATATTTAAAATTTTTAAGCTGATCGAATTCGGTATAAGCGAGTAAGTATATCTCTTACTGTTATGTCACAGATATCACTCATTCACGGAACATTTAGACTTGCGCAGCAACATCAGAAAATGATATTTATTTTCACTTTCAGATAAGCAATCTGCAGAAGTAACGAAGCAAGGAAATAACGAACCAAGCACCACATTAAGGATTTCCTTAGCTTTAAAATAGTGAACTTTACATACAGCAAATAATATTGTAATAATTTAGATAAGATCAATAAAGTTTTAAGAACATGATGTTTGTCAGAGTTTGTTTCTTAAGCAGTATCAAAGTCATGGTAAAGCAAATGTGCCAATGGCACACATATTTAAGTCATTATTAACATAGCAATCAAATAGACTTTTAGACGACTTAAGGTTAAATTTGATAAGCTGGTGACTAATGAGAATAGATGTTGCGGCTGTAGGCAGGCAACAATTTGATCATCCGAAAAATTTTATAGAAAACATAAGAGAAACTTTTCCGAAAAATGCTACACACACAAATGCGAAAATACTATTAAAATTATAAGTTATTGGAAATTGTTACTTAATGCAACCCTCTAAGCCCAAAACCACCAGCATGCCACAAAAATAGGCATACACAACATACATTGCTTCTACTCAAAACGTGAGGCGTTATTACAAAATCAATTTCATTCTTGAGATTAGGATATAAACATAGCCTATATATTAATTTTTTGTAAGGTACACATTTCAGTGCCACGCAGTTTAATCAGATCAGACTCAACACTCGAAGATTTGAAGGTAATAATTGATATTAATATATTATATAACTTGATTTATATTTCTACTTTGAAAGGCGGGTTAATTACATTATTCTTATAATATAACCATTGTTTTAAGTTTTATTATGTTGTGAATATTTAGCTACATTTATAAGAAAAAATTGTATGTTTAATTATTTATTTATTATTATTTATTTACCACTTATTTACTTCTTTTAATCTGCAGTATGTACGGTAATTTACAATTTATTTATTTATTTACTTATTTATGTATTTATTTATTTATTTACCTATTTATTTATTTACCTATTTATTAATTAATTTATTTATTTACTTAGTCATTCACTTTTGTTTTATTTACTTATGTAATTCTTTTATGTATTTTATTTATTCATTCTTTCACTTGTTTATTTATTTATCCATTTTATTCATCTATTTATTTACTTTTTAATCTACTTATTTTCTAAATAATTTACTTATTTATATACTTATTCATTTATTTACATAATTATGCCTATTTATTTATTTACTTATTTATTTACTTACTTAGTCATTCACTTTTGATTTATTTACTTATTTAATTCTTTTATATATTTTATTTATTCATTCTTTCATTTGTTTATTTATTTATCTATCTATTTTATTCATATATTTATTTACTTTTTAACCTCTTCATTTTCTAAATAATTTATTTATTTATATACTTACTCATTTATTTACATAATTATGCCTATTCATTTACGTATTTTTTATTATTTAGTCATTTGTTTTTTAATTATTTACTTATTTATTTATTCATTTATTTATATTTATTTGTCAGTATGTATCTGCTACTCCTTAAGAAGAAAATTTCTTTGGTTTGTATGTTGACTTCAGACATCACCAACTAAAATTCTTATGAAATATTTCTCGAAACTTCCTTGTACTTACCCACTAATAAGACCACGTAATATTTCATTGCACTGGCCGAGGTTAGAGCTTGTTCAACGTGACCGCCGTCCTATGTAATACTTTCTATTCTTCCTTTTAACTGTCTATAAAGATGAGATTATGTCATAATCTATGAGTCCGGACGGAAAACCACTTCCTTGAAAACAAATGATTCCTGCAGGATTCCTGTATTTCTTATATTTCCACAGACATCCTCTAAATAGAAATTCTTTGCGTCAATGAGCCACACCTTGGAAGTTGCGGAAGTTCTCTGAAGAAGAATATTTTAAACCACATTGTTTTGCTTGCGTGTACAAGTTTGTAATATCCTGTTTGCAAGAATTGTGCTCTACAACATATCCCGGCATTACATCAATCCAGTGAACTGCTGCATCAACAACTTTTTGTAATACTGAAGTTCTAATGCTGTGGAGTAACGGTTAGCATGCCTGACCTTGAAACGAGCGGACCCAGGTTCAAAACTAGTTGGAACAAGTTATTTCGTCGAGTATTTTTCCGACATTTTCCCTTAAACAATTAAAGCAGAATTGCTGGGTAACTTTCGACGTTGCACCTCGGACTCATTTTGCCATCTTAATTACACTTCCCCTCTTTCATCATCATCATCTCGGTTTCACTTGCTCCGATATAGTCGGCTGTAGCCCACCACTGAACTTCGATCCTTTCGTATGTGGTCATTAGTTCTGATGGTAGTGCTATGTTCCGTGGGATCTCCTCTGGAGCTCATAGTGCTTGTGGACCATGGCGATGCACAAGGCGCGATGCCTGTGCGGAATCTGTTCAGATGCACACCATTCTATACAATGCGCCCACCCACGCAGCCCCTCCTCTCAACGGAGTCTAATATATAGGATAGTCCACACCTGTGGAGTAACGGTCAGCGCGTCTGGTCGCGAAACCTGGTGGCCCGGGTTCGAATCCCGGTCGGGGCAAGTTACCTGGTTGAGGTTCTTTCCGGGGTTTTCCCTCAACCCAATACGAGTAAATGCTGGGTAACTTTCGGTGCTGGACCCCGGACTCATTTCACCTGCATTATCACCTTCATTTCATTCAGACGCTAAATAACCTTAGATGTTGATATAGCGTCGTAAAATAACACAATAAAATAAAATAGATAGGATAGACGGGATTCCAATGGGAAACGTTATCTGAAGATGTACGAACGTATAATTGAAGGTTTTCTCGGGATCTTATTTAAACTTGTCTCCTAGCTCCAACATGATAGGACAGATTTTCATAGCAGGCAAAATACTGGACTTCATAATTTTCCCTAGGGGACCGATTCTGTGCGAGCATTCTGCAGACGTGCCTACTGCTGCGTTGTGAGATCCTGAGTGCGTCCAGCAGCAGTATCCCTCCAACTGTAAATCGTTTCCAGGAACACAATACTTCCAGAAGAGACTCGGATTAGGCTTTCCAACATGCACTTCGACCAGGGAAGGCCGTTTCTTGAAGCTTCAAGTCCTGCGAAACTAACATCTCAGTGCTATTGAGGCACGAAATCGCCTGATATAAGTCCACAATTCAGTGTCTAGTCTATATTCTGTTCAAGGTAACCGGACAGAAGTGAACGGGTGTGCAGAAGGTCCGGAAAGCGCTTTGCGAATTGTACCTCTGTGATGGTGTGGGGCCGCGTAACTCGTATTCATAGACAAACAGGTGCATTCAATAGATACTTGCTGATCATGTAGTCCCTTTTGCACCCTTCATGGACGAAAACTTTGCACTTATGCAAGACAATGCACGTTCCCATGCTGCTTATTGTGTGACGGACTACATCCAGGAGGTCAGAATTTCAATCTTTAAGTGGCCAGCAAAGAGTCCCCACATGAGCCTTATTAAACATGCGTGAGACATGCTTGTAGTACGTCATATCCGAATCCGAGTTTTCACCACCCCAACCGAGCTTCGTGAGTCACTACAGAAAGATTGGAAGGAAATAACACAGGAAGATATCTGGGCTTCGATCAGGAATACTCATAGCGGTAATGAAGGCAAGAGGTGGCAATGCGGGATATTAATTATAAAATTAGCAATTTTTAAGTTATGAATGTATTGTTTCAAATATGTGATTAACAAATCCTCTGTTTTCATTTATGCAAAAAACACGCCTATACAGTATATACATATATTTTAATTTTTAATAAGATTGTGGTAACATTAGATTTATATAAGCAATCTTAAAGATTGGAAATAATTTTAAAACGATAGTAGAAGCAAATTAAATTTCTCCACATTCATATGTGGTTTCTGCTAAAAAAAAAACGAAGGTGTCACCGTTTCTTTTTGGAGTACAGTCTATTAAAAATAAAAGTCGTATGTTATAAAAATTATATTTTAATAAAGATCACAGTCTAAGCAGTCTATTTGAAAACCGGGTTTCGAACGTAGCCAATGTCCTTCAAACGTATGAGGTAGGGAGTAGCAATGACGAGAAATTGAAATGGTGAATGATGAAGAGTATCGGGAACTGTTATGATGGGGTATACTCAATGTGGCAATGATCTAAGATTTAGTTTTAGATTTTGATCGGAACATAAATACACAAGACGAGACGACAGATGCTTTTTAGTAGGTTTTTTAGTATGTTATTTTACGACGCTTTATCAACATCTTCGGTTATTTAGCGTCTGAATGAGATGAAGGTGATAATGCCGGTGAAATGAACCCGGGGTCCAGCACCGAAAGTTACCCAGCATTTGCTCAAATTGCGTTGAGGGAAAACCCCGGAAAAACCTCAACCAGGTAACTTGTCCCGACCGGGAATGGAACCCGGGCCACCTGGTTTCGCGGCCAGACGCGCTGACCGTTACTCCACAGGTGTGGACGATACTTTCTATGGTGCACAATTTCCTTCAAGGTGATCTGCTATTATTTTCGGAAATGTCACTACTCATTAGTTAGACTACATCACATTCAGTTTAAAAGTGAATTATAGAGTGATTTGAAATATTAATAAAAATGAACATACACATTTATACGTTTCCTGGCTACGATGAAAGAGTTCCTTCCATAAGAAGATTTTTTTTTTGTACTCGCAACTGCCGAGGTTATATCAGCATCGCCAGTGTGCTAAATTTTGTCCTGCAGGAGTTCTTTACATGCCAGTAAATCTACTGACATGAGCCTGTCACATTTAAGCACACTTAAATGCCATCGACCTTAGCCGGGATCGAACCCGCAACCTCGAGCACAGAAGGCCAGCGCTATACCGACTGCTCTACACAGGCCGACTCCATAAAAAGAGAATTGCAAATACACACACACACACACACACACACCACCCATATGGCGGAAACATAGCAAAGGTTGGGATTGCGCATGCTGATGCGATAGCGGCCGAGGCGTGTGACGTCATCTTCACTGCAGACAGCGATCGCAGCTCATTGCGTTGAGTACATTTTCTTTAATATAGGCTACCTAACTAGAAATTAATTACAATACATAATGAGTTATTGTGCGGTGTACGGTTGCAGTACTCATTATAGAAAAACCAGACGCAGTAATATTAAATATTTTTCATTCCCGAAAGATAAACATCTTCGTGAAAAATGGGAGAATTGTTGCAAACGCCAAGACCCTCTACCAAAATCAGACGCTCCACATTTATTGAAATTACACAGGAATCACTTTCTAGATCAAGGTTTAAATTTGAACGGATTGAACATTTCATTAGAACCCATTCATGAACTTCACGTGCATCCTCGTCCTCTCATACAAAATTAATTTACAAATTAATTCCTTTACACTTAAGTGACCGTGGTACCCAAAGACAAAAAGCTAGTCTGGCAGCACAACTATTTCCGAACAGGGTAGCAAAGGCTTTGAAATGGTGTGGTGAAAACGAGCTGTTGAAATCAAATGAATGGAAAGAAACTTCAAAGGCAATACAATTAACTAATGATTGGTTTGATTTATTTAATACCGTTTCTAAATTCGGTATCCACCGTGGGCTGCATAGTTACGGAATAAACCTTCAAGATCATAATATTATACTCTCAGGAATGAATGACTTCATGACCACAGTTAAAGTAGGAGAAGCAAACAGGAAATTACCTTACCAGGAGGTAATGCCAATAAATAATAAATAAATCATTAAAAGCTGATAGTAATTGACCCAGTGCTATGCAATAAAGTGAACTATAGCTTCTAGTCGGAAATCACAGATTTTCTCTGCATTGAAACTGCAAAAAGCAGGGACGACAACTAGTGATTGATAAAAATTATGAATAATTACTTTAGAGGTTATGAGGTTATGAAATTAATATTATTGGCCTACTGTATTTACTGCAACCTTCATCTGATTGGCTTTAAATCCTGCTTCGTTCGTATCTGTCAGTTAACATAATATTCCCTCTTTCCCCAGACACGATTTCCTTGTCCAATAGCATCGGTGTCAGACACTGCTGTACCAGTAGAGGAAAGTGAGGCAAGTATTCATAGGGTGACCAGACGTCCTCTTTTGTCCGAACATGTCCTCCTTTTTAGGCCTTCGTCTGGGGTCCAGGGGAACTTTAAAAAAAATAATAAATGGCCTTCTTTTCATAACTTGTATGCTTGATGTTTTGAAATCCTCTGATTTGACGTCTTTTTCAAGTAATTTGCCCGTAGGCGTCAGCACATCGACAGAATATTCTCTTTGCCAACGATCATATCATAACTCTCTTTGTTAAATCTAAATAAATATATTCTGTCCTCATTAATAATTAATTATAGTTCCCTTGACTTTCATATGTACTCGTAGCTAACTGTAAAATCATTATTACTAAGTTTTATCATATTATTTTGTAACAAAAGAGATATTAACATACTTTTAAGTATGATATAAGCCTAAATCTGTACTGTAAATATTTTTTAACAAAATAGATATTGACGTACTAATTTAAAGTATAATATACGCCAAACTGTGAATGAGTATAGTACGTTCCAGAAATATGGTCGCATTTTCCAGTGAATAGAGTGCATTCATTATTGAATCATATTTTCGCACAGGTGGGTTACGTCGCTTCCCGATTTCCCCCAGCCGTTTCTGCTGACCCCTCTGTAAAGGCTAGTGGCAGGGCTGTCTTAGCTTTCTTCTGAAAATATTTGCTGTTAGCAATTTGACGTCTATGTAATATTTAAAAGTGTTTAAAACAATTTAAATGAAATGTCCTCCTTACATAAGTAACTTTCACGTGTTTTCCCCTCTTTCTACGATATAACCATTTGGACGGACAGTAAATAGCATGTCTGGGTAAATTTATCTGTGCGGATCGGACAGAAGTGAAGATTGAATATACAGCACCTAAGGTATTCTATTATAGAGTAGGTGCAGCATTACTTCAACAGGCGCAGGATTATGGCCCCACCATGTCGACTGATTTGAGTGCTTTGCATTATTTCTTTTAGGATTACTATAAAACAATTTTGTTTGCCAAATATGCTACAACAATAGAAGAATTAAAGAATTACATTTTAGAAACTCTACATTAAATTTCATAAAATATGATTAAAACGTTTTCGATAATATCCACAAAATAAGTGATGTCTGTATCGAAACGAACGTACATCATTTGCAACAATTTCTTTAAAATATCCAGAGTTTGATTATTTTTCAATTTAAATGCATTCTACATTCATTCATTCATTCATTCATTCATAGTGTTCTGCCCAAAGGCAAAGTCTTTCACTGCAAACCCAACATTCTCCCGTCTTCCCTATTTTCTGTCTTCTTCTTTGTCTCCTCATATGATCTTGTATCTTAATGTCGTCTTCCATCTGAAATATTCTTCTACCACGAACTCTCCCGTTCACTATTCCTTCCAGTGCATCTTCAGTAGCAGTGGCAGCTCATACTTATTTAATGCCCAGTGCCAAAATCAGTGGTAGATCCAGGATACCCTAAGGGGGAGGATAACTCTTTTTCCTACTATTTCCTCCCTGGATCCGCCTATGGTCTGAACCAAAGACAAGAAACAAGAAATAAGCAATAATAATAATAATAATAATAATAATAATAATAATAATAATAATAATAATAATTAGAGACGAGAATTCCATGCGAATGCATTTTTATAGGAACATATGACATCATTCAAACTTAGTACTTATTAGGGTGTATCGAAAAAAAAATTGTTTAATGAAAATGGCTAGTGCGGAAAAGTTACGACTTGTGGCAGAAAGAACGTAGAAAAAAAGAAAATGGTAATTCGACAATATCCTGTGTCTCCGCATCAGCTCTAAAGTTTTGCGAGCTTAATGCTTTATGTCTCTTTTCAGTTTTATTCTGTAGTGTAGCTCTTCGCTTATTTCTTTAATTTTACACTCAGACATAACCCAGGACTCACTACGAGGAGTTGGCTGCACTTCCAGCCCCATCCTTCCACCCACCCTTAGTAGTATACTCCGGTGTCAAATGTTAGTTTACGCTGCATAGTCAGACTTCGTTCCGAAGCATGATATTTCTTAGCTAAGCACACTGAAGTATATGAAGGATTCCTACAGCTCACATACAAGTGGAGAATCCTACAAGCAGTTGTAAGTCATCGAGATTGAACAACTGGCCCTGGTTTCTTCCTTTCAAGCTCTATCGGACAATGGCCAGAAGGCTTGAGAGATCCCCAGAAGATACTCCTGGTCAGTAGGCCTACTAAGATCGGAGATCTGTTCCTCGTTAATTTTGTTGATCCAGGGTTCTTCAATGACTTTGAAATTCGCCACTGATTTTGCCTCACAATGGAGTAACTCTGTCCAGAACGTGTGCCTGGACCTTTAGTGATACCAGCGAAATGTTTCATGAGATAGTGGAGTGGAAGCTCATTTCCATGGAGAAGACAAATTAATCGTTGGAGTGGTCTGCCGATTTCCTTTTCGATTTCCAATCTGGTCTCCATGTTCAGAGGAAGGGGAAGGGGAATATAGTTCTTCTAGTAAAGTTATAATTATGCTTCTCTTCTTTCTCTCGGCGATATAATCGGCTGTCCTTTTTCTCCTATGTTAGAGTCATTCCACGTCAAATCGCACAGCAATAAAACACGACCTTCTCGGAAATGGTCGAATTTTTTTCATGAATTCCAGACATCAAATAAGGAGACCCGTATTTTTTATTTTCACAATTATTAATTATTTGTGTAGTTATGAATATTTGAAGTTACGCAAATTATGCGCGCACTGTTACATAAACTTGCTTGGAACTCTGTGTCTACATATAATTGAGATTTGCGGTTTGGCGCATTTGAAAGACGAAATACAACACTTTTTATTACTTTAGGCCTATCACAAATAAATTTAAAATTTGGCCTATTTTTAATCGTTTCTTTTTTAAAGCAATATTACTATATTAAATAGCCAAGTTAAAAATCTGAAAAAAAAATATAGACTTGTTCGCTGATGTATTATCTGTAAACTACTGCATTTATAAATATGGGATCGGCACCCATACATTTGTAACAATTTATTTTCCGGAGGCATGCACGCGCTCGCGATGCCCAGCTAATGAACTGCTTGCAGCCATAGGCTAGAAGGCTGCTCGTGGAAATTCCCCGTTGCATCTGATGTCACCATACTAATCATCAAATGATTAATACCTTAAGGAACAGTAAATATCTTATCTAAAATTATTTTATTATTGTCAGATCAGCTAAGAGGGGAAGCACTTCACAGTGTTGTATGTTTATACTGTAATATAGCCAGAGTTTTTGTTGATAGCAAGGCTGGGTAAGGCAGTAAACTTTATGACAGTAAACAGATGGCAGGAGAGAAAAATAATCAGTTTGGGTTTGAATTTCGCGCAGTGACGTGACTTCTATACAACATGAGTGATGGTAAAGATCGCGTAATATATAACAAGTGTTTAAATCCATTTACCTTCCTAATCACGCTTTTAAAAAGAAAAGTACACTAAGACGCGTAAGTCGCGACTTATTGATAAAGCTCAATTTAAAGGAGTCTTTGAGTGTGCAAATATGTGATTTGTTCCGTAAAAATCAATCAATTTCCGCATAGGTCAGGTGAAATTATATGTGAGGCCGATAGTTCTTGCGATATTAATAAACATGAATCAAATGAAAGTGCAGACAGAGAAAGTGATTATCCCAGTACTTCTTCTAGCAGTTCTATGGCTACAGTGCTAGAAATCAGTAATATTGACGAATTAAACAAGAATTTGATGTCAATAGAATCCCCTATCAAGAAAAGAAAGATACAACAAAACGATACCCCCGTGAAAAGTTTCAAAAGTAAAAGACTCCCTAGCATGTTAAGTTTTTCATGTAGAAGATGCATCATCATCCATTCAAAAGTCAGCGATATTTTATTTTTGACGGAATGCAAAGAAAGGTACAACCTGAAAATTACATAGTTATTGCAGACTTTTCTGAAAATTATTCATTTGTAATACAATATTCAATACTAGGTGTGCATTGGAACATATGCCAAGCCACAATACAATACAATTATTATATTATAATTATTAATCTTATATCTGAACTGTGACCGAACACGAGCGCTGCTCATTCGGTCTCAAATTTTGTTAATACTACTGCATCTCCTTTTTTATATTGATTGTATTATTTTATTTCTATTTCTCTTGTTTGTACATATATTTTTTATTCTGTATATTTAAATAAATAAATAAATCCTTTCGTAGTATATTTCACAGGAGATACAGAAATTCGTTACAAAAGTAATGTCATCTCAGAAACCATGAAACATGACACCGATCCCTTTCACTTTTTTCAATCCGAAGCAATCAATTTCTTAAAGCAAGAATTCAACGATATGAAAAAAATCGTCTACTTTTCCAATGGATCAAGTTCACAATACAAAAAAAGAAAAGAAAGAATTTTTAAAATAATTGCTTACATGAAGACGATTATGGAATTAGTGCTGAATGACACTTCTTTGCAATGTCGCATGGTAAAGGTCCATGTGTTGGCATTGGAGATACTGTTAAAAGACTTGCCACGAGAGTTAGCCTATACAAGATCCTATAACAACACCAAAAAAAAAAAACTGTTTGATTAGTCACAAAAACCTTTCTAACGTGTCATTTATATTTTGTCCATTCAATATGCACAAAAACCACACTGAAAATTTGCAGGCCAGATACCATAATCTAAAACCAATAACTCGTACATTAAAATTATATTCTTTCATTCCGTTGTCAAAAACTGAAGATTTAGTAAAACAATTTTCTTTCAAGAAAGAAGGTAGGCGAATGAAAATTTAAAGTGTGAATGAAAAGAAACATTTGAAAAGCATAATGTACAATTATTTGAAGATATCATAATAAGTAAATTAGCAGTGTTTCCTCGAGTAACTTGATCCGTACTGGGTGTATTGTTGCAACGTTCAGTCAATTATCCAGCGCCGATAAACCTCTTAGCGCGCTTTAACGCTTCCCGTCCACTGCTGCTGCGCCGACCGCTGCACATTGTGTCGTAAGTAATTAAATTTCCATTAAACTATTGGAGATCCCATTCTGATTTTTTCTGGAATTATTAAGAATACTTCAGTGCACCTAGTAGGCATTTTTTAATATTTTAATAGGGCTATTTCCCATTGGTGTTTAAAAATTGAATTATAAAATAATATTTGAAATAATTATATTAAAATTAGTTAGTAAATATTTAATAAAAGATAGTACTTTAAGCTTTTAAATGCATTTTTCAAAAAAATTTAACATCAATATCGTTAGAAATATGACTCTTTAAATGTTGCATTGTGCGACATTTTTAACGAATTTGAACATGTAATAGGCCTATTTTAAAATCATGTGGACTTAGAAGAAAATAAAAATACACTTGTTGGTTTATGAGACCCATAGAGTTGGTAAAAAAAAATATAAACGCAATCAGAAATATGAAGGTTAAAATTTGTATAATTTTGTGCGATTTGACGTGGAATGACTCGTTTGTGCCTTGTCCTTTCGGCCAACAAAATATACCGCTCGAATGAACTTATTATTAGGGGTTTCTTCTTTCTGGATTTTATCTCCAATCTTCATTTCTCTCATGATCATCTATCATAAGACCCTTATTCCTGGTAGATATTATTCTCGCGTCTTGTAACAGCTATCTCAATTAGAGCCACATCTCTCCTCGAGACGCCTGTCCTGAAGGCTGCTGAAGATAATTTTGGTACAGACAAGTGAGCCTGAGCGGGAGAGGGCTTAGATTCGAAGTCAGAATCCGCACTGCTTCATTGCTGTTCCAAGTGGTGCGAAGGCGAAGACTCAGAGCTTGTAACTGATGTCTGTTATCTCTTCCTTGGAATCCAAGTCGCACTTCTTCAGATCGATGGCGAATGGGCCTCTTCGCTTTTCTCTCTTCATTCTTAAATAGTGTCTTGGTCGTCACAGTGTCGATATTATCAATATCCATATTTCGTTAATTCCTCTGGCCTATTAGAAAGGATAGTTCTATCGATGCAACTTTTCTACTTAACTCACATTCACAGAGGCTTTCCGGGTCCGGGCACTTACAAGTGCATATATCAAACAATTTTTAACCTTTATTAATAAAACCTGCTCATGCGCCCTTGAGATTGGCCTACTTCGTTAATGCGACTTCAGAATATTCTGATATTTACTATGGTACAATTTCATCTTTTCCACTACTCTACGTTTCCTGATGGAAGGAAGGCTTGCTGTTTTTCAAACCTCGATAAGTTTTTCGGTAGTAACATGAGCGATATCTTGTATTGAAAGGTGTTTTCCACCTAGTTCGTTTGTCTTTGCCTCTCTGATCCAAAGAAAATGTGTTATCACATCCTTATAGGTTGGAAGTTGAGACTCTCTTATCGGTCCTTATGTACCGAACAAAGGACTGTCAGCAGTACGGCGAGTACTGAATTATTTTTTCCATCATGACAACACGATGCATAAGAACTATTGCATGTACCACTAAACCACTGATATGATACACGATTTCACAGGAACAACAGCGTTACAAATCTGGCCAGCGTAGCTTACCAAATACGACTGCTGAGCAGATGCTACCCTGACTGCCAGCATCCCTCTCTTCTCTCACCCCACAGAAGATACTGGTGCCAGATACTTCTCTTCTTGTACTATCTTCGCTAACTTTTAAAAGATATGATTGATGGGGGGTAGCTGTATAGGTATGCAGACTGTCTTTATAATAATTTGTACAAGATGCGTTATAAATTCGAATCTTCAGTATGGATGCGGAGACACAAGATATTGATTCAATTTAATTTTCTTTCTCCTGCAGTCTTTCTACCACTAGTCGCAACTTTTCCGCACTAGCCACCTTCATTTTTCATTTTTTTTTTCGATACACCCTAGTACTTATCCATTTCATTACTTTCCGGTTCCAAATATGTGTACTTTTCCCGTGCATATTTGCATGTTTTCGACTTTTTAGGGATAAAACATGCATAATGCATATTTAGGTAATTTTTAGCTTAATAATGCACATAATATACTTTACATTCAGTTTAAATGCATGTTTTAATGGTTTTGTGTGGTCACCTCAATTTCTCCATTTTATGTCCCTTATTTTAGCTTCAGGAATCAGGATTGAAGAAGAAAAAGAAAAAAACTAAATAACAGAAAAATTAGATAAAATGTTAAGATTTTCACAATAAGGTGTTAGAGGACCTTTCCCTGGACGAAAGTCCACTTTTACAACATTTTACCGACGACCCTCTAAACACTGCGTGTCATAAATGAATTTATTACGTTGGATATTTTGAGAATAGTAAGTAGAGAGGAAATATAGAGGGTTCAAGGAAATTGCCGACAAATAATTTAGGTCACAAGCATCCTTATTCAGGGAGGTTGTAAATTCTCTTCCTTTTCTAGTACTAGTACTAATGCTGATTCTACTACTATTGTTACTACTTCTGTTGCTGCTACTACTATTACTACTACTACTACTACTACCACCAATGCTGATTCTACTACTATTGTTACTACTTCTGTTGCTGCTACTAATACTGATCCTTCTGCTATTACTAGGCTGCTGCTGTTGCTGCTACTACTACTACTACTACTACCACTACTACTACTACTACTACTACTGCTATTGTTACTACTTCTGTTGCTGCCACTACTACTGATTCTTCTGCTATTACTAGGCTGCTGCTGTTGCTGCTACTACTACTTCTACTACTAATGCTGATTCTACTACTATTGTTACTACTTCTGTTGCTGTTACTACTACTACTACTACTACCACCAATGCTGATTCTACTACTATTGTTACTACTTCTGTTGCTGCTACTACTACTGATCCTTCTGCTATTACTAGGCTGCTGCTGTTACTGCTACTACTACTACTATTACTACTACTACTACTAATGCTGATTCTACTACTATTGTTACTACTTCTGTTGCTGCTACTACTACTGATCCTTCTGCTATTACTAGACTGCTGCTGTTGCTGCTACTACTACTACTACTAATGCTGATTCTACTACTATTGTTACTATTTCTGTTGCTGCTACTACTACTGATTCTTCTGCTATTACTAGGCTACTGCTCTTTCTGCTGCTAATACTACTACTACTAATGCTGATTCTACTACTATTGTTACTACTTCTGTTGCTGGTACTACTACTGATCCTTCTGCTATTACTAGACTGCTGCTGTTGCTGCTACTACTACTACTACTAATGCTGATTCTACTATTATTGTTACTACTTCTGTTGCTGCTACTACTACTGATCCTTCTATTACTAGGCTGCTGCTGTTGCTGCTACTACTACTTCTACTACTAATGCTGATTCTGCTATTGTTATTAATTCTGTTGCTGCTACTACTACTGATCCTTCTGCTATTACTAGGCTGCTGCTGTTGCTACTACTACTACTAATGCTGATTCTACTACTATTGTTACTGCTTCTGTTGCTGCTACTACTACTGATCCTTCTGCTAGTACTAGGTTGCTGCTGTTGCTGCTGCTGCTACTACTACTACTACTACTACTACTACTAATGCTGATTCTACTACTATTTTTACTACTTCTGTTGCTGCTACTACTACTGATCCTTCTGCTATTACTGGGTTGCTGCTGTTGTTGCTGCTACTACTACTACTACTACTACTAATGCTGATTCTACTACTATTTTTACTACTTCTGTTGCTGCTACTACTACTGATCCTTCTGAAAAACCTTTTAATTCACGAAGAAAACTGACAAAGAATTAATACGATCCTTGTAATTTTGCAAAACGTTTTTTGTGCTCGGTTGGGTGTTATTGTGATATTTAGGCATACATGAAGGCAAATAAACGGTCATTTCATATAGTGCAATTTAGTTCCAGTAGCAAATGCATTAATATATCATCTTTATGCTAACAACGCGATATCATCAACAAATCTTATCTATTTCTTGAGAAAGATATTTGCGGTAGCTTCCTATTGCTTTCCGCACACCACTCTCTCCTTCGCATCTTTTAAGACTGCGGACATAACATGAATAAAATTATTGTACGTTTTATTTCCTACGTCAGAAACTTCCTCATCTGAAAGTGTTATATTAGCACTACTGTACAATGAAGAGGCATTCCATCCCAGAGATGTAAAATAAAATGATGACACACTTCTCGTAACTTTATTAGTTGCAAATAGAAACTTCACCACACCTAGAAATACCTATGTCAAGAGAAATCCTGACGGATGCCATTTGGATGTGTGCGTAGTTATTATAAACGTCATTATGGCCTGTGTCGTCACATACAAATTTCTCCACATTAAACATAATCGTTAAAGCTGCTTTGCTCTACCTTACAAGAAAATGAAGCAGACAGTATTTCTCCTCGCTTTATAGCCTACGACAGCGAAAACTGAACAATTACCCAGCATTTAGTACCTTTTAAGCTGACTAATTATTGCATTAGCTACTTCAAACTTAAGGTACGTGTTTTATATAGAAATGAGATCTATCTTTTCTTCCGAAATATAGGTCACAGTCATTTATTTTTATTTACTCATTATAGGAATGTATAGAAAGAAGTATTAAAGTACTGAAAATTATAACCTATCGGTGCATTAATTTACATAGATCGTACCAAGGAAATGGATTTGGCACAATGTTTGTTTGACATATGAAAACGTTTCCTAAAATATAGGACGTTGAAAAGTAAACAAAATGGCGATTTACATGAAATCATTCAGTAAGAAATTAATGCATTACCTCGATTTTTCGTTACTTAAATTTTACATGTAACACAAATAAGTAATAAATTTAACATTCATATCTACATTTTATTGTATACCTCGTTTTTACCGTGACAACACTTTTTAGTTCTTTTTAGCATTCTGATTATTGTATTATTTGTCTTCATTATATGAAGAATTTTAGATAATAGTAGCTGACGCGCCCTTTTTAAACCCCACTAACCAACTTGAAATTATATGTAAGTTACACAATGCAGAACTGCACGCATTGTATTCTTCACCTGACATAATTAGGAACATTAAATCCAGACGTTTGAGATGGGTAGGGCATGTAGCACTATGGGCGAATCCAGAAATGCTTATAAAGTGTTAGTTGGGAGGCCGGAGGGAAAAAGACCTTTGGGGAGACTGAGACGTAGATGGGAGGATAATATTAAAATGGATTTGAGGGAGGTGGGATATGATGGTAAGGGTTATCATAATAGGCTCCAGTGACAATTCATTGTTGAGTTATAATTATTACTGTAAATGAGCGTGTTGTTGACATTTCATTACCGGTACATGCCCCTTTTTCCAAACTTTAGAATGAGATATTAAAATCAATCAATCTTAGCTTTTTATAAACATCCATTTAAAACAAAAGCACCACCATCTTGGCCCTCTTTAAATTTTGGTACATCATTCTTTCCTTTGAAGGTTTAACCCTGTCATCACCAGCATGGCTAAGTAGTTTCAATAATACTGAAAAATTCTACAATGTGTTTCATGGCAAGAACACGATTAAAAAGTTCATAATTAATAATATTATATAGTATATTATATATATCATATATTATAAAAAGAACCAAAGAATATGTGGCAATGTTTGTACATAACCTTCCACGTGAAATTTTATTGTTGATTGTACAATCAAAACTAGGTTCTTTATACGACTCTAGTATGTGACACAAGACTGGAAACTAGCAGACGAAAACAGACGGCAGACACTGAGAGCAGACGAATTGTTAAGAAATACAGAAAAATAATGCAGTGACAAGTGTAAGTACAGCTTTTATATGCACGGAAAAACACTTTCAACGTACTTATTTTATTCCATGATACTTATACAATTGGTTTATACCCCTTGTAATGTATTTATTTGAGGCGATTAAGTTTATAATGTACGGCACGCTGATCAACTTGAAAATAAAGGACCAATCAGCATGGACACTTCGCGCGTCATCAGCCCACTAGCTATTTGTTTGGCTAATGAAAAACGAGATAACCTGTTTCGTGCATAGAAGCCTTGTTGACGTAGGGTATGCTAAAAGGCAAAATTATTTTGTAACTTACAATCAAATATCTGACTATAATAATACCGGACAGCTAGCAATTCTGCGTGCGAACGGCGCAGGTGCTGCTACCTAGGCGGCAGGGTGTGCTGAAACCAGCAAGCTGTAATCTACTACAATGGAGATTGTTGCTGGGCTAGTAAATATTTTATTAATTAGTGCTGTGTTGAAATGTCAGGGAGTATAACTGCTACAATTACAGCTTTACAAACTGCTTCAAATCATACTCTTGATTTCCGAGGGATCATAAAACGTGACTCAATAAAATTCTTTAGTATGCCTTCGTCTCTGTGTTGATAGAAATGGACGTAACCTCTTAGGTACCACATACGCGAGGGGGATGGAAATAAAAATTACCTTTCTTATTTAGGCCTAATAAATGAATAGAAGGTAAAATGTATTGGAAATGTTAAGGTTTTATCAAATTAAGTTTTATTGTTGTCCACATGCCTTTACTAATTATCACAAGCAACAAATTACTACCAATTTTATCTTTGCAACCGTCAGCAATGGGTATACGAAGCGTTATTATAAATTCATTCTTAATGTCAGAATTAATTTTGTCTCACTTAAGCAAAGAAAAGTGAACATATTGAATAAGCAGTCGCGGACAGCCGATGAGGAGTGGTCCTCCAGCCTGGGGGTTGGGCGAAGGGCTAACAACCCATCACCGTAAAAACAGCTTGTTACGAAACCTCAGAATAAGATGGGCGAATCCAGAAAAGCATATAGAGTGTTAGTTGGGAGGCTGGAGGGAAAAACACCTTTGAGGAGGCCGAGACGTAGATGGAAAGATAATATTAAAATGGATTTGAGGGAGGTGGGATATGATGGTAGAGACTGGATTAATTTTGCTCAGGATAGGGAGCAATGGCGGGCTTATGTGAGGGCGGCAATGAACCTCCGGGTTCCTTAAAAGCCATAAGTAAGTAAGTAAAGCAAAGAAAAATATGTAACTTACCGGTAAGAATCAATTACGGAAAATAATACGAAGTATCCAATATTTCTCACAATATGCAGCTAATAATGACACATTAGATACTATTCAACATTTCTTAAATGTCTCGTATTATCATCCCACGTTGTAAAGAATAGTCCGATTCCCATGTTAATATTTGTTTTTTTGGTCCTAATGCCACACTTCACCACTACAGTAGATGTCACTTCCGCGACATTTCGCACTCACGTCAAAGCTGCTAGTATACAGCAGTTCGGTATTATTATGGTATTTATTACAATGTAGACAGGGTTTTCAACTCTCACAATGCCTTACCCGCCAGACTGATCTTACAAACCCGCTAGATATCCGCCAGATTTAGAAAATTACATCATGTTATGTACACAACTCTTTTTACGATAATAAATAATAGTAGAATCTAAATATTCATGTAGGCCTACTGTAATATCGTTTGACTCGCACACTGTATCCTAGTTAAATGATCTATATTCTGAATACTACCGTGTTCAGCAATATACAACTGAATGAGGTCTTTCTAACCGTAAATCTCACAAGTTTCTACCTGTAGCCTACATATATTATGTAATTAGTAATGCTAAGGATTCAGTGTTAACGATCAGTGAGTATATTTCTATTGTAAACAAAGTGAAGACGAGTACAATAACACTCGGCGCAATGGATAGCTGGAGAATGTGGTCTCACAAGGTCACATGCTTTTACCTCTCCGTGTGGTTGACCCGAGTGGGGAGAGAACAGGCTATCGCTTGTTTACAGTTACTGCGCTGTCTGTACATGAATACGTATATCTATGTTCCTAGACACAGTTGACTTGTTTGCAATGTTTTGATGAGTGAAATTCGATCTCTACCAATTACAGAGATAGAGTTCTATCAAAAGATTCACAGTCCTAGATAATTATTCAAGTCCTTAATAATAGCAGTTCTTTAGATATGATCCCTCCAAAGTGTCTTTTTGAGTATTTGCATCCATTAACAGATTTCGCACCAATCCTTGTTCCCTGGATACCCATAGCAGCCTATTTTATTCGACACAAAAGATAACTGTCAGGTGCTTTGAATGATTTCTTAGTGCCATCCTTGGCTAGGCTCGATAATAAAGGCTGAAATTTCTTTAAAAAAATTTCGGAATATAAAGTGAATTATCACAAAATAAATAATCAGGTTAAGGGAAACCCCCTTTTGTTAAAATTACTGAATTTTCGGGATTGGCCAAATATTAACATAAAATTACACGATTTGAAACTGATAGCCTTCAAGAATATTGAGTAAGAAATATCAATAACATTAATAATGATTATATAAGAAACAATATCTATGAAAATACTAACGGAATAAATAGGTACAACTTATTTTAGTAATAAATCAATTAAATTTAAAGTTTGTGGGTAACAAAAAGGCTAACTGATATTAAGCTGAACTGTGCTGAATTTTGTAGATTAACTCGTCATTTAAGTTAATGTTGCATCTGTATAGTTGAGAGTGGAAAGTAAAATCCTCTACAGAGAGAATATATTATTCAGTCTGGAGAAATATTTTTAATATTGCGTTCGAATTTCTACGACAGGGACGGGAAACAACCATTCCCAAAGAGCTTAGCTTCTCCCGCTACAATAAATGTTACTGTTGTACGTAGATACTCATGCTGACTGCTCTGTTTACATTACGAGTTTCCCACCCCTGTTCTGCGAACCATGTAAGTCAACTCTGCAAAGCAACGATTCTGGGAACAGACGCGTGATTGAAACTTACGGATGAGTTCAGGTGTGGGGAGTCTAATCTAGACCGTTTGGCTTCGTTGTCCTCTCGCCTTATCTACTCATATAACTTACACAAAGAGAAACTTGGATCACGTATGATAAAATGGATATTGACAGCTTAATTTTTAAGTTCAAACCGATAAATTTTGATTTTCTCTTAAAATAGTTTGAAATATCTAGTTTGCATCATCTACAATCTCAAGGGCAGCAAATTGTTACTTTCTTTTCAGATTGAGCTCCAATGTTCGGAATAGTCCTCACTACGTTTACAATCAGATCTCATCTTAACTGGGGGAGGTGTGACTACATAAATTCTTGTAACAAGGACAGCAGAGCAGGTTTAGCGTGGCTAAGACTGGGGGCATGGAAGGGTAATAAAATCGTCGACGAAGAAGGAGAGCGCCTTTGCCCACTGTGCGGGGAAAAGGAATCCTATAGACATATTTTATTGCAGTGTGTCGAATTGGAACATATCCGGAGAAAATATCTACCACCCTCGATGCTAAGTCAGAATAGGAGTTCGCTTGCATGTCTTGACCTCATGGGGAATAGAGAATACGAACAAAAGACTGGATTGTTCCTCTTGAAGGCGAGACAGATCAGAACTTCAGCTGTTGAAGTTTGTGACACAAACTGACGAAGGGATAATGATATCTACTCAGTTATACACTTTTATGTCTGTTTTAGGTTAGGATATATTATATGTGTTTTGTTTATGCCATTTTTATTTTAATCTATGTGTTCTTTCAGAGAGTGGTTGGATATAATCATAGGTGAGAGGGATGAAACCTACAAAGTAGGACTTGTTTTAGGTACAAAGCACGTACGTTCAGAAAATCCGTGCATTGGATTTCAGTTAATTAGTACTTTCTCTTCATATTTCTTGCAATGCCTACTTTGTATATTTAATAGATTCTGCAGAAATAAACTATGATTTTCTCTTCTTATCCTTCGAATATATCGTTTGCATCTTTGACAGAACTACAGCAGTAAACAGAGAGTTTATTTGTGAAGGTGATAATGCCAGCTAAATGAGTCCAGGTTCCAGCACCGAAATTACTCAGCATTTGAACTTAGTGGGCAAAGGGGAAACCTCGGAAAAACTTCAATCAGGTAACTTGTCTCAACCAGGATTTGAACCCGGCCCGCTTTTTTCACGATTAGGCGTGTTAATCGTTACTGCACAATATGTATTACTATTAGAGCTATTATTATTATTTTTGTCGTTATTGTTATCCTTATTAGTGATCATGATTTTGTTTAAGATTAGTTCTTAAATAAAATACCACAGTTTCTGCATTGTCATATTTCCAACCCTTCTAGCTACAAATGTTATAATAATCAAGGAAAACAATAAGCATTTTAGAAAAATACTTCCTCTGATGTGACATGAAAATGTAACAATTACTGGATTAGTTATTAGGTTACAACTTACACTCAATTCGTGTCTCTCTATCGTTAAAAAATCCATTTCATTGCCTGCGAAGCATATCTCAATTAAAGCGTACGTTCTAACAAATGGTTCACGTGGTGTTGCCGATATATAATAACCGAATATGAGGTGGTCGACCTATTGGAATAGGCCGAAAATTAGATTATATAATTAACGTCACAAACGAATACAAAATTGAAGGAACAGATTCAGCTCTGATGCACGCATGTCGCGTTGACGGTTGGGTGGCTTTGTACAAAGATATCCTCTCACAATATTTCGGGACACAGATGTGACCTGTTATTGCATTAAGAGCCTCGTGATCCAGATTAATTCCGCCATTTTGGACATCTCCCTTCTCCCCTCCTCCCCCGCAATTGCATAACTCCCGCAATGTGAATGACCTAATACATTGTTATGCAACTGCCATACAGATGTTGTCCAGGATTTACGAACTCTGTTGTGTATCAATGAATTCAATATTCTACGCAATATCAAAAAATCAACAATGAATGAAATTAATCAATTTATCCTGAAGATGATTTGTGCGTTCTACATCAGTGACCACAAAATGTGGTTTCTCGGATATCAATGATCAACTCAAGAGGGCGGACCCCAGAGATTTCATACTTCTTTATTAACAATATACGATAACTTACACAAAATTGTCCACACCTGTGAAGTAACGATCAGCGCGTCTGGCCGCGAAACCAGGTGGCCCGGGTTCGAATCCCGGTCGGGGCAAGTTACCTGGTTGAGGTTTTTTCCGGGGTTTTCTCTCAACAAAACACCAGCAAATGCTGGGTAACTTTCGGTGCTGGACCCCGGACTCATTACATCGGCATTATCACCTTCATATCAATCAGACGCTAAATAACGTAGATGTTGATACAGCGTCGTAAAATAACCCTATAAAATAAATAAATACACAAAATTATATTTCAATATCATATGACTTTTCAGTAACTGAAATCAATTCTGTTATGTAGATTTTCACGTAGTTTTTCCCTTATAGGTTAGTGGTCTGCCGACCGATCTTGATTGGTTGCAATTTAAACAGTCGGAATTTTCAGTCTTCATTGTTACAGTTGAAGAAGTGTGTTCAGTGCCGCCATGTTTAGCGATAAGTCGCTAAATCTTGGGAATTTTAAATCGGCCTCGGCGAATAATTTTGTAAAATAGGCCTACTATTAGCGACTTCTCTGCTGATTTTGATATTCTTCCACCTCTTTCTTTCTTTTAAGTTAAAACATTCAACTGAAGTCATGCACTTCTCAGTTTTAGAAGAGGCAAGGGCGCATGACTGAGTAGTCTAATGATTCGTACGTGGAAGCCCTGATCTCATACATTTGTGATCAGTGATCAGGGGTGAAAGATGCTGATTCAATGATTCTCACGGTTAGGTCTCTCTCAATGCTACTGCTCCAACACCCATAAACAATGGCAACTTTGTTGGCACGTGACGAGTCTCGAGCTCCAGCTAATTCTTGGTTCTTGCCCTCAACGTGGAGATTTTCCACTGCGAACCGATCCGAGGCAATTGAGTTTTACAATTTTGTGCCGACAGTTCGTGTGAAGCAAATGAGACTGTAGTTTTAGCTCGTTTTAATATATTTTAACATATAAGATTTAAAAAGTGTTAGATTTCACAAAAAAAATTATGGTCAAAGGTTTGGGCGAAAATTTCCACACTTACAATTTGCCAGAAAGTGTAGTGTCAATGATTGGATCAAGTGCAGTGTATTCACAATCAGCTGTTCCCACAGCTTCCACCTCAAGGTCACAGCCGTCAACAATACAACCAGACTCCGCAGAAGAGGTGACGACGAGGAAATTTTATTTTTCTCCGCATATGTATGTTTTTCTTATTTTTATTTAGTGATATTTATTATTACCTTTCTGGGGATTTTTTAACAAACTTTGGAGAAATTTAGCTACATTTTGTTGAAATATTAGCGAGATTGTAGGGCGATATGTTGGCAACAGTGAGTGTGTTGCGCTGTATTTTTATTTGCAGTTGGTTCGATTAATTAAAATGTCTTTTAAACGTACAGAAGAGTCCGTATAGGTCATTTTCTGTCAGATGCCTTTCCAATTCACTGCGGGCTAAAGCAAGGAGATGCACTATTACCTTTACTTTTTAACTTCGTTCTGTAATATGCTACTAGAATAGTCCAGGAAAATAGAGAGGGTTTAGAATTGAACGGGTTATATCAGGTGCTTGTTTATGCGGATGACGTGAATATGTTAGGAGAAAATCCACAAACTATTAGGGAAAACACGGGAATTTCACTTGAAGCAAGTAAAGAGATAGGTTTGGAAGTAAACCCCCAAAAAACAAAGTATATGAGTATGTCTCGTGACCAGAACATTGTACGAAATGGAAATATGAAATCTGGAAATTTGTGCCTTGAAAAAAAGGTGGAAAAATTCAAATATCTTGGTGCAACAGTAACAAACATAAATAACACTCTAGAGAAAATTAAACACAGAATAAATATGGGAAATGCCTGTTATTATTCGGTTGAGAAGCTTTCGTAGGTCCGAAAGTACGTCCATTCATCCATCCATCCATCCATCCATCCATCCATCCATCCAGTCATTGATACTACCAACCAACCATCAATCCATCTATCCATCCATTCATTAATTTAAAATGCATAGGAAAATCCTCTTCCTTTCCTTTCAGTAACAATAACTGAGACCACCTCTGTGTTGTAGGGGTCAGCATGCTGGTCTCTTAAGCAGAGGGCCCGGGTTCGAATCTCGGGTTGAATTTCCTGGTTGAGGTTGTTCAGAATTTTCCATCAACCATAAAGCAAATGCTAGGAAATTCGGGCCACAACATCTCTGGATATCACCGGCTTCATTCATCAAATTCATATCAAATTAGTAATTGCCTACATCTTCAGACGCCATCTAGTTCACAACAATAAAACCAGTCTCAACAATACTATACAGGCCTTCGGATATCATCCAATAGTTTAACTTGCGATATGACCAGGGATGTTACAGCAAGCATACGAGCAAAAAATCCACTATGTTAGCTTTTGTATGAGATCAACACTATATATAAATATAATTAATTTAAGCAGACTATTACACTTTTACTAACTATGTCACACTACCTTTGACCACTAGAAAGGTACGTAACGACGTGTTTCAACCAATCGAGTATTGTACTTCTTTCAATCTTTATATATATTCTTATAATCGTGTAATAGTCAATTAAATCCGACTGGAGTTTGATTTTCTCTAGATAAATCAAAACCTCTAGTGAGATTACTGTTGATAATAGTTCTTGTTATGCTCTTAATTTGGATTTCATAGTTCAATAATATAAATCTTACTTGATGGAAATAAACATGATGCAAGACATAAGACAATATAAAATATGCAAAGTGAATTAGTGTTCGTTCACTTGTAATCAAAGTGTGTGAGGGTGAATATAATGTAAAGTCTTCGCTTTTTTACGAGTTTTTCGTCTCCCTTTTACAGCTACCATTTGAAAAATAATCCCAGCAGAACAGTATTATTATCGTTGTGTTGGTAATTATCATGCAGGTAGTCTAAACTTGAGCTGATCAAAACATGTAGAGCAGAGGTCTCCAAAAAGTGTATCGTCATTCGTGCTCTCGATGCTGCCCGCCGAACACAGTGTGCTGTAAGGCTAGAGTAGGGGAAGGGACTCATACCTCAACAGATGGGAGCGATCAGTGGGGGATCGCGGCAACGGTCTGCTTATATTTACAAATAATAACATCAAAAGAATAGGAAATATCATACGTTTGTATATTATTTTGACATACTATGAAGCTGGAGCCCCTTCTGCTGCTATTGACACAAGACATTGCAAATTCAACCTCTTCTGTTCTATGGTACATTTCAATGCCTGGAAAAGATATTTTGTAATTACATCTATAAGACATTCAGACACAGTAAAATGTTCATTAACTCCTCGGATGAAAATGGCTAGGTGAGCTTTGTCATTTCTATCTGTCCAATTTAAGTGAGTAAGCTACAAATTTGTTAATTGTGGTTTCGACTTCAATTTCAATTATATTTACAATCTTGAAATTCCTTCTCTGAACTGTAATTAGAAACAATTTAATTTTCTTAAACTTTGACTTTGTTCTGGACACAATATTTTAGTATCGTCCTGTAGGTCTATGCATGATTTTACAAATGATGCTTCTGTAAAGGGCTTCATTGATCTTCCAATATTCCAAGCTAGAACATAGCTAGCAAGAAGCTTTTTTTGTTTAAGACCGAGGACACGTGTGTGATTTGTGTTTGTATTTTCTTGTTTCATATTCATCAAAATATTAGTAGGCCTACGCATTTCACCTAAAATTAAAAGAAAAACTGTATGTTTGTCATGCGGAACTGAGTGTAAACGTATTGTAATATACTGATTATTATGTATAACCAATAGTTATACAGATACCCACAAAATAAATTATTTTCACATGTCCAACATGCCTGTAATTGTATGATATTCTTTGTGAAGAGTCGAGTATTGTCGTCGCATGTTGAATTTCAACATACCCTTAAGAATTTTCGCACAAATTAAGCATTTCACATTCTCCCCACTAACACAAAAAAATTTCTCTTTCCTTTCATCCTCGTCCGCCACTGCTCTTCGTTTGCACATAAACATTGAGTACAGTACAGGTGAGGATGGGTGAGGCGAAGCGCGGTCATTACGTACTGGCTTCGGTTCCGTTCAGGGGCTTACTCGCGAGTACGCTTTTGGAGACGTCTGATGTAGAGAAAGATAAGGTAGGGTGCCCATTTATCGTCCCCCATTTAGTTTTGTCTCACCATTCATATACCATTAAAGTTGAAGACTTGAAACTAATCTAGTTAAGAACTTTCAACATTTAACTACAAGTCACAGAATTCGAAATTCATAAATTTGGAATAAAATAGAATATAAAACACGAAGAATGAAATTATGCAATTCTGTACATTTCAATGAAGCGGTCTAAATTTCGTCCCCTATACTTTTTAACATATTGAATGACAATTATTTCAATAGTACAATGAAATAAAAACATAGGCTAGATCACCAAGAATGTTTATTAATAACTAATAATTATAGAAAGTATGTAAGAGAGCATTCAGAAAATTATTTAAATTACATTTTGTAAAGCAAAAACTCCTTCATGTGATATTTTCTTAAGTTTCTTAGAACTTCCTAAACAAAATTATAGTTCAACTTGTTAAGCTAACATTAACTAGCCTAGTTAATTACTTCCAATAGAACTAAAACCTTTCAATTTTATGTTTCACCCATTCAGACACGTCACAAATAAATTTTTTGTGTTCACAAGATGAGCACATTTCGTGGGACCAATGGCAGCATTGCGTGCATTTGATCCTTTTCTGTCCTCTTTTATGTTATGAAAATTTTTCCCACATAACGGGAATACTACATCTTCATTATCATTGTCTTCATCTTCACTTCCACTGTCGCTAGAAGACTAACAGATAGATTTATTTTTTGTTTGTTTCGGTGCAATTTTTTTGGTTGAAACTGAGGCTACAGTTTGTGAAGCGATAGTGGTACAGAAGTCGACGTTAAGATTTCTTCTCGTTTCCTGTCACTTTTGGATCTCTGACTCATTATTATTAATATGCATAACGGTATAAATTCCGTGCAGCACAGCATAACGGTACAAATTGCGTGCTGCACAGCATAACGGTACAAATTGCGTGCTGCATAGCATAACGGTACAAATTGCGTGCTGCACAGCATAACATTAAAAATTGCGTGCTGCACAGCATAACGGTACAAATTGCGTGCTGCACAGCATAACATTACAAATTGCGTGCTGTACAGCATAACGGTACAAATTGCGTGCTGCACATCATAACGGTACAAATTGCGTGCTGCACAGCATAACGGTACAAATTGCGTGCTGCACAGCATAACGGTACAAATTGCGTGCTGCACAGCATAACAGTACAAATTGCGTGCTGCACAGCATAACGGTACAAATTGCGTGCTGCAAAGCATAACGGTACAAATTGCGTGCTGCACAGCATAACAGTACAAATTGCGTACTGCACAGCATAACGGTACAAATTGCGTGCTGCACAGCATAACGGTACAAATTGCGTGCTGCACAGCATAACGGTACAAATTGCGTGCTGCACAGCATAACAGTACAAATTGCGTGCTGCACAGCATAACATTACAAATTGCGTGCTGCACAGCATAACGGTACAAATTGCGTGCTGCACAGCATAACGGTACAAATTGCGTGCTGCACAGCATAACATTACAAATTGCGTGCTGCACAGCATAACGGTACAAATTGCGTGCTGCACAGCATAACATTACAAATTGCGTGCTGCACAGCATAACGGTACTTATTGCGTGCTGCACAGCATAACATTACAAATTGCGTGCTGCACAGCATAACGGTACTTATAGCGTGCTGCACAGCATAACATTACAAATTGCGTGCTGCACAGCATAACGGTACAAATTGCGTGCTGCACAGCATAACGGTACAAATTGCGTGCTGCACAGCATAACGGTACAAATTGCGTGCTGCACAGCATAACGGTACAAATTTCGAAGTATTAAGAAGACTTCAATTAATTTATGAAAAATAAATTTTAGAGCAATTTGATACAAGGCAGTGTAATCGTGTATATTTCAAAATTTGACAAGAAAATAATTTACAGAAGAAAGATAATTTATATCGATTGAATGAAGTAGAACGCAGTTGTACATTCTTCAGATTTCTTTAAGAGAAAATGTCACGAGAATCGTATTGTCATGTAATTATTCTAATATGTATGTGAAAAAATTAATATATTTAAAGCTCTGCATTTTATTGACAAAATTTTATTACATTAATTCTCTATAATATTTTCAGTTTACGGAAAAACGAGCACAAGATGGTTATATGGAAGTACGTTGCAAGTAATCTGATCGTCTTCAAAACACAACATCAATAATGGTATATCCTTTCGTTGAATGCACTGTTGCTTCAGTCTTATTTATATTGCCGTAGTTAAAAATTGTGAAATAAGGCAATATTAATTTTATGAAATACGTAACATACACTTACTTATTTTCAAAATTGTCTTAACTTATCTGTGTTTAAAACCTATATTCTGTTTTATTAGTTCTGAATTTTGCAACTGATCTTTTATCGTTTTGAATTACGTAATTACAAGCGAGCAATATCTTGAAAATTGCTATGTTACAGCTTGTACTTCATAACGTTGTTTCTTGAAACCAATTTGTTAATGCCTTCATACTTTTGGAACCTAACTACAGCTTGTGTTAAACCTCGCATTTCTAATCTCCATGGTAGATTTTGAATGCGTTATGCGCAACGCATGACTTCCGTAACGGACTTCCTTTGCAGTTTTCGTTGCATATCTTTAAGATTTACATATATCTGTCGCAAAAGACGTTTTTACATCAAGAAGTAGATAGAAAGAGATTGTGCAATGAATTTATGGAAGTATAAAAACTCACAACAATTTTATCAAAAACAGCTTCAATTTCCATAATGTTTCTTTCTTAAACTAATTTGTTAATGCCTTTACACCTATAGCCTTCAGAATAATTGTAGATAGACTACCATGTGCATTGAACTCCACATTTTTAGTCTCCATGTTAGATGTTGAATACTCTGTGCGCAACGCATTCTTCCTCATAGGACTTCCGCTGCAGTTTTCGCTACATTTATGTTAAATATTTACATATGTCCGTCGCAGAAGACGTGAGGAAGACATAAAAAGACATTATTCAATGGATTTACAAGCATATTAAAATTTTACAACAATTTTATGAAAAACTAGGTAAGCTTATGTAACAATGCAGACTTCATATTATCAACAGTAATCTCACTAGACGTTTTGATTAAATGTATTATTGTACCATCTCAACATTACATATATTACGCTAGATGCATGCTAGATGGCAGTAGTGAGTTACGATTACTAGCAATGGGAACCTTTTTGTCATCGTGTCCCGACAGATGGCAGCAGGAGCTAACCCGGTCCAGGTCCGACAACATGGCGTCTGCTTTGTTTATATTGTATCCGAGATTGTTAAGTCTATTGACTGAATGAAGTTTCTGAATTACTTATAATTATTTTAACATCTGACTTGAATACTAATACTAGTAGCAATACTATTACTAATTTTGACTATAGTAGTCTAGTATTTTCACTATTTGCAGTAATTACACATGAATGATATAATATATACGTTTGGTAGTGATATTGTTTTATATTTGAGTATTTTATATTCCATGTTTAATACTATATTCAATTAGGCTATATGTTGAATGCAGATGTTTTTAAAAGTGAGAGTATTACCGAATGGAATAAAATAAAAATGCCAGTAAGTTAACAAATATTGTACAGTGAGGAAATTATTCATTCCTTATATAAGAATTTTGTGAGCAAAGATTCTTTGAAATGCATTTCATAAAAATTGCACAGTTTCTTAACCATATCATGAATAAAAGGATCATATATATATATATATATATATATATATATATATATATATATATATATATATATATGAATTACTTTAAAATCCTTGAATGTATACACAATTAATCTGCATACTTTTCTGTCACTGCAAAATAACTGTCCCTGCATAAGATAAAAATATTGATGAGTTCTTTTCACCACATACTGTCCACTCACATTGCAAAGATATAATAAGTCCACTGTTTCTGGAGATATTACACTTTCCTGAGCGGAAAATGGACATTTAATTTCTAGTATTTCTTCTTCACTTATCACTCGGTCAGGTGAAGCACAAATGAATGGATGTGAACTGCTGATGAACAACCCACAGGGAGATGCTACAATTACAAATCTGTTTTCAAATTCTCTGACAGCCACAGATTCATATTTTTTTGCAGTGCTCTGTGGGCTTTGAAAACATTTCTGACCAATTTGTCATGGTTTGCAAAAGGTTCGACAAGTTTGTTTTCTCAGTTAAATGACAAATTCTCTTCAATGTTGTACTAGGTATTCTCACTGATCGATGTTCAATCCACAGATGATTAGATATCTGACCTCTTGTTGCCTCTTCTATTTTCCTTGCTTCATCTGCACTCAGGTCGATCAGTTTATGTGAAAGGAAAAATAATTTTCCATGTGACTGACAGTAGTCATGGTCGTTATCACATGCTCTTAGATTTGCTGGGGAATAAAGCTGCAATATAGGAGGAGGAAATGTAGTTGGAAAATTAGCAGAAAAGTTAATGGATAATTTCCTAAAGTAACTGCGGTAGGACTCAGAGGAACGTAGGTTATGTGGTCTGGGGTCAAACTGAGAAAATAATTATGAAGTGCTTGTCTCACTTATATTCAAACATGACGCTTTCATTGGTGAACCCGTGAACTTTTTCACTTTGTGAAATGCCTGAAGCTTACTGGTACATGTTTATGTGTTTTCATTGTTTTTGTTTTTGTGAAGTCCATTAAAGCACATAATACTGTGCATACGTGCTTGCAATGCGCACTTGGTCCCATTCCTGCTGCACATTGACATTCACATTCACATTCGTCAATTAAAGAGTCTTTCACTTTCACATCGACATTATAAACTATATTACTTTTATATGAGGATGCAACTCTGCTTTTTATAAAAGAAAACGTATTCACTGATGCCATACGAACACACAATAAATATTTTTCATTATACATTTTCATCCCCAAATCACAGTCTCGTTTTTCACACAGCTGCAAATAAACCTTAATGCAGTCGTCCGATATGGCAGGAAGTACAGTATCGCGATTAATATCCCGATACAAAGACGAATGTGGCAAATCCATTTCGAACGTAGACCTATATTCTTCACTAGGAATGATGTCACGTTGGTTGAAGGTTACATCGTAATCTTTCAGCCTGAAACAATTTTTTTACCAAGTGTTATACGTACATATCGACTTTAAATAGGAAATATTTTCACTGAATTTAAATTCAATCCAGTCCTCAATTTAGTAATGACGTAAATGTAATACTATAAAACTTTTGGTCTAGGAACATACCTCTGTACAAGATCTGCTTTCTTGCCATGAATTTTCGCTTTCCTTCGGCATAATTCATTTTTCAAATGAGTTAAACTCCATCGTAATTCTCCATTATTCACACTTTTGCATAAATTAATAGAGAGCGTAATTCGGAAATAAACTTCCAGCAATGTCATGTAACAACTAACAACGAAGTAGAAGCACATTAGCGTGCCATGTAGGACCGGGTTGGCCCCTGGTGCGCTCTGGCGGTGAATTCTGCTACTACACGCGAAAGGTTCCCATGCCTTCTCGTCGAGAAGTTATCGATCTATACACGCTGGCAGTGTTACTAGTCAAGAAGGCTTTGTTGATTCAGTTTCATTTTTATTAAAACAGTTGCATTCCACTTCAATTATCCGAATCCCCCTAATCAACGTCACTTGACAGATGATTTTCAATAAATCCTAATATTAGGGCCTAAACAATCTGTGATACGTGACTATCCATAATATCATATAGCAGAAGCTATAACATAACCTAACAAATATATTGTACACAAGTGTTAGAAAAGTTTTAATTAACGACGATGACATAAGAAATAAACATGAATAATTTTAAAAGGAATAATTATTGAATGTACAATTTTCAAATTTGAATGTAGTTGGTGGTTCAATTGATGTTATATTGGACGTGTGCGTAATAGAAGTGGAACTCGTTGATTTAGGCCTACATGGTGTATTCAACTTATTCAGGATTTCCGAATGAATAATTTTAAAAGGAATAATTACTGAATGTACAATTTTCAAATTTGAATGTGTTTGGTGGTTCAATTGATGTTATATTGGACGTGTGCGTAATAGAAGTGGAACTCGTTGATTTAGGCCTACATGGTGTATTCAACTTATTCAGGATTTCCGAATGGTGCTCTTCATTTATTTGTAAATCGGATTTCAGAAGATGCATAGGTATGATCAGTGATTTTTATTAATTCTTGTTCTTGAATGCCAATGCGAGCCATATTTGAAACTGTTGTGCATAGACTGGAGTGGTTTGTAATTATATATATATATATATATATATATATATATATATATATATATATATATATATATTTGACGTCCAGATCAGCGCAGTTTCAAATGTTGGCAAACAAAGAAACAAATGCTAGGGACGCGATAAAATTAAACAAATGCTAGGGACGCGATAAAATTGTGCGATAAGCAGCCATGATTGGTTGAAATACGTCCTTTCGTACCGTTTTATTGATCAAAAGTAGTATGACGTAGTAAGAGTGTAATAATCAAAATTAAATTCTTCACGAATTTACAGAAGAAGAGAAAAAGTAGACATTCTATACAGGAAAAAGCAAAAGTACGCGCTTAAATATTTTCACCAAGTGACATATAAAAAATTGTCTAAAGCAATTTGGTAGGCATTTCCGGGATTGTGACCTCCTCGATTCCCAAATTCAGTTACTTGTTACTCATTTTCATGGATTAAATTGAAGTTTAGAATAACGGTACATGTGAACGATCTTCAAGCACATGCTGAATTGAAAGATAATATTAGTTTTTTTTAATTTTCAACATGGCGATAAAAGTGATATTATAAAATACTAGACGTGCATTTGGAACAAAAGTTCGTCACTTCGAGACTCACGTTTGATAAGTTACGATGTTACGATACGCACTGCATGGCCGACGGTGCGGCATGACGTCGACGCCGCTATGCGGTTTCACATGTATTGACAATCAGTGAGCCGAAAAATAGCTGTAAAATGTTAATTCATCTGCGTAGATGTGAAAGAAGAAATTAATTGTCTATCCATTACTTGGATATGGACACATGGAGTTAGGGTGTATTGATCTCAAGTAAAAACACTACTAAATGTGTCTGTCAAGCGATATTTGAAGGTTATTCAAAATTCGTCTTCCTGTGTACTGTTTCCGCGGATTGGCATGTAACCCATATTAAATTTTACAAAATTTGGAATAAATAAATAGCAAGCATTTTCGCTCAAAAATTTCACACAACAATTTTATAATTCTTCCGAAAGGTAGCCGAGATCTTGTGTTCTAATTACACCCTAGAGATGTGCCTGGGTAACGTAACAAGTTTTATCAGAATCGGTTATCTTATGTTTAAGTTTTTACAAGGAAAAATTACAAAAATTTACACCAGTACACAAACACACTCACAGATCACCACATTTTATTTTTACCTTTTTTTTCGTGTAGAATATCTCTTCGGGTCTATGATCTCCAACATAAATCCGTACACAAGAAGGCACTCGCTGTCTTTTCCTGTCATCTGTGAACGCGATACATACACGGCAACGCCACGGGCGAGCAGCTCGTGTCGAGGTGCCTGACTGGAGAGAGGAAAAGGTCGGGTCGGTCACAGAGTGACATCACGACGCGGGACAGGACGGGTACGGGCAATGAAACTAAAGAATCAGATGGATGGATGTAACGACAGAGAGGAAGACAGAAGGTATTGTTAGGTAGGGAGGTAGGCGAACAAAGAGGACAAATAGATAGACGGGCAGCAGACAGACAGACAGATAAGCAAATGGACAGACAGATAGGCAGATAGACAAAAACAGGTATACGTGTAGACACACAAACTGATAAACGGGCAGATATGCAGACAGGCATATAGACGAGAAAGTATTTAAACGGGCAAATATATGTATGTTAAATGTTATGTTTAATTTAACGACGCTCGCAACTGCCGAGGTTGTAAGTTACCAGCGTCGCCGGTGTGCCGGAATTTTGTCCCGCAGGAGTTCTTTTACATGCCAGTAAATCTATTGATATGAGCCTGTCGCATTTAAGCACACTTAAATACCATCGATCTGGCCCGGGATCGAAGCCGCAATCCCGGGCATAGAAGGCCAGCGCTATACCACCCGCTCCAACCAGGCCGACAAGGGCGGATATACAAACAGGACGACGGGAAGGTAGTAAATGGGCAGGTATGCGGACAAACAGGTAGTCAAGAAGGTAGGTACACTGGCAGATATACAGACAAGCTGATAGACGAGTAAGTAGGTAAACGGGCAGCTATGTAGACAGACAGATAGACGGGAAGGTAGGTAAACGGGCAGATATGGAGACAGCTAGACGGCAGTATAGTTAAACGGATAGATATACAGGCAGACAGGTAGATGAGAAAGTAGAAAACAAGATTTATAATTTACTTATTTAAAATTATCGTCCAGAAGCGTGGTGCGGACATTTTCAATTGGTGATAATAAGAAAAGCTTCAACATAAACCCTGAACTGTATCCCACAGATAAGAAGAAGGAATGGAAAAGAAGATAGAACAATAAAAAATTGGAAGTTTAAAATAAGGAGGAAAGAGAAAGAAGAATTAAAGGGAGGGAAGGAAAAAGTGAAAAAGAATGTATGACAGAAAGAAAGAGAGAAAGAAAAAAGAGAAAGACAAAAAAGAAAAACGAAGCGAATGAAAGAACGAAAAGGGTAGAAATGAAAATAATACGGGAGGAATGGAAGGAAGAAAAAAGAATAAGGGATAGACTCAAGAAAGAAAAAAATGTGAGACAATTTGAAAGAAAAGAATTAATCAAGGAAGGAAAGAAACGAACGACGAAAGAAAGGAGAAAAAGGTAGATAAAAAGTACGAAGGAAGGAGGAAGGAAAGAAAAAATTATATCGAAAGAAAGAAGAAAGGAAAAAATATAGAACAGACTGAAGAAAAAACGAAACAAAAGAATGCGAAAAATTGAAAGTAAAGAGAAAGACACGGAAATGAACAATAACAAGACCAAGACAACGAAGAAATAAAATAAACGTGGAAGCATAAAGAACCAGGAGGAAGCGATGAATAGTACAATATTAAAATGATAGGGAGGAAAGAAGAAGAAAAAGAAATGTATTTATTTTAAGAACTGATTGAACAACGAATTGATTTTAAATGTCTCTTTTTGCATATCAGATATCTTTGCTCATCGTTTACAACAGTCAGTGAGGGATCTTAAAATGTAGCCATCATCGTCAGCCATGCTTGGATACCCTCATTTATCTTCAATCAAATAGTTCATTATCACTATTAGGTTTTGTACACCGTTCATTAAAATTATTACGGTTGTACTTTATCATAATTTACTTTAAAAGCACTGAATGTAAAAGAAATGTGCTATTTCCTCTGAAATGAAAGTAGAAAATGAATAATGAGTCAGCAGCAACAAATTATTTTAAATGAGGAGAAGAAATCAAAAGTAATTTCAGATTAATCGTACTCAAATTACATAAGCTCTGAAACTATAATTTGTAATACAAGTGTGTCTCACCAGTAGTTCCGCGACGTAGAGTCATGCCTGGACTCGCGTTGAGGAATGCGCTCTCGTGGGGAGGGATTTTCTAATTCGGCCAGTGTATGGGACTGGTGCCCAACCAGCATCATTTTGAATTTAGGGAACTACGATAGGTAGCAGAATCCGGTTTAGAAAACCAGATGTAACAGGTAAGGGGGGGATCATCGTGCAGACCACTCGTTATCTAGCGGTTGGATGATCGTTCACCGCTACTGAGACGTGGACACCACACCAACAGCCGGCTGGTCGGCCTTGATTCTTCATGGGATGTCGCGACATGGATTACTAATATTTTATTATCATCAATATTAGAAAATGTGTAATAGGTGCCTTTTTTTTTTTTTTTTTTAATCGTCATGCTTTCGTGAAGCAAAATATTTGATAGCCTCTTCGAAGTCAAATTCTTTTATGAACGTAACATTTGCTGGAAAAAAAAAGGCAACTGGGAATTTAAGGAGATCCCTCCATTCTAACTATAGGCAATTAACTGGTATACTATAGGTACGCGAATTTGTATAAACACACACGAGAATATCCCGTAAATATCTTTTTTATTATTTATTCATCTGCATTTAATGCCAAGCGCATATTAACCCATTAAGACCCACAATAGCATATCATAATTTATTTTGATATTTTATTACTAAACGAACTCAGATACATTGTTTGAGTATGTACAAACTGGAATTTCGAAAAAAAAATTATCTCATTTGAAATATACAGTGTGTCCTATACATAGGACATTGGGGCTATATGAGAAATCTACTAGTATATTAATTTACATTACTAAGAAACATTTTTTTTCACATCTTCATCCATTAATTTTACAATTTGTGATATTTCTCAAAACATTTTACACAGAGCCTCCTTTTAAACTTCACACACATTGTTTTTGGCTTTCCCTAGGCACTTCGAAGTTGTTTTCCTGATGGATTTTTTGCTATGAAATGCCCAATGTTGTCGAGCCTGACATCCATAAGACATTTTCTTTTCGATGTGGTCCTGGTCTGGGTTTCGGTGTACCACTGCTCTTCAAGAAAAACGTTGTCAGTCTGTAAAATAATAATAATAATAATAATAATAATAATAATAATAATAATAATAATAAATGCATATATGTCTTAAGGTTACTAATATCATAAAATATGTTGATGACTTACTTTCTTCGAAACATAAGCAGGTCATGAGTACCCAGCTCAGCAGTAGTGTAGGGCTTCCAGGATGCTACCACCCTGGTATTCAAGACATTTGTGAATAGAGGGAAGTACCACTTCTTGCCTCGAATCCGGATTTGGTATACAGCCATCAGGTTATCGAAGAGGTCAACGCCATTCTTGTACTTATTGTGGGAACTAATGCAATGTGGGATTGCGATGTTAGTTCTTGAGCCTTTTGTCCTTCGTCCAGCGTACTATTCCAATATTATTATTTGTATCCAAACATTTGTCGATAGCTCTTCTTTCCTTTTTCTTCATTTCGGAAGATGGTTTGAGTGACATTTTTCAATGCGATTTTACCGAACAGTTCCTGTCATAAAGAAACACAAAGAAACCTTTTTCCTTCATCATGACAACGTTTGTAGGATATGAAGAAGTTATCCATATAAATAACAAGCTATTTAGGGTTTTCAATTATGGATGCAAGCGATTTTGCAATTCTAAATGACAATGGTTTATGAACGTTGTTCCTTTTTCCCTGGTATGGCAAAATCTGTAAAGGATAACTATCACAACTACATAGCATTCAGAGCTTGCACCCAAATTTTACTGGTTTTCCCCTCATATTCATTTTCAATGTGTGTCTGCCATAATATTTCACCATCCTTTCGTCAATTGATAACTTATCACAAAATAACCCCATATTTCTTTATAGATTCATTAGCTAAATCATATAGTTGCCTCACTTTGTAATATGTCTTCTTTGTCAATGCTGCTGTTGTCATTGAAATGGTTCTTTTTTATGTCTTGGAATCTATTACGTGACATGCAGTCAGCAACAATTTCTATGCTGCAATCTGGACAACGATCCCAGTACATGAGCTCCCTTGGTAGTGTGTGGTACTCACTAAAAAGAAGAATAACCACGAACTCCATAAACTCTTTTTTTGCGAGTGAAAATGAATGGTCATTTTTCTGTTGACTGTATACTTATGTGTTCTAATATTTTGCCAAAAATGTTGTTGGATATAGAAATAAACATGTCATGGACAGATTTTCCTTGCAGACTATTTCTTCATGGATTCCTTCATTGAAAGAGGAAATTAGTCAGGAGAATCGGAATATTGGGGACACCTTCCATTCAATTTTTTCCATTTTGGAGACTTTAGGGAAGTTGTTTCTTTACTGCTGGGTTGGTTATTTGTCCCAGTTAGTTCTGAGGTGTTGGTGTTAATTGCAAAAGAGATATCTTCCTTCTCCGGAATTGTTAGTTCAACCTTACCTGCAATATCAGATTGCATACCAGTAGTTTTATCAGGAACAACAAAGACGTCGTCATAAATATTCTCAAAATCGCTGGGGGCATCTGGTGGTGGGGGAATTATAGCCACGGAAATTGAGTTTACTTAGTTTTAATCTGTTTCTTTATTCCATATTTGATACAGATATTCTACTGCCTCTTCAGGTGACAGCAAGTTGCGTTGCCTCTTATCTGAAAAAATCATAATAGAGAAATAATCCATATTGTCCCAATGTCCTATAGATATATGACACTGAATGTAAACGCAATTATCTTGAACTCTGATACAAATATCGACATGATTTAATTTATAGAGAGTTATATATACATTTCCAAACAACAATAACATGATAGAAAAATTTTAATTATGTAACTAACAGAAGTATAAATAAATAAATCTCCATACCTGTAGACATGATGTAACCAGCAAGCAGGTACTTGAACCACTGACGATTAGACGGGAATAAACAAAGCGATTGTTGTAAATCTCCGACAGAGTGCGTTCAGAAAACATTGCTGAGTCATTTGAAGTGATAATCTTTGATTGAGAGCAAACACTCTTCACAAAATTCAGTTATTAACTGGAATTATGTTTCCGTCCTATTCATAGGACAATGGGATTAAATGGGTTAACTTTCTGTAACCCTGCAGCTCTGCAGGGCGACTTGGTCATATAGAGTATAGGCTACTTACTTACTTACTTACTTACTTACTTACTGGCTTTTAAGGGACCCGGAGGTTCATTGGCGTCCTCACATAAGCCCGCCATTAGTCCCTATCCTGAACAAGATTAATCCAGTCTCTATCATCATATCGCACCTCCCTCAAATCCATTTTAATATTATCCTCCCATCTACGTCTCGGCCTCCCCAAAGGTCTTATTTCCTCCGGCCTCCCAATTAACACTCTATATGCATTTCTGGAATCACCCATACGTGCTACATGCCCTGCCCATCTCAAACGTCTGGATTTCATGTTCCTAATTATGTCAGGTGAAGAGTACAATGCGTGCAGTTCTGTGTTGTGTAACTTTTTCCATTCTCCTGTAACTTCATCCCGATTAGCCCCAAATATTTTCCTAAGCACCTTATTCTCAAACACCTTAACCTATGTTCTTCTCTCAAAGTGAGAGTCCAAGTTTTACAACCATATAGAACAACCGGTAATATAACTGTTTTATAAATTATAACTTCCAGATTTTTTGATAACAGACTGGATGATAGAGGCTTCTCAATCGAGTAACAGGCATTTCCTATATTTATTTCGTGTTTAATTTCCTCCCGAGTATCATTTATATTTGTTACTGTTGCTCCCAGGTATTTGAATTTTTCCACCTCTTCAAAGGATAAATTTCCAATTTTTATATTTTCATTTCGTACAATATTCTCGTCACGTCACATAATCATGTACTTTGTCTTTTCGGGATTTACTTCCAAACCTATTTCTTTACTTGCTTCAAGTAAAATTCCCGTATTTTCCCTAATCGTTTGTGGATTTTCTCCTAACATACTCACGTGGTCATATTGAGTCTAATGCCATATCGGTGAGAAGTTTACATTTTTCGAAATAAAAAATGTTTTATCCGAAAATTTTGTCGTCGTTACGGATAATTACTATTTATAGGATCTTGATTTCTGTCAATACCAATAGAGAATGTAATAAAGAACATTTTTTTTCCTTTCTCGTATTTGAATGGAATGAACGGTTTTCGTGTAAAATAAATGAAAAGTATTGCAAATTTGTTGCCTAACATTTTTAGACGTGGCAACACTGATCAGCTGTTCTCGATTCGATAGTCAAGGTCGTTTTGTCCCAGTATTACGTGATCTCCGATCTTAAGTGTTTAGCATATCGTAACTGGCGCCCCGTTCTACGCACATATGCAGAGACTTTTCCGGTAGAATATTAAATATTGTAAATAGTGAACTCGGTGATTTTGTGTTAGTTCAAAATAGCAAATATACATGTGAAAATATTGTAAAGAGTAAAGTCATTGTCTCTGAAAGTGCTAGTTAAAATATTGTAAATAATAGTAAAGTCAGTGTTCATGGAAGTAGTAATTAAAATATTGTAAATAGTAATCTCAGTGTTTGCCAAAGTGCTAGTGTTAGTAACACGTGGACAGTGCATAAAAGGACAAAGAACAAAGTTCTGAGCCATCCCTGTAAAGAGGGTTCTATCTCCAGCGCAGGAGGTCTTTGTCCTATGATGGGACGTTACAGCTATATCATTCATTCATTGCCCAGTGCAGAGATATTTATCGCTGTCTGCTAGCTGGTTTGACACACGGGCAGTGTAATTCCAACATTTCGCAATCGGGATCGACAACGACGTGATGTAATTGTTGTCAGGGAAGAGGGGATATTAAATTTTGTTGAGGAAAACCTGGGCCGAAGTAGTCGCTTGATTTTTCAATACGTAGCCTTTTGTTTATATCTCACGTCGGATGATTGCAGTGCCTCCGTGTGGTATCTTTGGTACTGCGACGTTGTCAACGAGTTTAAACTTTCGATGCATTTATTTAATTACACTTAATCTGAAAACGTATTATAGATTTTTTGTTCATTTTCATGTAATCTATCCCTCCTTTCAATGAGTAGGGTTATATCGCTTTCTACCTGTAGGTCGTTGCAACCCCCTTCCCCCGCATGGAATATAATAAACTCTTCACAGTTGGTTATGTGTAACCTTTATACGAACTCTCCTTGTGTATAGGAATGTTGAGTTTATCGGTTATGACGTAATAACATTTCTATGACAACTGAAATTCAATGACGTCAGTGTAATTTCTGTTCTATCTAATCAGTTACATTGGTTTTCCTTTAATAGGCCTAAATGGATTATAGACGTTACAAGTAAAACACTTACTGTTGTAGACTGGTGAGTGTCTTTAAAGCAGCGATGAGTATAAATCTTACTGTAATTCACGTAGTTGTCCAGCAGTAAGTTGCCGAGCTTATAATTTGCAACGCGATATGTGCGTCATAGTAAATTGAGAGGGAAAGAAGCAACTTGGTTGCCTATAGCATGCGATTGTTTGTTGTCACGCAGCATGCTGCCGACTCTTTTACATAGAGTGCAACTGGTTGCTTCAGTTTTCGAGCGAATTTGTGCAGAGATGTCGGAGAAGACAGCTGCTACTGTGGCCTATCTCCTTTCGAACAGGAAGAGGAAACGTTTTCAGAGAAATAAGTGGTGCAGACAGATTTTCGTGAATACTGTAGTGCAGGGATACAGAACTGGCGAGAGAAGGGTGGAAAGCATGGGGAAAGCGTTGGTTCCCCGTCCACAGTCCATCTGCGTTGAATGACGTATCTGTGGCCCGTACGCAATCACATAAGACAGACACTGAATACAAATCCCCTCCTCTATCAAGTCAATGACGGGGAATGGAAGGAAGGGGCGAGTGACGTATCCGACGAGTAACGCAACGCCACAATTGTCGCCCAGTTCTGCAAGCCTGCTGTAGTGATGTACTGCAATGACCTATTCAGAAAGTAATCGAAGTTCTCTTTACTCATAGGAGTAAAATTTCTGAACAGGTAATTATCATCAGGAAGGAGTTGCTTGGCACGTAAACGTCAAGAAGAAAACACAGAGAAGCAAAATGCACCCACTGATCACTCTGAGCTGGGCAGCTCCTTTTCTTTCTGTATCTGTGGAAGGTCGTTCAAAAGTCTTTACTTGGTCTTTGACTTCCTTTACCGAAAAGTCGAACTTCAAAGCTATTTCTTCTCACAATGTCACCTTTTTTCTATTACACTGGTCTACAGTGATTTTGTTACTGAACTAAAACAAGTGTGCTGATTACAGATCTGAAGTACGTTTTTTTCTATCACGTCACAATTTTAAAATAATAACATTTTTAAATTTTAATTATGATGTGTGACACTACGTTTACGTCAAAACTGAATGCTCTTGAACTCGAAGCTTGGGACATATTTGTATTAGTGACAACTAAGTTTTTAGGAAATTATCGAGCTGATAATTATTATCCTGAGCTAGTATATAACATGCTAGAGCATTTCAAGTCTAGGTTGTCGCATGTCTTTAAAAATGTACTTTCTTCATTCACATCTTGACTTTTTTTCATCAAATCTCTGCGCCGTGACGAACATGGTGAGAGGTTCCATCAGGACATACCAACGATAGAATCCAGATACCAGGATCAATACAGTCCGAGCGTGATGGGTGATTTCTGCTGGTTCCTACACCGATCAACCATATGCCAACATAAGCGGAAAAGCAAAGGTCTCAAGTATTTTAACAGAGTTTTTAGTGCTTACGACATATTATACGTGTATATCTTCCGAATGTATTTAAAATAATATAACAATTTGCAAAGAATATATAAACTAAGCTCAATATATATGCCTGACTTTACGATATAGGTATATACTAGGCCTACCGGTAAATAGTAAGATTAGGAATTAATGGTACTGTCCCATAACTCAAAACCCTGATGTGCTATGATAAATCTGATTACAGATCTGGAATCAGCGCATCAATTTCAGTATAGAACACTTGAAATTTTCTCAGTATCAGATAAAAAGTTTTTTTTAGACTAGTGTTCTCTTTATAATAAATTAACTTATTGGAGTTCTGTAAATCCAACAAATGTTTTTATCGCGGTATTCTTCAATTATAGACTAAACGTCATTTAATTTGATGAATTTCTAGGCTTTCAGAGTGACTGTTATCAGAATCAGGCTTTTGTATATTCCACCGTGTCCTGGAACTTGAAATTTCAAACGTTTAGGTTCTACACATATGTTCCATCATTAGGACAAACAGGTAAGAGTACTCTGTTGGGCTCATTACGTCAAGTTCGGTCATCCGGATTAAGCCTGGTTCACAATAAACCATGACCGGGAACGAGAACGGAAATATTGTTAAAATAAATATATTTAAATGTGAGCACTCACTATTAACAGCTATTGTGAATGCTCACATTTAAATAGATTTATTTTAACATTATTTCCGTTCTCGTTCTCGTTTCCGTTCCCGGTTTATTGTGAACCAGCCTTTACCTGGCGTAACGAGCAGCCTATCACAGTAAGCGATCCCTTTCAACTTATTTATCTGTCCTGATGGTGGAAAGTGTATGTAGTTACGGAACGTTGAAAATATCAAGTTTCAGGACACGGAGGACTCTACCAAAAAGCTTAAATTTGTTAAGCATGCGACTGGACAACTGAACCCAACAACGATGGATAAGCTTGCTATTCGGAGCACCCGGCAGATCGGCGTCGCGACTGTGCTGCCATCCTACTCAACGTGAGTAACTTGCAGCATGCGGCGTGATTCAATCAATCAATCAATCAATCGTTTATTAATGTAATGAGCAACAATTTGTCGCAATAGACATAAGATATACTAAATTACAAGAGATATAAAATATTTGACATCAAGTATAAAAACAGATGAATGCAACAATACAAGAACTAATAATGACAACAACCAATACTAATCAAAATCGTAGTAATACAGAGCAATGCAGGTTATATATTTAGAATACATTTACAGTGGAGTCCAGAAATTCACTAATACTATGAAACGGATGGTTGATAAACCAGTTATGCAAAACAGATTTAAATTGTATATAACTTGTATCATGTGCCTTTTGTGGTAAGTTATTAAACATTCTTATAGCAATATAATTGAACCATTTTTGGACTTAATTTAATTTAACTCTAGGTTCTGAAAGACAATAATTTTACCTTATATTATAGTGGTGAACTTCTGTTTTGTGGTGATAAGTATTAAGATTTTTCTTAATTTTCATTACACATTGGAATATATATATATATATTGACGGTTAAAATCTTTTCTTGAATAAATAGTGGTCTACAGTGAGCGTCATTTGCAGACTCTGTTAAAATTCGTATAGGTAGTTTTTTTTGTGTAGAATGATAATCTTGGATATGCTATTGCTATTTCCCCAAATATAAATACCGTATGATAATATACTATTGAAAAAGCCGTAATAAGAATTTATGACGTAGAATTTTGGTATTAAAGGTTTTAAATGTCATAATAAGAAATTACTCTTGATAGTCTAATACTATGGTTGCCTATGGTTGTTTTAGTGTACGATCACGTAGCGCGGCCCTAGGCCATGGTCTGGGTTGGCCTTGCGCTTAATCCGCCACTGCACGTCAACTGGGATATATCCTCGCAGCTAAATGTCACAGACGTAGTAATTTTCCTTGTGCGGCCGGGTTGTTTGAATTGTGACGAAATTGAAAGTGAAAGTGTGTCTATGTCGAACGCATTAATTCTCGGAGCATTTCACATATTGTTCCAGAATAAACAGCCTCTGGATACGATTTCTGAAATCCCCGCGTAGAAAGCAGAACTCGGTCATTCATGTTTACGTTTGCTGAATCTTGAAATGCTGTAGCAATCTGTAAATGAAGAAAGTGTACAAAATCATTGCTATTGATTTATTTTAAGTATTACAGGAACCTTTACTGGATAAACCATATGCAAATACTACATACAATCTTTCGTGACTTTTGAATAACCCTATACAACAAATTGTAGTACAAGAAGAGTTTTCTTCAAGCATATTTATAACTCTATATGAACTACGAGGTTATTTAGTGTCGATGGAAACAGTGCTAGCGGGAAAGAATTTGGTGGGATGAGGACTTGGATTCGCCATGGAATTATCTGATATTTGCGTTGCAGTAAGCCTACTGAAACAGGTTCGGATAATACCCAAGGAGATCATCAGCTCACGAGAGCTCGCACCCCGCCTGAATGCATCTCAGATCAATGAACCATCTCCTTACCATTGAGCTACCGCTGGCCCAAAAAGTTTTTAAATATCTGTGATGTTATTTTATTCTGATAATAATTAGGTTCTTAAAATACATATAATTATATGTTGTTAATAATATTAGAAAGATGTTCCCTTCTTCGCTACAGTTAAGTCAGCTATTACTTGAGACTATATTTTACCCATCAGTTGACCTGTTGCTGTCAGTAATATCGTAGACACTCTCACAAGTAGAGAGTAGCACTCAATAGCGAAGTGCCTGTCATTTAGAGAAGACTCGGCAAGCTAATATTTACAGAGCGGTCATGAAATGTAACTGAAACAGCAGTGTAAAAGAAGTTAATGTCGTTACCCTTTTCCTCAATTAAGATAAAGGTGTTCAAGTCATGCGCACACGGGGTAGACAACTACAACTGTCAAGCTTTCTTCCTTTATCTCGGCTTATTTGAACGGTAATTCTGTGGACAGTGTCTTTACATATCATAACTGATTTCACAGCATGCAAAGCTTACAGACCGATTATTTAGTCCTGACAGCTCAGCGACACGAAAGAGGGGAAGTAATAGGAGTAGTGGGGAAAGCTCCGGAGTAGAGATAATGGTGAGCGGTCGGTAAAGGAATGCAGTACAGCTTAATCGTACTCGAAACACAACGCTATACCGCATGCGTGACATCCGATCGCTCCGACTGCAGGCAACAGACTAACCTGAACATCCCTTGGCGTAACTTAATGGACTCGCCTGACTCAGGCGCACATTGCCGGCGACTGTCAGGACTAAATAGTCATACTGTACTTCCCGGGCAAGATAGCGGACATTCGCCGGGAAATTGTTTGTCATGACGGCGGACTGAAGTTCGAGACATTATTGTAGTTAATTCTGGATTAGTAACATGTTGATGAAATCGGCCGTAAGAGAGCCGGTAAATTTCACAAGGCATGAAAAGTATCGTCGAACTCTTCAGTTTAAAAACTGCTGATCTAAATAATTGTTGAACATTAAATTAATTTATGGTACCTAGTTCAATAGAGAAGTTAACTTTTTGCTATGGTTCCCATAGTGTAATTATAAAAAACTGGGAAATTTCCAATTTTTTTACTTAAAAACCTGGGACATTTTGTAAAGAAAGGGACGCAATAAAAAACTGCAATTTCTTTAATACATCCACCACATACGTCACAATCATATTTTAATCAATTTATAAAAATACATCCTAATGCCCATTCGGCAACACTTCAAATAATAATAATAATAATAATAATAATAATAATAATAGTAATAATAATAATAATTATTATTATTATTATTATTATTATTATTGTTATTATTATTAGTATTATTATTATTAATAATATTATTAGACTATTATTATTATTAGTATTATTATTATTATTATTATTATTAATATTATTATTAGACTATTATTATTATTATTATTATTATTATTATTATTATTATTATTATTATTATTATTAAAATACAACTTGATTATAGGTAGGCCTACTGTAAACAAGAGTGAAGGTAATATTTCAATATGCATTCAGGTATTGGACGTGGTTGACTGTCTGACTGACCGCCATGTGAACTGCACGATGTACATTCCACATTTCATCCGCACCTTTAATGAATGGGAATTCTCTTCTGATGCTATCGTTTCGGCATGATGCTATGATACTGAATGTAATCGGAAACGGAAATTATAACTAATACCGCCAACATAAGCCTGGAGAGAGATGAAAAGAGCATTAGTCTAAGTATCACCAACATTGCAATAGAAATATTGTTCTTTGAATTAGTCACCAGGAGCGCTACTTATTGAAAAGAGAACAACTTACGTAATTCATTTTTAGGGAGGCTATTCAAAAGCGGGACATTTGAAAAAAAGTCGAAACACCGGGACATATGATCAGAAAACGGAATTGTACCGGAAAAAACGGGACGAATGGGAACCCTACATTTTACGTAAGTTTTACTATAATCATATATACTATCTTCATTCATACTGCTAACAGCTTTAGTGTATAGCTATAATTTTAATTACTCGTGCAACTATACACTTCCTGCCCACTGTTGGCGCACGCAAAAATTGCGCACATACTGGCGTCTGGCGAACTACAACTTCGATTTCTGTATCTTGTAAGAAGAAATGTTATGTTGAGGATACTTCATGGCCGGCTTTTATTCGCGGGAAAGATTCGTACATAATTATTTAAAGATGAATTCCGGAGCCGTTCTAAAATTTATGAAATATTATAAAATCCCCCTTCAACTTGAAATGAACCCATGCGCTCTCAGTTTATAGTCTAGCGCTGTATTGTCTCCATTACACAAGGTAGGATTACTTCACTGCACTTAATGTTCTAACGTTTCTTCTTTAAAAAGAGCTTATTGCTGATCATTGGCTTACAATGTAAATACGTCAATGGGCCTCCTTATCGTAAAGTCACAGTCTAGTATATACAGTCACGAAGCTCAATGCATAGTAAATATGCAACCATAGTTGCTAACCACTAGGACCGCTAATATCGCTTCATTACAGACAATGCGAAATAGTAGCGGTACAGTCTATTGTTCCTAGCACCCTCACAACTCAAGCTTCGTGACTGTATAAACTGTGGTAAAGGTCTCAGCGGGAACAGGTTGGCTCGTCTTCTCAGAGTGGCTCTTTCGCTCTGCTGCCCACTCACAGTCACCGTGTTCCGGCCAGAGACCAGTATGGGCCGATATCGTCAACCGTAGCACCACTTACAAGAGCTACTGGGCCCAGTGGGAATCCTTCACTGTCAAGGACGGTATCCTGAAGAGGATTTGGGAGTCGGCCGATGGAAAGACCCGCATAGAACAACTCGTCCTGCCCAGGAGCAAGGTGAAGGAAGTGCTGGAGGAGACTCATGCTGGAGTGACTGGAGGCCACCTGGGAGCCAACAAGACGCTGGACAAGCTAAGGCAGAGGTTCTATTGGTTTCATCAGAGAACCGACACGGAAAAATGGTGCCGAAGATGCGACACCTGTGCAGCCAGTCGCGGACCAAGGACACGCAGCAGGGGAGCCATGCAGCAGTACAACGTGAGAGCTCCCTTTGAGAGGATCGCCATCGACGTTGCTGGACCGTTCCCGGTCACGGATCGCGGGAACCGCTACCTGCTAGTCGCCATGGATTACTTCACAAATTGGCCAGAGGTGTACGTGATTCCCAACCAAGAGGCTTCGACGGTGGCCGACGCGCTGCTTGACAACTTCATCTGCCGATTCGGGGTGCCCCGGGAATTGCATAGCGATCAGGGGCGCAACTTCGAATCCAACCTGATGGGAGAATTGTTCGAGAGTCTGGGGGTGCATAAAACCAGGACCACTCCCCTCCACTCACAGTCCGACGGCATGGTGGGACGCTACATCAAAACCGTGGAAGAGCACCTGCGGAAGGTGGTGTCCAACCATCAACGAGACTGGGATGCCAGAGTCCCACTGTTCCTCTTGGCCTACAGAGCTTCGATCCACGATACAACAGGGATGACACCGGCAAACATGGTCTTCGGGAGAGAGCTGCGCCTGCCCTGTGATCTGCTGTTTGGCACGCCACCCAGCGCCGACCAGCCAGAAACTGACTATGTGGCAGAACTCACCGAGAAGTTGAATGGAGTTCACCAACTGGCCAGAGAGCAACTCAAGATGGCCAGCGACAGGATGAAAGTGCGCTACGACAGATTAGCCAACTCTGCAGGATTCCAGGAGGGCGACCTGGTGTGGCTGTATCGACCTACCAGGACCAAAGGGAAATCACCAAAGCTGCAGCGTGCCTGGGATGGACCATACCGCGTGGTGACCCGGATCAACGACGTGGTGTACCGCATCCAGCGACAACCTCGAGGGAAGATGATGGTGATGCATCTGGACCGATTAGCAGCCTACCAAGGGACTGCCCGGGACGAGCAGCCCTAAGGAGGGAGCAATGTGACAGCGACGTGAGATTCGAACTCACGACCAGCGTCCCGCAAGAGAGTAGATCGCGCGTGAGCCGACACGGGCTCCACGGAGCACTGAGGGACGGCGCGCGGATGAGAGAAAAGAGCGGAAAGGGCCTACGCGGCGAGGGAGTTTGTGCGCGCATCTGGTGCTGGCAGAGAGGAGAGGGATCTGGATTGTTCTCTGGAGTGCTATCTCTGGACACGCGTGGAACTTTCCAGGCTACGTCGCTGTGGTTATAAAAGAAGAAACGCGAGCGAACTTGAGCAGTTTTCAGTTTATTCAGCCAGTCAGTAAGCTAGCGTTGTGAACAGAGCAAGCCAGCCAGTCTTGTCTACCGAAGTTCGACTTGAGTGTGCGTCCGCAACTGTGTCAGCATCCGAAGGCCTGAGTTCGAGTGCAGTGGACCGCAGTTGGAGGGACCTGAGTTCGAGTACAGTGGACTGTCTCTGAAGGTCTGGGGTTCGAGATTCTGTGAACGCGAGTGACTGAGTCAGAAGAACTGTGAACTGAGAACTGACAGTTCTGATTTGTAAATAGTGCTTTGTAAATATTAGTTAAGATTAACAGTTCATTGTTGTTCGTAATAGTCCAAGTAAATTGTCATTGTCGTCAGTGGAGTGCTATAACGAATACTGTGTTGAGTGAAAATCCTATTGTTGACGAGAGCGTTTAAGGTGAATTGTAGAAAGGAATTATTGTTGAGATAATAAAGTTACATTGTTGTTAGTAATAAAACGTTACAATAGTTATTACATTAATATCTAGACCATAAAACAACATGAAAGTAAATAATGAAAGTTGGATAAGTAATGTTAGTGTGACAATAATAAACATTGGTAAGAAATAGTGATGATGATAATAATAATAAAAATTATTATTATTATTATTATTATTATTATTATTATTATTATTATTATAGTAATAATAATAATGAGATAATTTAAATATTTCTTCTGTGATATATTATTGTTAACAAGAATTGTTATAAAAATATTTCGTTAGTATGTTCATAAATTGGTTTGACAGTCCCTGACATTACTCGGTAGGGAATTCTAAAGTCGAGGAACAGCCACAGTGAAAGAAGATGAATATGAGGATGTTCGGTGGGAGGGAATGGATAATATTGAGGAGTGTTGTGATCGTGTGTCTAGGTTATGATGGGTGCCTAAATTTTGAAAACGAGACGCAAAATAGACAGGAGTGGAGAAATGTAATATGTGAAAGAGAAGGGAAAGACAGTGGATTTTCCTACGATCTTCTAGAAGGAGCCAGGACAACATTTCGAGGGATGGTGTTACGTGATCAGTCTGGCGAATATTGCAAACGAAACGGATGCACATATTATTTTTATTATCCAATTTAATAAAGCATATTTCACCCTGAGGTATATTAGGGTTATAGCTGGTATCAAAATACATATTTTATAAGCAATAAACAATAATAAAATTATAGTACAAAATTGTGGTTAAGGTTGCAATTCACATTAATTATGTACAAGAATGCACCTTAATGAAAGAATGAATCGTTTCATAAAGCCTCAAGGCATGTCTCTATTTTATATCTAATGGTTATAGGAAGAAATACGTGGTACACTCATTAAGTTCTAATACTGAGCGCATAGTGGCGTTGTGGTGCACTATAGCGCATAGGTGGCGCCATGGTATGATACCTTGTCAGTTAGTCTCTCGACCCAACAAGAGACAGTTGAGTGCATGCACTGTAAGCAGAACTACGGTCTTTGTGACGGTGATTTGAATGCGCACGTCGGAACCCGAGATGTCACAGTTTGAGCAACGGGAAAACATCAAGTTCTGCCAGAAATTAGGCAAAACTGCTGCCGAAACGTTTCAAATGATGCAGCAAGTTTACGGTGAGGACGTAGTGAGTCGCAGTGTTGTGTTTAGGTGGCACCGACGTTTTTTTTTTCTTTTTTTTTGGGGGGAAGAGACAGTTTGGAAGATGATGTGCGTACTGATCGGCCACAAACAATTCGAACTGAACGCAAGATCCAAGAAGTTGCAACGTTGGTGCGTGCTAACCGCTCCCAATCGGTAGACGATATCGCAGCAACAGTAGGGGTCAGCCATGGTACTTGCTACAAAATTCTGTCTGATGACCTGAACATGTCTCGTGTTACCCAGCACAGTGTGCCACGAATCCTGTCGCAAGACCAACGTGATGATCGCATGACGATTTGTGGTGACCTCATGAGTAGTGCTGACGATGATCCGACGTTTCTCAACCGGATAATAACTAGAGACGAAACTTGGTGTTTCCTTTACGATCCGCAACTGAAACGACAATCCGCCACCAGGAAAACACCGTTTACACCATGACAGAAAAAACCGCGACAAGACAGGTCAAAAGGCAAGGTGATGCTTGAACTGTTTTTTGATTCAAATGGAATTGTTCACATGGAATTCACCCCAGAAGGTGCAACGTGAACAAAACCCGCTACAAAGAGATCCTTGGCCGTTTAGGAGATTCAATTCGCCGTAAGCGACCTGAGCTATGGCGTACAAAGAATTGGCTGTTGCTACATGACAACGCCCCTGCACATCGCTCTGTCCTTGTCCAAGAGGAACTTGCAAGACAACAGGTAACAGTTCTTCCACACCCTCCGTACTCACCTGATCTCGCACCATGCGATTTTTTTCTCTTTCCTCGCATGAAAGCAACCCTACGTGGGCGTGGATTTCATTCTTCCGAAGAGGTCATGACTGCCACAAGAGAAGCCATACGGGACCTTCCTGCCAACATCTTTCAACGGTGCTTCTAGCAGCTATACCAACGTTGGCAAACGTGCATAACGGCCAACGGAGACTATTTTGAGGGAGGATGTGGTTCTGTTTAAATGTACGCCTTGTTATGCGGCATCTAGTGATACATTCAGATTCTTGTGGGAGCCTACCCTCCAGGCGTCAAGTCTTAGAACTTAATGACTGTACCACGTATATATAGTATATAATAGCTATTAAACATGTTATTTTAGAAGCAATAAATAGCTATACTAAGAGATGGCTTAAAATTTACGAATTAAATACATTATTTAGTAACAACAATTGGCAATAATCAGGTATTACAAGAAAAGGCCCAAAATTAGAAATCAAATGCCTAATTAAAATAAAAATTAAAACCAATAGTACAATATTATAGTATGCGAAATTGCAGACTTACAGTTTCATTATAGTTGATTATAACTAATACGATTTCCCCCCCCCTGAATAATTTAACATTTCACAGTTTCACGAATATTCTATTCAAGAAGGATATGAAATACTTATATGATTTGGAGTTGGATGCACATATTATGAACACGTTGCAGTCTCTGCGCCGAAGTAACGCTTAGGTCAGTAAACAGAATATCACAGTAATCGAAGTGGGACATAACGAGTGTTTGCACTAACATTTTTTCATGGAAAAGGGTAGAAAATTCTCCAATCGCCTAAAGGAGTGGATTAATGAGAATACTTTTTTGCAAGTTTCTGCAACTTGAACGTTCCCATTTAAACTTTTATCCATATAAATACCTAGATTCTTTACTGATTGACTGAACGGAATTTGGGTGCCGTATATTTTAATCGGGGACAAATTTGGTATGGTAATAGTGCTTAACAAACGTGAATGGTCCACAATGATTGACTGTACTAGGATGGGTAGAAAAGAATACGTGGTACATTCATTAAGTTCTGAGACTGAGGGCATAGTGGCGGTGTGGTGCACTAGAACGGATAGGTGGCGCCGTGATATGGTACCTTGTCAGTTAGTCTCTCGTCCCAGCATCATACAGTTACGTGCATATAGTGTAAGCAGAACTACGGTCTTTGTTGTGACGGTGATTTGAATGCGCGCGTCGGAACTCGAGTATGTTGCAGTTTGAGCAACGGGCAAACGTCACGTTCTGTCAGAAATTAGGCGAAACTGCTATAACCGACCATAACTGGAGACGAAACATGGTGTTCCTTTACGATCCGCAACTGAAGCGACAATCCGCCACCTGTAAAACGCCATTATTTCCACGACAGAAAAATCCGCAACATGACAGGTCAAAATGCAAGGTGATGCTTTAACAGTTTTTTTTTATTCAAATGGAATTGTTCACATAGAATTCATCCCACAAGGTGCAACTGTAGAGAAGATCCTCTACAAACAGATTCTTGGCCGTTTACGCAATTCAATTCGTCGTAAGCGTCCTGAGCTTTGGCATAGGAAGAATTGGCTGTTGCTACACGACAACGCCCCTGCACATCGCTCCATCCTTGTCCAAGAGGAACTTTCAAGGCAACAGGTCGCTGTTTTGCCACACCCTCCGTACTCACCTGATCTCGCACCATGCGATTTTTTTTCTCTTTCCCCTCATGAAATCAATCCTACGTGGGCGTAATTTTTATGCGACCGAAAAGGTCATGACTGCCACAAGAGAAGCCGCACGGCATCTTCCTACCAACATCTTTCAGCGGTGCTTCTAGCAGCTACACCAACGTTGGCAGACGTGCATAGCGGCCAACGGCGACTATATTGAGGGAGGATGTCGATCTGTTTCAAGGCTTTTTAACTCTCTACAGGTTGCCTCAAAATGGAGCTTGGAGACGAGGGTTATTGAGGGGAGCGGGGATCGTCAATGACGTCACACGTTTCCCGCGTATAGTGGCATTTAAATGTGTTCTAAGTGATCTTTAGGAATTGCTTAATAGCATAAATGTTTTCACCTTATAAATATTGAATAATTGCTTAAAGTCCTGCGTTATAAATGACTTAAACTAATGTTAAATGAATTACGGCTCGTTTGGAAACATTAAACTTACGTTCCCGCGCGATTTTAATTTATAGTATTTCAATCTAATACCATTATTATTTTATCGTTGTTATGTTATGGAAAAATTAGTAAATTAATTATTTTTAAATTTCAATAATTTTGTACACCATGTATTTAATAAAATAATATGTATAACAATAATACCGATAATGATATATAGTACTGTTCCCTCCTAATGTCCTAGTCCATTTTCAGCCATGCCAGGCCAAAGATGTGCTGTTGCTATCTGCAAAAGCTTTTACCACAAAAGCAAAGGTGAAAATGTTTCTTTTTTTTGTATACCTAAAAGAGAAGACATCAGGAAACAATGGATAATAGCGTGCAAAAGGCAAGATAAATTTAACCCTGATACCAGCAGAATATGCTCACTACATTTTAAAGAGGAAGATTTTGAATTGGATTTCAGGGCTTTTACTTGGTATTCAAGTAAAAAGACCAAGGACTTTAAAACCATCTGGTAAGGCTAATAATTTAATTATATTTAAAATTTGTGTAAAGAAATTTAATATATATATATATATATATATATATATATATATATCAAGTATTATGTCTGTTGTGAAGAAAGTTATCATCTATAACTTGTGTTCTCCCTTTACTACTTATGAATTTTGAATATTCCTGTTTATTATAAAGTCCCGTTTGTCAAGCTCTGCCTATAAATTATCACATGGCTGGTTTTTTATACTCTTACTATGATAGGCATTATTACTATTATTATTATTAATTATAATTATTAATTCTGTGTTACTTTCAGCTGTTCCAACATTAAATTTAACACCAGAACAGTCTCAGAGGACAGTATCACCTCGAAATATAAGAATGGAGAAGAGAAATCTAAAAACTATTGTTCACAATATGTTAGAAGAGGATGCTGAAATTAATGAAGTGGGTGAGTCAGTACCAGAACCTGAGCCACAGAATGAAGAAGCGAGGTATGAAATTCTACTTAAAAATTATAACACAGTTCTAGAGGAAAATAAGAAACTCAAAGAGCAATGTTTACAAAGTAGATATGAAGTTGAAGGATATAAAAAACAGATTAGCCAATTGGAAAAAAAAATTAAGAAAATATCTGCTGAAATGGATGAGAAGAAAGTTCTTGCATTAAATCACAAAATTCAGGAAGTACTTTCAGGGGTTTTTAGTAAAAATCAAATAGACATAATCATGAACAAAAAAAAAACATGTGAAATGGTCACCTGATGACATTTCTAATGCTTTCACTATTAGATACCTTAGTAAAAGGTGTTACATATACCTTAGAGAAAAAATGAATATTCCCTTACCTGGAATTTCATCACTTCAAAGGTGGGCTTCAAATCTGTCACTGCGACAAGGTGTTTTGCCTGATGTCATACAAATAATGGATGTTGCAGGACAGAATATGAATAATTTTGAAAAAACAACAGTTCTATCCTATGACGAAATGAAAATATCCAGTACTCTCGAATATGACCAGAAAGAGGATGAAGTTGTAGGACCTCATTCTTATCTCCAGATTGTAATGGCTAGAGGACTTTTTGCGAAATGGAAGCAGGCAATATATATTGGCTTTGATTGCAAAATTACTCAGGTCATACTGGATGATATTATCATTAAATTAAATATTATTGGCTATAAAGTAGTTGCTTGTGTTAGTGACTGTGGTGGAGGGAATATGGGTCTCTGGAGGGAGCTGTCAATATCAATTCAGAATACAATCTACAAGCATCCCGTCTCACAGGAACCCATCTACTTTTTTGCTGATGCCCCCCATCTTTTAAAGTTGATTCGTAACTGGTTCCTAGACAACGGATTTACTTTGGAAAATGGAGAACAAATCAGTAGTGTTCCTGTGGAAGAATTGATCAAAAGTACTGCCACAGAAATAACTTCATGCCACAAATTAAGTGCCAGCCATGTGAAATGTGAAAAAACTAAAAGGCAAAATGTTCTGTTAGCTGCACAGTTACTCTCTCACACTACAGCCACTGCTTTGAAACATTACAAACCTGGACCTGACAAAAAGTTAGCTGAAGTAACAGGAGCCTTCATAGAACTGGTAAATGAATGGTATGACATATTTAATTCTTATACCCCTAACCATTCAGTTCCAACTAAAATGCCCTATGGAACATATCTAGAGCAGCAAAATATAATTTTAAATAAAATGGAAACAGTCATGACCACCTCACTCTGCGCTGGAAAAAATAGTTTACAGGCCTTTCAGAAAGCTGTAATTGTTTCCATTAAATCCCTTCGCCTCTTGTTTCAAGATATGGTTGAAAAGCATAACATCAAATACATTTTAACACACAGACTAAACCAAGATCTGGTAGAAAATTTCTTTTCTCAAATCCGGACTCGAGGTGGACTACATGATCATCCTTCTCCATTGGACTGTATATACAGAATAAGAATGATTATCTTAGGTAAGAACCCTGGAGTTATTCAGAGGCAAACAAATACAACTGATGCTGACCAGGATGAATTTATAGTAGCGAAAGCTCTAAACAAAGCTCAAATAACCATATCTGAATCAAGCTGTCTGCCTGCTGAACTACACATTAAAGATCTTGAAAATGAACAAATTTCCCATGCTGAAATTGTACAACAAAGTGAAGAGGATGGTTTGGAATATATTGCAGGTTACATTGCCAAGAAGTTTAAAGATAAATATCCGTATCTGGGAAACTTCACGCACAAAATTCACACAGAACATAACTACACAGTTCCATCCTGGGTTAGACATCTTTCATACGGAGGCCTTACTTCACCTTCTGAAACCTGGCTACAAGAATTCAAAAATATTGTGTCCTCATTCACATTATTCCATAAAGACAATGTTCAACTGGGGAAAAATGTTTTAAAAAGGACCACAGACTTCGTAGCTTCAAATGTAGGCCTACAACATATCCCTTCAGAGGTACTTGAAGCAGCTGTGAAAACTATATTTTTCGTGAGGATAAAGTATCTAAATTCCAAAACTGAAGCACACAAGAGGAAGAGGTTAGGAGTGCAGGATAGTGCAGAAGCGAGACAGATGAATAAAAAGTACAAGAAAATAATTAATTAATAAGTAAGTAATTCACTTGTATGCCATTTTAATCTATTATTATTTTTAAGTACTATGGTAGTTAAACAAGCATTTTTGTACGACAGAGTAGAAGAAACCGTTTGAAAAATTAATGTTCATATTATATTACAACATTATAAATTGAAGATCACTTTCTTGAATTTCATGATATCACTGAATTTCAGGTTGGCAAAAATATACTGAAAAGGACAGCTGAATATATTCCTATAGGCCTGCATCAAAGATATTCCTACGGATATTTTCGAAGCCACAGTGAAAACTAGACAGAGCAAACATACGTATGCACTCATAAGTATTTTATAATTACGTTTAAATATCACACGTTATAATTTGCACTACTTTAAATTTAATTTTAGGGTTTCCTGAACTATCATACGAGCTGATCACTACATGCATTGTATTTGTATTATGCCTATAGGTTATGTTGTTTTTAAACTAAAAAATAAATTTCCGCAGCTTCATAATAAAATTCCACACGCTCACACGCAATACAGGCAGAACATGGTTATGCCATTCCATCATGGTGAAACCACCGTAAAACTCTGACTCGTGAATTAAATGAGGTATAACAAGAATAAAATTGGGAAAACACGAAAACGTCCTGCAGATACAGATGTTGGCCATTACCACTATCAATTCAAAAATAAACAGTGAACAACACAAATTCATAATATGTAAGTATTTTCTATATATTATATATGTATTTTAACGTTTCACAGGTGATATTTTGCATTATTTTCAATTTATTTCAACATTTCTCGGCACAACATAATATTATCAAATGATAGTCGCCATGTGCCAGGAATCGTCATACGTCACACGGGGACTGCGTTCTGATTGGTCAATACATACTGATGCAACCTGGGTAAAGTTAAAAAGCCTTGGATCTGTTTAAGTGTACGCCGTATCACGCGGCATCTTCTGAGACATCCAGATTTTTGTGGGTGTCTACCCTTCAGGCGTCAGTGTCAGAACTTAATGACTGTACCACGTATTACTAATTAATTACCTAATTGATTAATTCATTAGTTAGTGAAGAATGGAAAGTTGAACATTTAATAATAGGGGACCAGACGTCCTCTGTTCTCCGGACATGTCCTCCTTTGTCCGGGGTCCGGGCGGATTTTTAGAAAACCAAGAAATGTTCCCCTTTTCATAACTTAAATGCCTGATACTTTAAGTTATCTGATATCATGCCTTTTTAAAGTAATTTGCCTGTAATCAGCATCGACGGATTATATTCTTTCTCTCCTCTTTAATAATTATAATACCCTTGACTTTCATATGTATCTCATTGTGAAATCATTATTAATAAGTTTTATCATAATTATTTTGCAATAAAATAGATATTAACATACTTTTAAGTATGATATAAGCCTAAATCTGTACAGTAAATATTTTGTAATAAAGTAGATATTGACGTAATTTAAAGTATAATATAGGCCTAGGCCTAAATCCAAGTAGCCACCGGCGTAGCTCAGTCGGCTAAGGCCCCTCTTGCCGATTCGGAGCTGCGCTCGGGCGCGGGTTCGCTCTCTGCTTGGATTCATTGCCTGGTTGAATTTTTTTCCGTGGTTTTCTCCAATCATAAGGAAATGTCAAGTAATCTATGGCGAATCCTTGGCCTCATCTCGCCAAATATATCGCTATCACCAAAACAAACGAAACTAAATAAAACAGCAGTTGATACAGCGTAGTTAAATAATCATTTTTAAAAAATAAATAAATCTAAGTACATAATATTTTCTGTCCTCATTTTTCGAACAATGTCCTCCTTCCTAAAGCTTTGTGTCCTTTTTTATCGAAGTGAATCTGGCCACCCTATTTAATAATAATAATAATAATAATAATAATAATAATAATAATAATAATAATAATAATAATAATAATAAAAATCATTATCCCTTACGACATAGGCTCAAGGTCTCCTTCAGCTTCATTGTTCATTGTTTTCTGTCTCTTCCAATATTTCTTATTTAAGAAGGTTTAAAATTAAGTATAGTTTGGGAAGACGTCCAATTGGCATGATGCTTAAATGTGATATCCAGTTAGTTTTATGTACAGAAGGTGCGAGAGTCAGTTTGCTTTCACGCAGCAATTAATAAGTAGACGAGACATGCTTAGATTTAAGTTTAATTCGGTAACAATAGTTCTGCCTTCTTCTTAGTCTCCGTGTATGATCCATATATCTTAATGTCGTCTATCGTCTGACATCTTCTTCTGCCCCGAACTCTTCTCCCGTTCACCATTCTTTCCAGTGCATCCTTTAGTAGGCAGTTTCTTCTCAGTCAGTGACCGAACCAATTCCTTTTTCTCCTCCTGACCAATTTCAGCACCATTCTTTCTTCACCCACTCTTTCCAACATAGCTTCATTTCTTATTCTATGTATCCATTTCACACGCTCTATTTTCCTCCATATCCACATTTCAAATACTAGTGACTGGTAAATCCGAGCCTAGGACTTGGAGACGTTAGGGGTGGAAACTGCTCCCCACCCACCACACGCTTCGGTAGCGAGAGTTCGTCAGTCAGTTTATAGTTGTCAGGTGGTCAGATCCTCAGTCTTGCTGCCTGTGTGTTGTACGTGTTGAAAACATTTGGTCTGGTGATCTTTCGCTTTCCCGTTCTGTAATATATTACTAGCGCTTTAGTTTTTGTTATAACAATTTAGTTTAGTTAGTGTGTTCTTCTTTATAATTGTTTCAAGTTTTTAGTAATAATAAATGTCGCCTTGGACTCATTCGGTGTTAACATCCGACTCCCTCTGCCTTGATTATCTGATTCCAATGCCAAGCCTGATTTGATAATTACTGCTGATGACGCGTAATGAACTTCTTCGTTACTTTAGCCCTTTGTCCATTTCTTAATGATTCGAGGGAGTCTCGCTATCCTTCGGCAGGCCTTCGTACACAACTTCTTTCTTTGTCTTGTTTTATCTCCGCCTTAACCGACACAACAAGCCAACGAGATGTAGGGGATGACATATTTCTCTCACAATACAGGACCATCGTGGAGACGTTACAGGCCAAGTGCAAGACCTACCGAGTCCTGTGGCATAGAGATAAACTTCACCCCACGTCAGGAATGGAACCACGGACTGCCTAGTTGTGAAGCACACGCTGTCGTAACTGAGGATCCTACACTTCTTTCCTGTGAAAATTTAATGCTAGCTACTTTCACAACGCGACTTCTTAAAAGTATTATTTTATTCTATTTTTACAGCAAAGTGCTGGCTGGCACTTTCTCTTAATTTGCAGTTAGCTTATCGAAACAATTCTGAAATTACTGAAGAGTGTGATTAACTCGCAATTTATTAAAGTAGTATGTTAATTCATTTACAGCTGTTGAAAGGACTGCGACTGGATAGGCATAACGTGTTCCCGTTACTAATTAAACTACGTAATAGCGAACTAGTATTTACTATTTAGATGTAGTTATAGTCGTTTTCAGAATACCCTCAGATCGCTTTAATGTGTATTTGCTATTTGATATATTACATTTTAGGATACTGCAGTCTTAAGTTTCCAATAATGTTTAAATTACCATCCGTCACAAATGCTTGATGATATAGTTAATTTCGGCGAATTAATGTACGTAGTAATTTACCAGGGTCTTAGAAATCTTTTCAATCTTATTTTCCTTCTGATTTTGTTGTCAGAAATATGCAATGTGAATTCGTCCTTTTCTTGCAATATGTCATTTTGGTTAATGTGTGAATTTCGGCATTTCTCGTGTGATTTATCTAAGTGTATCCAACCGTTCGTACAGGGCTGTATTTTTAAACAGCGCCCATTTTTTGTAACAGAAAGTAATCAAGTAATATGTAATAGTAAATAAAATATTTGAACAGGTTAATATGTTCAGTTAATGGGATGGCTGTTATCAAATACAGCTAAAACGGTTTCTGAGGCTAATATAATTGAAGAAACACCATTATGATTCACCGGTGAGTAATATGTTTTCTTTATCAATAGTAGCAGTAGCAGGGCAGTCTCTCCTCTGTTTGTCACGTGTTTGTTGACAGCGTGCGGACTGTTAGAAGTGGAGTGGGTGAAATTCGTTACAGGGCACGATTTACCAGTCACCAGCAATACTTCTAATCGTTTCTATTCACTTCGTCGTAATGTCCATGTTTCTATCCCATGCAATACCACACTCCACACAGAGTACTTCAATAGTCTCTTCCTTAGTTGTTTTTCCACAGGTCCACAGAAAATGTTCCTTTTTCTATTAAAGCTTCCTTTGCCATTGCTATCCTCCTTTTGACTTCCTGGCAGCAGCTCATGTTACTGCTTACAATACACCCCAAGTATTTGAAGCTCTCACCTTGCACTACTCTCTCATTTAGTATTCGCTGGTTAATCAACCGTCCATTCTATAGTATTAGTGAATTTCTTGACCCCACTGTGAATGTATTCTAAATATATAAGCTGCATTGCTCTGTATATTACGATTATTATTAGTATTGGTTATTGTCATTAATAATTCCAGCATTGTTATTTCATTTGTATTTTTTAATCATCTGTTGTTATATTTTATGTCAAATATTATTTTATATTCTTGTAATTTAGTATATTTTATGTCTATTGCACTAACTATTGCTCATGACATTAATAAACGATTGAGTGATTGATTGATATCTTCTTTATTTCTCTTCCGACAAACATGATCTTCGTCTTGTTTGTGTTCATCTTCATCCCATACTGCTCACAACTATCATTTAGCTCCAGTAGCATATCCCTTAGTATCGCCATGACATCAGCAAATCTTATACGTTTTATTTTTCTTTCTCCTACTATCACCCCTCCCATGTTCTGAAAACAGTTGTTCATTAAATTTGAATGGGATCTCGTTGTTTAAAAGCCATGATTTTGGTATATGTTTTATTTACTTCAAAATTCAATTCCTTTTTATTGTTGCGAACGGTACTACATTCAGCGGTAGGGCTATAATTTCCTTTCTTTTTTGTCTTATACAACCTCCTTCATTTGTACCGGCTTACACACTAATTCCGTGTAGGAGAGATATTCAGATCAACACTAGACTCTCTCACATGGTGGACATTCCAATTCCGTGTAGGAGAGATATTCAGATCAACACTAGACTCTCTCACATGGTGGGCATTCCAATTCCGTGTAGGAGGGATATTCAGATCAACACTAGACTCTCTCACATGGTGGGCATTCCAATGCCGTGTAGGAGAGGTATTCAGATCAACACTAGACTCTCTCACATGGTGGGTATTCCAATTCCGTGTAGGAGGGATATTCAGATCAACACTAGACTCTCTCACATGGTGGGCATTCCAATTCCGTGTAGGAGAGATCTTCAGATCAACACTAGACTCTCTCACATGACGGGCATTCCAATTCCTTGTAGGAGGGATATTCAGATCAACACTAGACTCTCTCACATGGTGGGCATTCCAATTCCGTGTAGGAGAGATCTTCAGATCAACACTAGACTCTCTCTCATGATGGGCATTCCAATTCCGTTTAGGAGGGATATTCAGATCAACACTAGACTCTCTCACATGGTGGGCATTCCAATTCCGTGTAGGAGAGGTATTCAGATCAACACTAGACTCTCTCACATGGTGGGCATTCCAATTCCGTGTAGGAGGGATATTCAGATCAACACTAGACTCTCTCACATGGTGGGCATTCCAATTCCGTGTAGGAGAGATCTTCAGATCAACACTAGACTCTCTCACATGGTGGGCATTCTTGACCATGTCGTCCGCACAATGCCGAACCAAGCACAAGACGAGGGAAAAAAAACACTCAGCCCTATAGACGAGATAAATTTCCGCCAACGGCAGAATTGAATCGTAATGTATTTTTTTTTACTATATTCAAAAGTTATATTGATAAATAGGGCTAGGATTTTGATGACCTATAAACCATGAAAAAATGTCCTAAAAGCAATGCATTTATGACTTAAAAATCTTTCAAAAATTCTCTTAAAATGCCCTAAAATTGATCTTACATAATTGGCTTAGTAGGAAAAGAGGTTTTGTACTACGTAATATTTAGACTAGTAATTAAATTAAATTCTAGTACCAACATTTACGTTTATTTAATTTTACATAATTTTTTCTAAGTGGTACACTTTAATTAATTATTTTACATGATGTAGTTTCCATGTAGTCCACACAAGGCCAGTCTTATCCGGAATTAGCAGGTATAGAGGAGTCTATATTGAAGTGGTGGTTGGAGTGTACTACGTTAAAATGACGAGATTTGTGTAGAAAAATGATTAAAATATTATACAAAATAACGGGTATTAGCCACAGGCGTACCTTGGTCGGTTAAGGCGCTTGCCTGCCGATTCGGTGTTGCGCTCGGGTGCGGGTTCGATTCCCGCTTGGTCTGATTATCTGGTTGGGTTTTTTTCCGAGATTTTTCCCAACCGTAAGACAAATTTCAGGTAATATATGGCGAATCCTCTACCTCATCTCGCCAAATATATCGCTATCACCAATTCCATCGACTCTAAATAACCTCGTAGTTGATACAGCGTCGTTAAATAACCAAGTAAAAGAATGAGGATTTATGGCCAAAATTAAATGAAACTGCTTCAAAAATGTCCGAAAAAAAAAACAAAAGATGCTCTTATGAGTTGAAACAGACAAAACAAATGCAAAAAATACCCTAACAAATATGTCTTAAAACACTCAGTTTATCACATAACATATAAATATTAAAGCAGCTATGTTTCTGGCTTACTAGAAGAAAGATGCAATTTCATCAAACTCGTATAGCTTGTCCAAGTCAAGTCTGCGAGTGGGGATATCGGGATGGAATGTAGAGGCAAAACACAGTTGCCACATAGGTCACTTGACGTTCAGATTTCAAAGTGTGCACATCGTTTAAAATACACTGCGGAGCGCACGGAGTTTTTGTCCTTGTCTTCAGATAAAGGCAACAGTTACGCTGTCTCCCAGCCTCCCCCCTCATGCAACTTTCTCTCCTACGCCCACGCTTGCCAATCAGAACGCCAAACCTCACTGTCAAGCAGAAGTAGAAGTACAGTCTATTTCAAAGCGTCTTAAATTGTTACCGCTCTATGAACTGAAGTGCAGTAGGAAAACTGTGCTGGCATATGAGACTCCTTTCACTACAGAACTGCCTCCAACTTCCCCTCTCGGCTCGCAGACTTAACTTGGTCGAGCTGCAGCCCTATTGATAAAATACATTAATATGTAACCAAAGAACTTTAACCTTGATGTATACTGGATTACATATAAACTTCCCAGCTGCTATGTGCCATCTTTTGAAAAGTGCAGATATTTGTGTGTGTTTTTCCAACGTAAAGGTTTGTTTGATTCTAAATGTATCCTGTATGAACCATTAGCAGATATCCTCCCTCACTTCCAGTTCTTTCGTTCCTACTAACAGACGAAAAGAAACGGACGCGACCAATAAAAGGAAGTTACCCTCGCGATGCACGCAGTTGGCCGCTCTGTGACTGGAATCCACGCCGTAATGCTGTTGCTGCGTCAGACAGAGGAGTGAGGTGAAACCAGTCGTCTATGAGTATCAAAGGATTCTTGTGTCGTGTCTCTAATTTATCAGTGCACAAACGATAAACCGCTGACACATAACTCCCATGAATAAATAGCTTTGAATGTGTTTTTTTCTTCTAGATGAATGCAAATTTACACTGACACATTTAGATTGTATAATTTATGCCTTGTTACAGTGACAGTGATGGTTCTCAGATCGTACTAAAATACTAAATAGAAGCAACATATATTAATAGGATATTGCTTCATTGCAAATGAACGAATAGGCTACGAATTCTATTGTTCACATTCAACAGTAACTTTTTAATAATATTTTCCATTCTTTCTTCACCAATTTGCAGTTCTTTTTTTTTTTTTGCACACTTATTCATTTTCGTATTCCATTGATCTAATTATGCATTCATTTATTTTGACTTGAAACCTCTATATTCGACCTACAAACTGGAAAAATGTGAAACACTTCTGTGTAAAATACGTTCCTAAACTTGATAATAGACCATCACTTTCGTTTCCGCATAATCCGTTATAAAAATGACAGTTTTCAAAATAAATTTGTATAATAGGAAATAATGACATTATTAATGCTGATAGGATAATAGTAGATCATTCACGTGAAGATAAAAGTGTCCACTCACACATGGGAGATTGAGTACTCAAAATTTAAGCAAGACAGAAAAGTCGTATGAGAATAGGCCTATAATTGATACCACAGAATATTTGAAGGGTACACGGGAAAAACAATCAAGGTGCACCAAAAATCGAAATAGAGTTAATAATGCTATCTTATAGTGGAAAGGAAATACTATCATGTGGTCTAGCTAGTAATAAGAAATAATCGTTCTTGAAATTCCACTACGTCAATTTCTATTAAATACACACATAACAAAGTATTAAGTGCTTAAAGTTTAAAATTCGTTTTTCTCGAAACTTTCTAAAATGGACCTGATCGTTATTCCCGTGTACCCTTCATTTGGCGTAATAGGCTAGATGTAGCAAAAAACAATGTTGTTCTAACACAGACATTTCAAAACCCTGCACATTGTGCACTGGTCTTCGTGCAACGTGTACTTCCTATTCCCCTACCTAGAGGGAGTGAATCGGCTTGGAGGGGAACGCGACAGGGCTGTACAGTACCTATAGTAGATCAGCTTTTGTTTCAGTAACACAGATCAGTACGGGTGCTCATTGAACTGTGATTGTGAATGCGTTATGGAAAATAAAGTGAGGAGTCCACAGATATAACGAAGAAGAGAAATCACGAATCATATAACATAACTGTTATGATGTTTTCCTCAGCCAATAGTAATTATTTTAAAATGAAAGGCTTTCATCATATCATGTGGACCTAATAGTGATATGAGAATTTAAATCATGTTAGTAAAGTTCTCAAAATATGATATTCGCCTACTCTTATTTCTTAATTAGTACTCCCACGGCAAGACAAACATGACAATGATGTTTTGGAGTCTGTACTAACACAGCCATCAATGGTTAGACGACTTAAACTTTTATTTGATAAGCTGATAAGTGATGAGAATATTGAGTGAAGAATACATATTATGAGGCTCCTGAGGTTGTAAGGAAAGGAAAAAAGCAACTATTTGTAAGGCGGAAAAATTTTCTGGAAAAATAATACATAATGGCGAATTTTCCATCTCACGTTACTATATTATCTAATATACTTACGTTAATAAATCTTTAAACCTGACATAAAGAAAATGTCCTCGCTTCACAGCTTGTAAAGTACTCTTTTAACTCAATTCAGTAACGCTCCCAACTTGCTAATACTTGCTCTCAACGTTTTCCAAATAAACTATTTATAAATTTAAATTCAAGCTTAATTTAGCCAATTTATTAATAATAATGTGAATTTATATTAATATACAGCAAAGAAATGATTCCAGTGTAAAAGCCTCACAATGTCCTATTGCATGTAATTGGGAGTAAAATATTTTCTTTCTTAGCATTTGTGCACCAATGGTCTCAATAATTCTTGAGGAACAATGAAAGAGTATTACTTTGAAATAATCAGTACCTACTACGTAAAATGAAATACTGTGTTCGTTTTTTGTTGTTCCTAAATTACTGCAATATATATTTTTTCTTCAAATATTGTATACAAATCATGTAAATAAATGATTCTTTACAAACGACTGCATTGTGAATTGTAACTGAGTAAGTCTATTGTTTCTTGTGTTACAATTATTGTAAAATATAGACACTGACAATAATTGTGTTTTTTCCTCCTGCTAAGTATGTTTATAATGTCCAAATGTCAATTTAATTGAACACTAGAAGCGCAGAATAGATTCTTGTACATCCCTCCCGCTGAGAACTGGTAAGAGCAACACGTGAATGACGCAATCTGCACAGACCGGCGTTCCGCGCACATACACTGCACTTTCAGTGTCTGATTTCTGACATGTCTGTCTTAAAGCATAGCAATCTTAATTGAGTATCTTTATTCGTATTTCTCGAATGGACAATAATAATGTTTCTTACTCGCTAGCGTTGTATAATTGTAGCGTTATGTGTAAGCTGACAAATGCTATCGTTCCTCAAGTGGGAGGAAGACGGAAAGGAGGTAGGAAACTTGTAGTCAACCTATTTCTTTATTTGTTGTACGAACAGTATATGCATTTCTTTTAGTTCTCTTCCTTTGTAATTTTATATTTATATCTCACTTCTTACTCTTCCTCTGTTGGTTCTTCCTTTGAGTACATTTATATATCTTTTGGGATTGTGAAGGAGTCGTTCTTGTGGATGTGATGCCTAGAGAAGCAGCAATTTTAACTGAAAGGAGTACATTAGCGGTGACCAAAACGGGTGTGTAATCACATACATTCAAAGGGGTACGAGGAGTTTCCTGTACATTGCTGTGCATTTCATTCACGTACTGAAAGCAAGCAGTGACGGTATCATGTCGCTCTACAAACTTTTGTCTCTACAAGCAGTAAGAGGTGGTTTCGTAAAGAATGAGAAGGAGAACTTTTTTGTTGTTCTGTCGAACAAAATGTAATATGTTTACTTTGCTTAACGGTCCAATTAAGAGTATTTAGAAACATTAATTTCCACGCTGAATAATGTATTATTATTATTATTATTATTATTATTATTATTATTACTACTACTACTACTACTACTACTACTACTACTACTACTACTACTGACAAACTAAGTATGTGTTTCTATAATTCTTCTGTACGTGCATGAATATTGATATTTTTAGATCTTCTTCGTAGAAGGATAAAATTATTATGTTTTATCTCAATTTTGATCTTCTTAATCTTTAGATTAGGGTAACTTTTTATTAGTTATTCATATAATAATAGTAATAGTAATAATAATAATAACAATAATAATAATAATAATATTGTAGAAAAAACTGATTCAATATTATGCTCCAACGAACTGTTAAACGCCAGGAATTGACATGTCTTAAATCACAGCAGGAAAAGAAAGATGAGATAAACAAATGTAAGGATGCCAGCTACCTAACGGGATTTGAAATATCTCGTGCTCTAAAGCCTTTTAATAGAACAGAATTTCTCAAAAGAGTAATGATTAAAATAGCTTAAATAACTTGTCCATAAGAAATGTTTAATTTTGAAAAACTACGAATTTCTCGACCAAGTAAGGAGAGAAAAATTTAGAAAATTCCTTACTATACTCAAGAGGAATGTCAAAAGAAAATAAGCAAGCAAAATGGTATCTTGATGACAGCGGTGACATTACTGATACAGCAAAGCTTGAGATTTTTATCCGCGGGATGTATCAAGATGTTAGTACAGGAACCATCACTGGTTGTAGTTTTCATGCCAAGTACCTTTCCTTACTTCATAGGCTGTCTGTCCCATGTAATCACATCAACACTCTGAACAGCTCAAGAAACGTTTCCGTCGAGTCCGGCCTGGTCAGCAGAAATGTTGCTCCAGCATTATTATTTTCTTCCTGCCTCTCTTTGACTATATATTTATTACATTTATATTTCTTAACTTTCTTGATTTCTGTTCATCAATTTTACCTTAATCCTTATGTTCACATTTCCTTTTCCATTGTTTTCCCCATTTCTTCACTTCCCCGACTCTTTTCACTTAGCAAGCCCACTGCTCTTTCCTTTCCTGTCCACTACACTTCTCTTCAATGCCCCCCTCTTTGCCAATACTTCCATTCTCCTCTGTCCCCTCCTATCCTCTCCTCTCCACTATAAGAACTTCGCTTTTTGCTATGTTTTGATTTCATTCCCATGTTTTACGTCTCGCCGCTGATATGTTTGTGTTCTGTCTGCTGAACTTTCGCTTGTCTCCGAATCCCAGGATCAGCTGACTTGCTGCGTGCGGAAGTAAGACAGCCACATCTGTGATTCAGAGCCAGCCTCATACTTGATCGCAATAAAAGTTCTAGTACTCGCTTGCCCCAGCTATCAATTTACCATATTAACTCTGTCACATAATTTCTCAACAAAGACATCGAAATGCGAACCCTGGACGACCAGTAAGATTTGTAATTGATGAAGAGTGCTTAAGGAGCAGATTTCTATCTATACCCTTGTGCACTATTATCACTTCATCAATGAATTTCTTGAATAGCCTATATCCTGAATTTTATACGAAGGAAGAGGGGCAGAAATTTTTATAGTAATGTCACAAGAGGTCTGAGATCCCCGATAAATCCAGGAGCGAAGCGAGTGGGTGTATCTGGGTGATCAGACATCGAGTGACATTTATTAGGACTATTTCGTGAATGGAATAAAAATGTAAATAATATAAGCTTATCTCTCAAATTCGCTAATAAAATGTTAATAATTGTACACTTATGAATACTTAACCTATCCAGATATTGTGAAGTTGAAATAGAAGAATATCGATTACTGCAATGAGGAAATTGGATGTTATTCAGTAATGCCAATTGAGAAAAGCGAAATACAGATTTAAAATGTTAATTACATGTACTGAAATACATTTTCATTATCTGCTGAAATAATAATTTATATTAACCATTTTATAATATAATTACAAATAACCTGATTAATATCTACATTAATTAAATAAACAATTGTTATGAAAGAGTGTCATTTTCTTTAGATACGATGGAAATGGAATTATAAGATTAAGATGTAGGTCTGAAAGTAGGATTTCGCACTTTATTTAGTACAATGGATTCATGCTCATCGATTTACGGGGAAACAGTTGGCGAGACTGACTAAATAGAAGAACGATCATGCGATAAATTGATAGTGACAAATCGAGCTGCAGAAATTATCGCGATGTATGACTGTGATCGGTTGGAATACAAAATTGCATTACACTTCATTGGTCGAAAATGAAATGACGTCACATAAACGAAATAGTCATGTTAATTATGATGGTCGTAATAATGACTATCAAGATTGCTTTTATGACGTCGACGGCACAGACGTAATGTAGGTAATTCGGCTATCATCTTCCCATCTCAGAGATCTTTGTTTCAAGTCTGAGAGTACCTATAAAATGTTTGGTATGAATAGTTATGTACAATAGAAGTAAATTTAATACAATTATATGAACACTTTTTAATGATTGAATAAAATTAATGAAATCGGTTAAAAACCAGACATGTTTCGGAGGAATGCCCCTCCATCTTCAGTGGTAGTACCACGACGCTGGTACAGATGTTTCGACCGCGTAACGTAGCTTAAGGAAGACATTATTTTTCGCGATTATTTTTAGAATCCTGCCTGTTTTCGAGAAAATTTTGTTTTCTAGCGATAAATGAGAAAATGTACATTTATTTCAAGTTGCAAAAATAAGCAGCGCCTTACAAATAAAACTTCAGTTATACCTGGTAAGGTTTATCTTGTCTCAGTAGCAATAAAACCAAGTCCCTACAAATGAGGGTGGAGATTATAGGAGGGTTGTAAATTTTCAGTATTCCTTTCAAAACCTTGTTATTGTACAGGATACCGGAACACAATTTCTTGAAAGACAAGCTCAGTGACGGAACTACACAGTACAAAGAGAGATATTTTGTAATTTTATTTTGCGCTACAGAATGTATCAACTGGTCCCTTCCTCCACTGGATGGATGGACGGCATCGCTCCATTCCCCCATGGCCATAACAATATAGACGAAGTAAGACATATCTCCTTTCTCTCTCTTTTCACAGTGAGACAAGATACATCACACAGGCTCTAGTCATTCACATCTTCGTGCAATGAAGCCAGAAGCAGCAGCCTGCTATCTGCTGGAAGTCTGGTGGAGGAATATCTTCAGCGGTACCGGTAGTCGGCATTTCAGTTGTTGCGGCAGGAATCAAATAAAGCTGTGAGCAGATTTCATTGTCGCTCGAGAGTTGCCTTGAATGAGGACTGATGGTTTCTCAGAACTTACCAGCAAATGTCGCTTTTGTAAAAGGAGCGGCTTCCTGTGGGTTTGGGATAAACGGCACTTTTGTTAATTACGAGATTTTACCTCCGTGGTTCTTGACCTGTGATTCTCTGAAGAAAGTTGTTATGGTCAAAGAGTTTTGTAACTAGTTCCTGGTTTGGTAGTAGTGTTAAGGATTAAACACGGAACGGATTAGTGAAATTAGTCCACTTTTGCCTCTTGTGATAATCCTGCAAAACTGTCTTGTTACTAATAACGCTTATGAAACGATTTATACATTCAAACTTTTAACTAGTCTGTTTTAGCCAACTGTCAGAAGAAGTTTTCAACCTTATAAGTAATACCAGTAAGGCATAACTCATGAGGCAACTGAGCCAGGAGACAATGGAGTAGGGTGGCCAGTTACTTTCCTCCTTTTTTTAACGTAGGTACCTTTAAATTCAGGCAAAGTGTCTCAGGCTTTATGATATTCTTTGTTATATTTGCAGTGCTTTCTCATCCTATTATTATTATTATTATTATTATTATTATTATTATTATTCAGTTTCTGTCAGATGCGTTTCCAATTCACTGTGGGCTAGAGCAAGGAGATGCACTATTGCCTTTACTTTTTAACTTCGCTCTAAAGCAGTGGTCGTCAGCACTCGCTGAAATGTGTAAAGGGTACGCGGTGTTGTCCCGTGTGCACCGTCGTGCAACAGGGAGAGATAGAGAGCATACCCGCTAGAAGCTACGGATTGCACCCTAGTGCACCGCGTTTTCCGCGGGTAAGAGAGGCTAGCCCCAGCGTGCTCTGTGCTGACGACCCCTGGTCTAGAGTATGCCATTAGGAAAGTCCGGGATAACAGAGAGAGTTTGGAATTGAACGGGTTACATCAGCTGCTTGTCTATGCGGATGACGTGAATATGTTAGGAGAAAATCCACAAACGATTAGGGAAAACGCGGAAATTCTAGTTGAAGCAAGTAAAGAAATAGGTTTGGAAGTAAATCCCGAAAAGACAAAGTATATGATTATGTCTCGTGACCAGAATATTGTACGAAATGGAAATATAAAAATTGGAAATTTATCCTTTGAAGAAGTGGAGAAGTTCAAATATCTTGCAGCAACAGTAACAAATATAGGTAAATGATAAACTGGAGGCAATTAAACACGGAGTAAATATGGGAAATGCCTGTTATTATTCGGTTGAGAAGCTTTTATCATCCAGTCTGCTGTCAAAAAATCTGAAAGTTAGAATTTATAAAACAGTTATATTACCGGTTGTTCTGTATGGTTGTGAAACTTGGACTCTCACTTTGAGAATAACATAGGTTAAGGGTGTTTGAGAATAAGGTGCTTAGGAAAATATTTGGGGCTAAGCGGGATGAAGTTACAGGAGAATGGAAAAAGTTACACAACACAGAATTGCACGCATTGTATTCTTCACCTGACATAATTAGGAACATTAAATCCAGACGTTTGAGATGGGCAGGGCATGTAGCACGTATGGGCGAATCCAGAAATGCATATAGAGTGTTAGTTGGGAGGCGAGAGGGAAAAAGACCTTTGGGGAGGCCAAGACGTAGATGGGAAGATAATATTAAAATGGATTTCAGGGAGATGGGATATGATGGTAGAGACTGAATTAATCTTGCTCAGGATAGGGACCAATGTCGGGATCATCATCATCATCATCATCATCATCATCATCATAGGTGTCAATGCACTTAAGCTACGGTTTGTTTACGGCGATGTGCGTCCGGCGATGATAGCCATAAACAAACCGTAGCTTTAGGGCATGGTCCGTAGCACTAGCATGCCTTATATCTTATCAGAAAATAATGGAACGCAAAAGAAATTACTGCTATGTCTTCTACAGAAACGAAGCTATAGTCATGACGGCTCTTCTATTAGGAGAACTACTCGTATATTAGTATACTCTTGGTGCAGCAGATGTAAAGCACATCTTGTTAAGGAATTGGGTAATTCGCATTTGAGACATTTTCGGGTGGTGATGCCGGCGCACAGTGTGTAATTCAGCGAGTCTAGCCGGCCAAAAATCTTTGCTCGAAAACTAATCGCTCAATTTTCATAAAATTTGGTCTGTATCTGCAATTGTTGAAGTGGATAAGTTTTAAATAATGAAAATGAACATAGCAACTATTTTTACTGAAAATAAAATTAGTAATATTGTAAAAAATGTTCGATTTGAGTGAAAAAATAAATTAATGTTCATAATGTGGAATGCGCTTAAAATTGAAAGCGTAAGACGAAGGAATATTGCATATCTTACTCGTTCAGACGTCAGCTGCATCCCCATCAGAATCTGTATCCTGTATCCTCCTTCGGCAACACCGAGTAATGGAGGCTCGGAGACAACTGCAGCACTACTATTGAAATCGACCGCGATTTTCTTTTCTTAATACCTTCAAGCTGGTGATGTAAGGGTCCAAAGAAATAAGTAGCATGAGTAAAAGGTCGGTATTTGCTTCTTTCTTGATGTTTTTCTTGCGAAGACTTCTCTGAAAAGTCTAATATAGTATTTCTTCCTTGTTTCCTGGGCTTCCTCAGATAGGTTGCCAGTAAGTATAATAGTGTCCTGTGACCTTCTGTCCATGACCCAAGAGTTTGTGAAGGTTGTAGGCATATAATACTATTTGTGCAAGCATAAATATAATTCCCTTGTCTTTCTTGCATACATGTCAAATGCCCGTTTATCAGTATTGCAAAACCGCAGGAAAAGTTTCTAATATTATGTGCGTAGACGACTTATTAGATTTCCATCGATTCCCGTAATATATGCGGAAGTATAAACCTCTCTGAAAAATCTTCTTGCGGTATTTGCCTCGTTTTTATTGCGACTGCTTTGTTTTATCATGTCAACTAGTAGTCCCCATTCCTTCCTGAATCTATCCTATCTTCAATGTTTCGCAATAAATAATACGGTGGATCTAAATTAACTGTTACAAGATTTTGCATTTCCGTTAATTCTTGCTATTGATTAGAGGTCAACTGTAAATCAGTAATCAAAACGAGATCCTTATTAGGTGACAATTGTTGTTCGGTTCCGCAATCAATTTGCACGTTTTTTCCTCATTTTGTCGCACGTTGAAGCTCTCCTACAATATTGGCCACATCTCTTAACCTAAAAGTTCTGAAACTCGTATGGGCAGGAGAAAGCTTTTCTTCTGGCGATCTTTCTTTAAAAAGTGGACTAATTTTTTTTCCCCGTTTTAATCTTTCGTTCAATTCTCCGAAATGTTTACGTTGATGTCGTCGAAAATGTTTACATTGATGTCCTCGAAAATGTTTACGTTGATGTCCTCCAATGCTTGTACTGGCAGACTCAAATTGAATTTGTGTTGTAGTAGATGGCAAAGTATTACTTACATATTTCATTCTCAGACTTTGCATTTTCATTCAAACATAGCGCATTCTCTTTTAAGAAGTTTTTCTCATTTATGCTTTGTTTTTCCCACCGTAATAGAATTTTCGTGCATAGAAATTTAATCCATTCCTTTATTGACTGTAAAATGTCTTCAGAGTAATCTTTGAGACCAAAATGCTCGGCTCAACTGTAGTATTTGTCCCGCTATGCTGTAACATCTGAAGGAGTGCTAACATATTTCTAGCACTTTTTGCGCTACCAACCTTAACTCATCTGCCTCCACTGTAACGAAAATTGTTACTTATGCCAATCTTCCTCTCGATAAAAACCCAATGCAGGTCGAGCAGAGAGTAGAAGACACGTAAAGAGTGTAAAATACTGCTGTCTTATTACAAAGATTGTATTTGTAGTAGGAACTGTTCATCTATGGAACCGCCAACATAGGAACCAATTAAGGCCGAATTCGAGCCCCGAAAATATATAATTCATCATTATAGATATAAAAAATTACAGAAAAGTCCAAAAACATGTACACGCAATGCTCCACTTCAGCGAAATTACAGTCTGTAGTTTGGATTCAGTGACGGTATTATATCCTGGGTTTGAGCCCCGAAAATTTATAATTCTTTATTAGAGACATAAAAAATTGCAGGAAAAATCTAAAAACTTGTATAGACAATACATATCTTCCGCCAAATTCAGTCTCTTGTTTGGACAAAGTGACGGCAATATTTCCTGAGTTCGAATATTGAAAGTGTAGGCTATAATTATTTATTGGAGGCATAAAAATGTCCAGGAAAAATCTAAAAACTTGTATACACACTGCTCGACTTCCGCCAAATTACAGTCTGTAGTTTGGACCCAGTGAAGGCATTATTTCCTAGGTTTGAGCCCTGAAAACTTATAATTCTTCATTAGAGACATAAAAATTGCAGGACAAATTTAAAACTTGTATACACAAAACACATCTTCCGCCAAATTACAGCCTGTAGTTTGAACCCAATGACGGTATTATTCTCTGAGTTTGAGCCTCGAAAATTTATAATTTTTTATTAAAGGAATAAAAAATTTCAGGAAAAACTGAAAACTTGTATACACAATGCAAATCTTCCGTCACATTACAGTCTGTAGTTTTAACCCAATGACGGAATTACTTCCTGAGTTCGAGCCCTGAAAATGTATAATTGCTTATTGTAGGAATAAAGAATTGCAGGAAAAATCTAAACTTGTATACATAATGAGCCCCCTCCGTTAAATATCGGACTGTAGTTTGAACCTAGTGAGCGTGTTATCTCCTTAGTTTTCGAGCCCCTTAAAATTAAAATTCATTAATGTGGGTATGAAAGATTTGCTGGAAAATCTAAATCTAAAAAAACCTTACATATTGAACCCCTTCCACTAAATTTCAGTCATCACTGTCTTCTCAGTCTGTTTTATTCTCAGTCTTCTCATAAACTGAACTTTGAGACGAGGCAGAGAGGACAGAGGGAAGGCAGAGGGCAGAGAACGCACAAAAATGACAGAGTGAACTGAGTGTAAAGAGAGTGGACTAAAATACAGAGAGTGGACTGAGAGGACAGAAAGTGATCTGAGAGTGCAGAGAGTAGACTGAGAGAATAGATGGAGCACTGTGGGGATAGCGAGGGAACTAAAAGAATAGAGAGGGATCAGAGAGTGAACTGAGAGAAGAGAGAGTGGACAGAGAGGATAGAGTTGACTGAGAGAACAGAGAGTGTACTGAGAGCACAGAGTGTGGACTCAAAGGACAGAGTGAAGACAGAGAGTGGACTGAGAGGACAGAGAAGGGACAGAGAATAGACTGAGGTGACAGAGAGTGGACTGAGAGAAAAGAGAGGAGACAGAGTGTGGATCGAGAGGACAGAGAGTAGTCTGAGAGGAAAGAGAGTACAGAATATGGACTCAGGTGATAGAGAGTAGACTGAGAGGACAGAGTGGGGTGAAAAACTGAGAATGGATTGAGTGTACATAGAGTGAACTGAGAGGACAGAGAGTGGACTGAGAGGATAGAGAGGAGACAGAGTGAACTGGGGAAACTGCGAGTCAGAATTCTTTCCTCTCAGTCCTCTCTATGCTCACTCACTGTAATTTCAGTAATCTCTCTTTGACATCGGTCCACTCTGTTTCCTTTCCTTGTTCTACTACCTCAGCTCTCTCTCTCTCTCCTCTCAATCCAATCTGCGTCTTCTCAGTTCACTCTTTTTCTCCTCAGCCTACTCCATCCTCTCAGTTTTCTTTGTATCACTTTCTGTCCTTTCAATCCACGCAATGTACTCTCAATTCACTCTCTGTAATCTCTGCCCCTTCTCTGTCCTCTCAGTCCACTCTCTGTTCTCTCAATATACTCAACATTCTCTGTGTCCACTCTCTTTTCTCTCAGTTCACTCGCTGTTCTCTTAGCTCATTCCCACTCCTCTTGCTCATTCATTCCCTATCCTCTCAGGCTACACACTGTTGTCTGAGTCTCCGTCCACTCTGTCCCTTCATTCCATTCTCTGCCCCTCAGTCTACTCTCTGTACTCTCAATTCACTCTCTGTAATCTCTGTCCACTTTCTGTCCTCTCAGTCCATTTCCTTTCCTCTCAGTCTATACTCTCTGTCCCCTCCGTCCACTCTCTGGTCTCTCAGTTTACTCACCATCCTCGCTCTCCACCTTCTTGTCACTCAGTTCAGTCTCTGTTCCCTCTGTTCTCTTAGCTTACTCTATATCCCTAAGTGCTCTATCTATCCTCCCAGACTCCTATCTGTCCTCTCAGTCCACTGTCATTCCTCTCAATCAAGTCTCTGTACTCTCAGTTCACTCTCTGTACTTTTAGTTCACTCTCTGTCCTTTCAGTCCATGCAAAAGTTTCTACAGCTATACGACATTTGTCAGCATGCATTATATCAACATGCCAACAACACCTAAAGGAATGGCAAGGGTTAAGCACGAATTTTCTACGATTTCTCGTCTTTCTAACTATATAAGTGCAATTGACTGAACACATATGAAAATACAATCACCAGGTGGAGGAGATGCAGAAATCTTCAGAATTTTTTTCAATTAATGTGCAAACTGTGTCTGATTCTTCCTTGTTGATTCGAGACATTGTGGCTAGGTGGCCAGGCTCATCTCATGACTCACATATTTTTAATTCTTCAAGAATCAAGAGGCGATTTGAAGATGGAGAATTTGGTGCAGCCATTCTAGTTGGAGATAGTGGATATGCTGTACAAAATTATCTCATTACACCACTGACAATTACACACACGCCAGAGGAACAACTTTTTCAGGAGGCCATCATAAGGACTAGAAGTCCAGTAGAGAGGAACTATGGGGTATATAAAAGAAGATTTCCTGTTTTAGCTACTGGAATCAGACTAAAATTGGACAGAATTCAAAGTGTAATTGTGGCAACAGCTATTTTACACAATATAGCTTGCAATGAGAATGAAAATATACCTCCTGTTACTGATGACCAGTTGGATGCCATTAACGCTGTGCATAACTTCCCTTAAGCAGCTAACAACCACCCAAATGTAGCAGAAAATAATGTCAGGCGAAACCATCTTATCCATCAGTACTTCCATGATTTGTTGGTGAACCAATGAAGGAAGAGATTAAATTAACATAAAATAAGTTTCATTCACTGCAGTACATGTAACATTTATTATTATTCATGTTAAACTTGCATATTTTCAAAAGTATATTATAACTTTACTTCACTTAAGTATTACCAGCACCTTATCCATCAGTACGTTCATGACTAAAATTTGTTTGTGAATCAGTGAAACAAAGGGATTAAATTAACATAAAGTAAGTTTCATTCACTGTAGTACATGTAACATTCTTTATTATTCATGTTAAACTTGGATATTTTCAAAAGTATTATAACTTTACTTCACTGAAAATTAAGCAGTACCAGTAACTTACACCATAATTATTAAGCCTAAAATTGTTATTTTTTAAAACCTGACATATTATCTTGTGTGGTGTAGCTTTAGATGCTTTACAGGAGAATGGAGAAAGTTACACAACACAGAGCTGCACGCATTGTATACTTCACCTGACATAATTAGGACCATAAAATCCAGACGTTTGAGATGGGCAGGATATGTAGCACGTATGGGCGAATCCACAAATGCATATAGAGTGTTAGTTGGGAGGCCGGAGGGCAAAAGATCTTTGGGGAGGCCGAGACGTAGATGGGAAGATAATATTATAATTGATTTGAGGGAGGTAGGATATGATGATAGAGACTGGATTAATCTTGGTCAGGATAGGGACCAATGGCGGGCTTATGTGAGGGCTGCAGTGAGCCTCCGGGTTCCTTAAAAGCCAGTAAGTAAGTAAGTACACAAATATTTTAACACATTATAGTGTAGTCACAATTTATGTAAAAATTCCAATTTATTTTTATTACGCAGTGATGTAAGAAGTTGAAATATATCTGCATTTGTATAAAAATTATATTAATGTCGGATTTCAATGAAAGAAAGTAACTAATTACTTGAAATATGCAGTGTGTTTATTTTATAACATATAAGAAATTAACTGGAGGGAATATACTGTATATTTCATATTATGTTCATGTTTATTAAAATAATTAGAAATGAAACTAACAATTGATTTATGAACATTTTGATGTCATTTTATAATTAGGCCTAGCCTACTGTTTTTTTCTTATGTATTATTACTATATTATAAATAAGCCATATGTAAATTATGTGATAGGTGATAACATGCAATAAATTTCGTTTTTCAATTGGAATTGAGTTAAACTGCCTACTGATTAACTTGTTATTGAATTATTCAAGAAGCTACATAAATTTAAATATCTTCTGTTTTAAGTAGCATGATAACTGATGTGATATGTTGAATATGGTATTATTAATACAGTGAATGATATAAACCGAATGACATTATGAAAATATCAAAATGACATCATAACATATTACGACCACTACAAAACTGAAGTTATCAATATATAAGTTACCTAATGTGATTTAATATGTTAGATTAAATTTTTAAATTTAAATAAAAAAGAACATATAGACTTGAACTAAATGAACACCATAACTACTTAAAAATCTTGTGATTTCAGTTAGCTGTTTGTTTTAAGTTCTAATTCCCTATTCCTAACATCAAGTTCAAAAATTCTTCTTTTCATCTCAAGATCAAACTCCTTATTTTGTTATATGAAGTTCTGTGAGTTACATATTCTAAAATTCTTACTTTTTTTTTCCTGAATTCTCCATTGTCTGAACACAGGACCTTACAGTGTACGTTAATCAGCTTATGATAATCTGATCAAAATTCATAATGGACGATGAAGCAATCATACAGTACAACTAACCGTGTACTGAAATAAAAATAATACAAGAGGATGACGCCTATTATGAATAGGCCCTGGGTTTAGGTCACTGAAAAACTTCACAGAGCAAATGTTGGTACCCTAACCTCTTTCTTTAACTTTATCCCTTCTATTACCAAACAAAAATGTGAAACAATAATTTTGCCAATTCACCAAACAAAAGGCTGTTTTTATTACATTATTCATAAATATTCATTTTTGACCATGTATTTAACAATTATTTCAACATCCTATCTTAAATACTTTTTCCTGCTCCCTTGCTCTGGGTATTTGCCCATTCTAGCCAATTATAAAGTAGGGCCTGTGACTATTACATTACTAGATTAAATCACATACTAAAACATTAAAAATAAAAGCTATTTCCCTTAGAATTATCAAGATCCTGGGTACATCAGGTAGGCCTAATTTAGTAGGTTACCGAACACGTTAAAAAGCTGGAAGTTGTCTTCTTGAAATTAATGGAGATCATGATTTTCGGAGGGAACGGAATAAACTAAAGGAAATTAATTGTTATATTAAAATAGATCCACATATGCCTCCAGATAATGCACATTAACACAAGACAAAAGTTATTGTACGATCTTGCCTTTCAGAGTAAAGTGGAATCGAGAATACTTTCCGATAAATTAAAGAAAACAGCTGATTAAATGATACACAACACTTCGCATGGGTATAAATGATTATTTATTTGTGAAACTAGTAGACGGATTTCTTCCTTATTTGTGTTGATTTGATTATAGCATCAATTCTCTGTAAACAGCTGACATGTTGAAAAGTTGAAAACGTATAATACGCGCCATCAGTAATCTTGGCTCTGATTGGCTAGTTGTTGTTGTTATTCAGTGTAGCCAACATATGAGAAGCCATGAGCATCTGATGCCAACATTACTTTAAGCGGGTGGGCTGCCAGCTATTTATGGAGAAAATGGAAGCATGTTTAAACTGAGGCATGTACAGTAGGAGGCTTTGGAATACTGATGCCAATGTTGTTATGAAGACCTGCTATAAATTGTATTATTTACTTATTTTCGTTGTGTTTTGCTGCTGTTGTGGCTGGATTTGAAAGTTAAAATTGTTATTTATCAATGATGTTATTAGTGTAATGAAGTGTTTGTGATTGTGGACTAAATTTACATCTTCGTGTACTGACATTAACTTCTTTACAGTTTGTTTATCTTGGTAACTAAGCTGCATACTATTTAGTATTTGCTTATTGATGCTGTCTCCGAGTTCAGCATAATTATTTCTTCTCTTTCTTGTTAGAATGTCGCTGAATCAATCTGTTTCAGTAGTTGATAAATCAAATAGTGGTGAAAAACAAATTGGAGGCGAAATGTCCTCATTGTGGTGGCTTCTTTCAAAGCGAAAGGGGTATCAACATTCATATCAGTCGTTCACACCCTGATATACACCGAACTAAGATAGCAGGGAAATATGTATTAACTAGAAGTAATGAAGTGAATTACAATAATGATGGAGACAGTACTGAACTTATCAAAACACGTCATGAATCCTCGAGTAATAATGTTGCAGATAATTCCCTAAAAACATTCAAGGATGAAGTTTCTGAATGGAAAAACAAATTTTCCACTGAACTTAATGATAGCGAATTCAATTCATACGTACAAAATTTTTCGAGCTTCTTAAGAAATAGGAACTTTCTACCCGGGCCCAAACATCCAGCCACCAGATATTATGCTTCTAGACGGAGGAACCGTTTAGTGAAACAACAGAAAAATTCCAAAAGTTCAAGTAATCCAGAGAGAGCCAATAAGAGAGATCGCGATAGGAAAAAACGCAATACAATTATGAACTCACGCAGTATCTTTTCTACAGAGGAGGAAAGCGATCAGAAGAGTACTTGAAACAAAAAATGAATCGTGTTCAATTAACAATAATGATATTTATACTTTTTTCACATGTACTTTTTCTTCTCCTAAATTAGCGAAGCAGCTCGTCTTGAACTCGACGATACATTTTTAACTGAAATTTCTAAAGATGAGATTATTCAAGCTACACATCGCATAGCTGTTGACACTAGTCCCGGACCAGATCGCGTCGTTGTTAGAGCTATCAGAGATGACATGGTTAGTGAAGTGATCTCAATAATCGCAACACGAATGCTAAAAACGAGTTTCGTACCTGAATGCTTGAAGAAAGCACGGGCAATTTTATTGTTTAAAGGTGGCGAAAACAAGGATCTTTCCAACTGGCGTCCTATCACCATCTGTTCGGTTATTCGAAGAGTCATCGAACGTGTTTTAGATTCACGACTTCGAATGTATGTTGAACTTAATGAAAATCAACAAGGATTTGTCATATATTGGAGTGTAGGCTTTCACGGCCGGCGTCAATAGTAGAAAAGTTTTCCGGGCTATGAGGCCGTGGTCTGTTGGTTGTGAGACCAAACGTTTCGTTCACTGCTGCGGTGAACATCTTCAGTGGTGTCTATTGCTGGTGCGGCTGGTTCTACTGCGTGTGCTGATTACAGTCTGCGCTAGGGAGATTCATGGGGATATGAGTACAGGTCCGTGGCCCATTTCTTTTAGGGCTCATCCCGACATTTGTCTTAGCGCGAAGCGGACTCGAATGAATGAGTGGGGGGAAGTGGGAGGAGAAACTTTAAAGGTACGTGAAAACACGTCCTTTTTGCAAGGGGGGAGTTGGGGCTGTGAAAAACTGAATATGTGAGCTCCAAGCCTCTTGGCCACTTGTCTCACTTCGGGTTTCGCCGCCCCAGTGAAGGAGCGCTAGAAATTTCTAGTGGGTAAGCCGAAAATGGACGTAACTGATTAGCTACAACATACGGGGGGGGAGGAGGGGCAGAAGTACAGCGACCTGATCCGGAGGAGAGACGCGATGGAGGAGAAGTCTAGGCACGAAACGGTGATAGCCAGTTTGGCTGTTTGAAGATTCGAACGCGTAGGGATTAATCTTACAATAGCCAATTGGCGCTTTTATGATTTTTCTCAGATCAGGAGACCAGCCAATTGGCTCGTTGATGACTCCAGTGATCTGTACAAGGGGACGATTGAACCCTGCCAGGGCCCGAGTTCGATGTGAACAATCATTAATCTTGAGCCGTCACCAATGTCTGGGGAAGTGAATGCAGGTCCGTGGCCCATTTCTTTTAGGGCTCATCCCGACATTTGTCTTAACGCCTTAGCGCCTGGCTGCATCGTTGTATATATAGTGCGGGAGGGGGGGGCTTGCTGTTGTCGCCTCGGTCAGCGCTCGAATGTGCTACGCGGGCGGGTTTGCTGTTTTCCACGCGCTCCGCGTCCGAGCTTGTGTTGTTTAATTGTGCTACGCGGGCGGGTTTGATGTTGGTTTTCCTTAATGCCGGATACCAGGCCTTGTTAACCTTGAGGCCTTCTTCTTTTCGATTGAAATTGTTCTTATGTTTATATATATACATATATATATAAACATAAGAACAATTTCAATCGATATATATATATATATATATATATATATATATATATAAACATAAGAACAATTTCAATCGAAAAGAAGAAGGCCTCAAGGTTAACAAGGCCTGGTATCCGGCATTAAGGAAAACCAACATCAAACCCGCCCGCGTAGCACAATTAAACAACACAAGCTCGGACGCGGAGCGCGTGGAAAACAGCAAACCCGCCCGCGTAGCACATTCGAGCGCGGACCGAGGCGACAACAGCAAGCCCCCCCCCCCTCCCGCACTATATATACAACGATGCAGCCAGCGCAGACTGTAATCAGCACACGCAGTAGAACCAGCCGCACCAGCAATAGACACCACTGAAGATGTTCACCGCAGCAGTGAACGAAACGTTTGGTCTCACAACCAACAGACCACGGCCTCATAGCCGGAAAACTTTTCTACTAAGGATTTGTCAGTTTACCAGGTACGCTAATAAACACCTCCATACTCAATTCCGCTCTAAGATCTGCTAAAACAAAAAAAGATGACGTAACAGTTGTACTATTAGACATAAGAAAAGCCTTTGACAACGTAGGTCATACTCACCTTAATAAAACCCTGCGAGCTGAAGGAATTCCTTCTAGATTAACCGGTTTAATCATGAATTTGCAATCCAGTAATATCACTCAAATTGAAACCCCTCATGGCAAGACGAAAGCAGTCTCATTTTTACGAGGCATCATGCAGGGGTCACCGTTATTGCCAATATTATATAATATCGCAACTAACCATATCCTCGACGAATTAACTGAAGATAACATTTGTAAACATTATGGCAAAACACTGAGCCCAGACCTGCCACCTCTTACAGTTTTGGATTTTGCCGACGACACCGCAATCATTGGCAAAAGTAGAGAAGCAGCTATAGAATTAACACGCATAGCTATGCAGAAATTTAATGAGATAGGCCTCGAAGTAAACCCAAGAAAATGTGTTCGCATTCGTATTAAGAAAGGGAAACTTGTAGAAGAACCCTTGGATCTAGATGTTAATTGTCGGATAAGAGTATTGAAACACGGAGAATCAATTAAGTATCTCGGCGTCACGTTTAATGATTCCCTAAATTTTGACTCTAAAGGTATAATTCAGAATCTACACAAAAAACTCGATTTACTGGCTTCTACACCCTTATTGAAATGTGAACAAAAATTTCTGGTTTTAAACACATCTCTTTGTACATCGTTGATTTATCCCTTCCAGACCGCGGAGCCGAACAAAATCCCAATTAAGTTTCTTCAAGACAGTGATAAACTTATCAGAAGTGCCCTCAAACAAATTCACCAGCTCCCAACGGACACGCCAGACCATATGATTTATTCAGATATGAAGTGTAAAGGTCTTGGTCTCTTCAAAGCAGAGTGGGAAGCCCATCTTCAGCACGCCAATACTTGTCGCGTCCTCGCACTGTCGGCCAATCCCTACGTCACAGCCACTCGAGATCTCTTTACTCAAAGCACCGAATGCGTCAAATCTTTGCAGTTAACCGAGACATCCGACGTAATCAAAGACCCACGAACCAGTTTGTATGAAGCTCGACGTATGAGGAAAAATCTGCGAGAAAAGGAATTAGAGGAGTGGGCTAAGCTACCTCAAAAAGGTCTTGGCGTAGAGCTATACAGCGAGTTTACTCCGGCGAATTCCTGGATACGACATCGTGAAGGCCTAACCTCTAGCGAGTGGCGCGAAGCTATTAAAATGACTGCACAAGTGTCTTCCGTACGTTCCCTTCCGAGCAGGACTCGGGACAACATCCTCTGTCGGCGATGCCACAGAGAGCCAGAAACACTTGCACATGTCCTGGGCTCTTGTCCGCACGGTGAAGCACTCCGTAACTCACGACACCATAGAATTCGTTCGATGATCGCCGAACAGTTTAGATCAATAAATTTTCAAGTGTTCGAAGAAGTTCACGGACTGGCAGACAATGGCAGTACAAGAAGAATAGACATGATTGCCATCCCGCCAAATAACAACAATGGCTACATCATCGATCCCACCGTTAGATTTGAAAAACAAAAGAGCCAACCTGAAGATGTAAATAGGGAAAAAAACGACATCTATGTACGTACCGTTCCATATTTCATGGACAAATACGGTCTACAACAAATTGATGTAATAAGCCTTATGATTGGAGCGCGCGGAACTATTCCCGGTTTCTTCTTCCAGACCTGGCAACGTTTCGGCCTACAGAGGAAGGCAATTGATGACATAGTCATTGCAGCTCTGAGGGGATCAATATTTATACTCCGCAACCATCTCTACGGTCAACAATGATATTCAACTAATTAATTAGTAGCTACTTATTTATTCAGTCATTTCTTGCCATTGTGTAAGACTCCCTTCAAATTAAACATATGTATATTATTTATGCTTCCAACTGCCTATTGCTCAATATGCTCTGTCTCTGTGGCAGCTTGTTAATACAGGGAGCTGTTATCGTTTAGATAAATAAATAAAAAAAAAGGTGAACGGGTTTAATTTGTCCCAAGTTTAACTAACTTTGGAGAAAACGGCCTTACACGATGCAATATAACTGCCGCCATTTGTTATGTTGAGTCTCAGCTATTGTCAAATGTACCTGTTAAAACGGTTTAAGTACATGTTACTATTAGAGCACCAGCTTTATCTATGGTGTGGTAGCTCCTTTACTTGTCTGTGTCTTGCGCATGCGCAGTGTCCCATCATTGGACTTTGAAAAATTTCTTGCGGGACACTAACTGCAGTTTCTCCAAATGTTCAATTATACATTTGAGAATTTCACTTTTCTCTCGCTCTTGCTCCACTTCCAGAAAACAGCTCTCCGGGTTACGGAGCGCATGATGTCTGAAAACAATAATTTTTCTGTATGCATGTGGTTGAAGGAAAAAAATCACGACGTCAGAAAAGCACAATAAATATCTCCACAAAATTTTATCGACTCAAAGTAATGTAACAAGCAGACATCGAGATTTTGGACCCGATAGAATAAGTTACCTAAGTCCATACTATAGGCAGCTTTGTCACTGTGTTTGAGGTGGATAGGAGTCGGCAGAAGGAGAGACATGTGTACATGAAACCAAGTTCAGTCCAGTCTGCTGGTGCTCTACAGTAACGTTCCAAAGAAAGAAAACTAATTTATCAAACGTTAAAATAAAATGAATGTTAGAGGAGAAAAATTCTATACCGACCAAAAAAATTAATCTTTACGTATGTAGATTAAAACAAAAACCTATAATGCGAAATTTTCAAAATAAATTAATATACATTTCCTTTCGACTTCTTTCATAAACACATGTGCAATACTTACTTACTTACTTATTTACTTACTTATTGGCTTTTAAGGAACCCGGAGGTTCATTGCCGCCCTCACATAAGCTCGACATTGGTCCCTATCCTGAGCAAGATTAATCGAGTCTCTATCATTATATCCCATCTCCCTCAAATCCATTTTCATATTGTCTTCCCATCTACGTCTCGGCCTCCCCAAAGGTCTTTTTCCCTCCGGCCTCCCAACTAACACTCTATATGCATTTCTGGTTTCGCCCATACGTGCTACATGCCCTACCCATCTCAAACGTCTGGATTTAATGTACCTAATTATGTCAGGTGACGAAGACAATGCGTGAAGTTCTGTGTTGTGTAACTTTCTGCATTCTTCTGTAACTTCATCCCTCTCCATCATCATTTCACATAGATCTAGGAATAACTCGGATGCTTTATTTGTAAGTCAATCTGACACAGGTGGAATTTCTTCCCTCTAAAAAGAGACAAATTGTTTATATGTGAAATGTGTTTTCTGGAGTTACAGTGAGCCTCAAGGTATCGTTTTTTGTCTCCCCTTAGTCTGACATGACACAATTTACATGTAACATGATCCCATTAACTTCAAAATAAACATTTCCGAACTCCTGCACAAATAAATGCGTCTTAGTCTTTCACGTTTGGCATACTTACTGTTAATTATATTCTTATGACTAATCAGCAGATATCGGATTCTAGGGCAAATGCCTATTTTGTTTCTTTAGGAGAAAAGTAAAAATAATTATTAATATTTGTGTTTCATGGAAATTGAAAGGTATTCAAAGAGTTTTATAGTGCATTAAAATGCCCTAAAACGGTTATTAGAGCCTAATTTGTTAATATTCGCCTAAAAATGCCTAACTCACTGTAAAGTTTCGCATTTTACTCTTACTTTTTATAATTTATACATGCATTCACTGCGAAATTCAAGGCATTTAAAAAGTGGAAAGTTTGCTTCACACCGGCCATGAAAACATTGATAAAGGAAACAAAATGTTTTGAATCTCACGACACTCGCAATAGATTTCACAGAATTTAACATGTTTGGAGGCATAAATGCCGACAAAGAACCAACCTTAGTTTTGAAGCAGGCAACAATCACAACATGTGCTGCTACCGATTCAGAGATATACTATACTATAAAAATGACTGTTTTCGGTCTGAAACCGATTAGCTGTACTGCCCTTCAGAGTGTCATAAAATCACAATTTTTGGAGAAAGAGTGTTTTTGAAATATTTATGAAAAGTCGTAAAACTGCGAATTAGTAGGGTAAACCGTTACAAAATATTTAAAAGAATGGCCCTCCTAGTGTTAACACTACCAGGAAATGCAACAATAAGTGGAACCTTGTATTTTTGTCCAATTGAATCTCAATAACAACGGTTCATTTGAATGCTCATTAAGAGTTGCTCTTTCCCTCACCTTATTTGTGTTGAGAAGTTTTGAGCGGTAGGACGTTTTCCTGTGAAGTTTAACGCGATAATGCCGAAAAATATAAGTGCAAAATCTACATTGATCCGGCAATGGCTAACAGAATATTCAGAATTCACTTATGATGGAAAAATAATATTCTGCAAGATTTGTAGCAAACAGGTATGTAACAATAGTTGAAATATATAAATTCTATTAATTTTAATGAGTAGGCCTATAATATTTATACATTGACTGAGCTATCCTGAGGTATAATTCTTTTTAAGACCACTACACTTTAACCTTTTAAATTCCGATAGTTAAAGTATTTGCAGGTCATTAAAATTTTGATTGTTCGAACCCACTAACTTTGTGATAGAAATACGGCAATACAACAATTAGGATTTTATTTTAATTCAGTTTACTTTACATTTTTAGATTTCGCAAGAAAAGAAGTGCCACCTAAAGCAGCATGTGCAAGGAGCGGCTCATAGGCTAAAGCTCAGCAGAAAAATCAACTGCAACAAACTTTACTAACACAGCCTACTTCATCCAATCTCAGCAGCAATTTCTATGCTGATTTAACCAGAGCGTTTGTTGCTGCTAACATTCCCTGGAATTCAATTGAAAATCCGGTTTTAAGACAGTTTTTACAAAAATACTGCAAACAAAATATCCCATCTGAGTCGACCCTAAGAAAAAATTACTTAGACAGAATATACAATGAAACTTTAGCTTCCATTCGGGAGGATATAGGTGATTCTTACATATGGGTCTCTGTGGATGAAACCTCAGATCCTATGAATAGGTATATAGCAAATATGGTAGTAGGAAAACTTAGTCCTGATGGACCTTCGATTCCACACCTCGTATGTGTTAAGGAACTTTCGAAAGTGAATAGCCAAGCCATTGCTTATTTTGTAAATAAAGGCCTACAGTCTTTATACTCAGGTAATATAGACGATTCTAAAGTTCTGTTGTTTTGTACTGATGCTGCCTCATACATGGTTGCTGCCGCTCCACTTCTTAAAACATTTTATCCTAACCTCACGCATGTAACCTGTCTAGCACATGGCCTTCACAGGGTTTCTGAAACAATCCGGAATGAATTTCCTCTTGTCAATTCGTTTATTTCTAACACAAAGAAATGATTTTGTAAAGCCCCATCCAGGATTTCAATATTCAGAGAGAACTTTCCAGATATCCCACTCCCACCTCAGCCGGTTGTTACACGATGGGGAACCTGGATTCAGTCAGTGGTGTATTATTCTAAGTATTTTAAAGAAGTGGTCACAGTTATTGATAAATTACCTGAAACTGATAGTGCAGCGTGTGTGAAAGCAGTGAAAGATTGTCTGAATGACTCACGAGTGAAAAACGATATTGCCTACATAACATCAAACTTTTCTTTCATACCTGCAAGCATTGAACAATTAGAACGTGAAAAACAATCTCTTTGTAGCCAAATAGCAATAGTAAAGGAAGCTCAAGTGAACATACATTCTGCTTTGGGCGAAACTGGGAAAAAAAGTTAAAAATAAGTGGGACAACGTATTAAATAAGAATGTAGGATTTTCATTGTTGGAAAAAGTATCAAGAGTGATATCGGGGGAAAGTGTAAATGTTCCAGTAAGTATTGATGTTGCTATTGTACCTAATTTAAAATTTGCGCCTCTCACATCAGTTTCGGTTGAAAGAAGTTTTTCTGCTTTCAAAATGATTCTCAGTGACAAAAGGCAAAGGTTAACTGTGGAGAATTTAGAAAAAATTCTGGTGGTGTACTGTGCAGATAATTATAATAAAGTCTGAGCATGGAGCTGAATTTCAATAACTTAAAATGAGTAATCTTGATATCAATAATCATTATTTCATTAGTTTCAATATATTAAATTTGTGCAGCTCTGTTTATAAATATAATATAGTATTCTTTTTTAATGTTTAAACATACTTTTTTGTGCGTATTTTAGTGAATAACTTAAAATTTCTGTGAAAGAAATAAGTATGATACCTTGATGTGCCTAAAATGTCTATTTTCAATAAATAGAGCTTAATTTTACAAATTTTGAGCTTATTTTAGGCGCCTAAAACTGCAATTTTTAGTGCCTAAAAATCCGATGTCTAATTATGATATATTTTTTATATCAACATTTATATCCACGTAACGTGGACCTCACAATTTTGAGGCTTCGTCAAATAGAAAAACAGGGAGCACAAGATAATATTATCAAACCACTCTGTATGTTGCATTTCAATCTATTGCAGTGGTTCTCAAAATGGGGACCGCGGACCACCGGTGTTCCCCGACGTTCATTCTGGGGACCCGCGAATATTCTGAATAAGGACACTTTTTCCTTCCTTCAGAAAGATTTTTGTTCTTTTATGTGGAAATAATGTTAGAAGAGCATTGGCCTTCTCTTGTTGGTACAACTTACATATTCGTTCATAACAGCCTTCGTGTGTTATTAAAATTATTAAACAATGTCTAAACACAATAATCACAACAGTTTACAAGTATTGCATATAAGGCTTAAACGCCATTATAATATGAACAAGAAATCAGATATTATTTTCTGGTTCCTAATTCTAGTAATATGTTGATTCAAATTCCCTTATCAGCACGTAAACCCACAATCTTACCAAAATAGAGGAAGGTCAGCTTGTTTGGTTATCGTGTGACACTGTTCCCAAAATCGTTTGTGTGAATGTCAGCTTTCTTATTTTGGCTGCAAGTTCATGCGGAACATAAAGAAAATGCGCGGCAGACTTCAGATTAAACTAACAGCGATCATAAATGTAAAGACGTTTCAGGCACAAAGAAACAGTTACATCATCCTCGCTGAAGTAACGAAACTTATTTCTTTTTCAGTACACAAGTACTATACAAAGATTGTACCGAAATTAGAGTATTGTTTTGCTTCACTATTCTTAATATCAACTCTGCTATAACATATTAATGAAGGCTACCTACTTTTTGAAGACAGTATTATATTATCTACCATTCAATGTTGCCAATCATGGAACAAGAAATGTCTCATATTAAAAATCCCCCTTAAATTTAAATAAATACCCTAAATTTTGTAATTTGTAATTGGAAAAACGTAACATAAAATTAGCAAATATGATTATACACACAATTGATTAGAAAAAACATTGACATCATACACATTGACACGCAATAGAATAGAATACTCACAATACAATTCTGTATGATTTTGTACTGGAAGATGATTTCTTGAGAATTTGATTTTTAAGTGTTTGCGTTTGCATTAGTTGCACACTGTGTTCAAATATGAAATTCAAGGAAAAAAGGACAATATGTTTGAAAAAGATTTAATATACAAAGCAGTGGGAGAAAAATCCATTGTTGAAAGTTAGATTAATATATTGTATCGACTTATGTTGCAGAGTTGATATTTTTATACGTGGTAACACAAAAAAAAAATATTCTAAAGGTCATAAATTATTATCCTCGAAATTCCTTCATAAAAAAATTCATATTTCTAAAATAGTGATATAAAACATATATTATTTTAAATTAATGATTTAATTTCTTTGGATTTCTCATAATAAAATTCGTCCTCTCATTATGAAGTGGTTGCATCGGGACAATGTGTTGCATCTTCCAGGAACAGTATTACCACGGTACACTAGAAGTCCATAACACTTGCACCTTGTGGAGTGCCTACTTTTACTCTGGCAAACAGACAATTTCAAACTAAAAATGTTATTCATATCTCACGTGACTGGCTATTGCTGCGTATAATATTTCAAATAAAATAAAAGCTAATTAAGAAAACAGATGTACAATATAAAAGAAATGACAATCTGTTGTATCAAAAGCATAAATTTACATTGGGAACGCATTTTACTGCAGACACTGTTGTGTAGGCGATGACGTAACCAAGGCAAGAAGAACACGTATGCAACTTCGCGACGGGCGGCAGAGAGGGCGTCATGATAATGAAAAGAGGAAGTGAGAAAACATGCTTGCAAGGTGCGATATCGGCCGAAGAGAGGTTTCATGATCATGATATTCATTGTTGAATTACAAAACACAGTAGTTTAACTGTAATTAATTTTAAAAATAAATCCTAATGACTAGCTTTGAAAAACACTCCAAAAACCTTCTAAAATTTATATTTCCCCTGAAAATTCCTCTAACAGTTTCATCTCTCCAAACCACACCCTGGAAAAATGTTTTTCCCCCAGATTTGGGGAAAACCCCAATTTGGCAACACTGCTACCGCTGTTTAATTCAAATATACACTTGATTCAAGTTTGGAAAATAACACGAAATATTACTACTCATGTTCAACTCATATTCACTTAGCATTAACCGTAAAATCTAAACTACCTATCACTCCTGGATCTTCGAAAATATAATACTGATCTCTGGAAAGTGAGTCTGACCTATGACACAGATATGGCAATGATTACAACGGCCAACTGAATGCTGTGAAATACACAGCCCAAGAAAATGCCTAATCCTGAAGTAATTATAAATATAAAAAAAAAGCCAACATAATAAACAAACAACTGCACACAAAAACAAAAGAAACATAACTCGATTATACTAATATACCACAACAGCGAACACAGATAAAATTGCGTCATCATTCAGGAAATATAAGTAAAGTGTAGCCTACGAAACAATATTATACAAATACTTAACAATAGAAAAAAAGTAACAAATACCTAACAGGCATATCATACAAAATCAAATACAGTAACTGCTCCAACTATGATTTTTCTTAATTGTTTAAGTTTTGAACTTTTATCGGATTTTAAATATCATTTTTACTGACAGGATCGTTGCAACAACATGCTTCGACTTCTCTTGATCTCTGTATAATTTTAGAAATATCTTGCACTATGAAGTCATAATGCCATAAAGCCTTAAAATGTGTTTTATCATTCACGGTTAGTTTCTTTTGTGTATTTTATTACGACAGTCTCTTATTACCCTGCTACACTGAAAACTACTAATAATTATAATGGCATAATAGGAATTAACGGCAAATATGAGAAACAATATCGTAAAGCCTGGGAAAATTGTCCGGAAATTAAACGTATGCTAACATCCTTCATATATAATTTTTGTGCGGGTGATATTAAAGACAAGACAGTTTTATAGGATTGTCACTAATTGCATTGCATCAAATTCCAAATCCGAAAAATTAAAGATGATGCAACTTATTCCTAATTATTGGCAGTAGCGAAGCTTTTAAAAGACTTTTGAGGTTTAGCCTATCTAAAAAAAATATTAACAGTATCTATAATACGATGCATCGCAACACTTAGTTTCACTCCGATCCTTTCATAATATTAACTTCACTGTTGGCAATCATTCCAGTGTGGAGAGTTCGGTGTGAAGCTTGTGGCAAAAAGCCTCTGAAGTCAGACTACGACCTTGACTATCAAGCTTGAGGGGTGACCTGGGATAGGGTATCTCGTCACATCTCCGTACGAATCGAGGCTAGCTTTCCGTCACATAATACGTTGCACTATGTGTATTGATGTGTTGCTGAATGTTAGTTAAACAAAAGTGCATGTGTGTGTATATATATATATATATATATATATATATATATATATATATATAAATTTTAAATGACTCAAACTGAAAAATCATTGGGGTTATTATTTTTAGAATTAAAAGAGAAACAGTTTTCACTGGACGTATGAAACTAAATGTGCTTACAAAGATAGGAGATCGACACCACATTCACATATTACAACAGAGGATGGAGGAAGACAAAATAGAAATTTTCAATTTTCATAGTACGAGAAATATCCTTGGCTAACAGAGTGCTCTGAGACAAATAAGTTCAATTGTTATGCGTGTAGTCTGTTTGGGGTAAAATGAGTGGTCATCATCTTCTTGTGGGGTCTGTGCCACAAAAGAATTTGATAGAAAAGCCGAGAAATATCTGCTGTATAAAAAGATACAAGGTAAGCACATTTTTTTCAGCCTACCCGGTATTTACACCCCAGCTTTCCCACAGATTATTGGGTATATCTTTCAAGATACAACCACCCCACGAATTACAATTTATTAAGGCGGCTTTGGGCTACATGCAACTTGCAAATCAGCGACCCTGGTTCGTTTGTTTTACGTATTTTTTATTGCAGTATTATTGCTTTGTTAGTGCTAACTGATAATAATAATAATAATAATAATAATAATAATAATAATAATAATAATAATAACAATAATAATAATCATCATCATACGCATCATCAGCAATCTTTAGACATGCTCCCCAAAAGTTGCTCTGAACACCGTTGTACAGTAGGTATACTGTTTTTTTTTTTTTTTTTTCAAGGAGTGCAGTTTCATAGAAAGGACTTTGCCGACAGACCTTCTACTGCCCCCTACTAATTGGTTGTCATAAATAAATATCTTCCTGACGGTGACGGAAATCTTGTCTTCTCCTGTCAGTAACTAATCACAACCCCTGTTCAGAAGAATTGACAGGCTCATGTCAAATCCACGTGGAGGCAGAGTTGTCGCATCTTTTCCCAATTCCAAGAATCCCGTCAGTCTCATTTCAGGGTCAGCAGGATTGTGGCAACTGTGCAATGTTGGGACGAGGGGACAGGATGGAATTGTCAGAGGTGTTTGTGCAGGAAGTAATAAATCTGTAAGTGGGTGTTCAAAGGAGCCACCGAACTGCACTCCATGAAATGAAATAAGGTAGGTAGTCGACGAGCTGTTAAACAACTACGCCGCCGCAGCACAGTGTGTAGCTAGCCGGCCAAAATCAATTCACACTCTATCTTTCATGCTAAATTCTTATATAGACGTGTTTATAACGCTCCAAAGTATACTATCCAAGTGTAGACAGATGCTTATTGCTGGTGACTGGTAAATCCGGCCCTGTAACGAATTTCACCCACTCCATTTCTACCAGTCCGCACGCTGTCAACAAACACGTGACAAATAGTGGTAGAGGGTAGAGAAGAGACTGCCCTGCTACTGCTACTATTGACAAAGAAAACATATTACTCACCGGTGAATCATAATGGTGTTGCCTCAATTATATTTGCCTCAGAAACCGTCTTAGCTGTATTTGATAACAGCCATCTCATTAAACTGAACACATTAACCTGTTCAAATATTTTATTGACTATTACATATTACTTGCTTATTTTCTGTTACAAAAAAGGGCGCTGTTTAAAAAAAAACAGCACTATGTGAACGATTGGATACACTTAGATAAATCACACGAGAAATGCCGAAATTCAAACATTAACCAAAATGACATATTGCAAGAAAGGGACGAATTCACATTGCATATTTCTGACAACAAAATCAGAAGGAAAATAAGATTGAAAAGATTTCTGGTAAATTACTACGTACATTAGTTCGCTGAAATTAACTATTTCGTCAAACATTTGTGACGGATGGTAATTAAAACATTATTGGAAACTTAGGACTGCAGTGTCCTAAATGTAATATATCAAATAGCAAATACACATTAAAGCGATCTGAGGGTATTCTGAAAATGACTGTAACTACATCTAAACAGTAAATACTAGTTCGCTATGATGTAGTTTAATTAGTAACGGAAACACGTTATGCCTATCCAGTCGCAGTCCTTTCAACCAAAGACGTTATAATAGTATACTAGACTCACACAGAGCGCTGGTGTGCTGTCCAAAATTGAAACCAGTCTGCGTATGTTTACGCCGCCATGCTACTGGTAGAAATAGAGCGGTAAACACGATTGTCATACTTGTCCTTTGTTTTGTCTCGGGTGTTTTTAGTGAATAGTGTGAAAGTAATGGCAATATAATTTTGAAAGATGATATATTATCGCCGCGGACTCATGCTTAACATGTCGGCATCATACAATAACGTGCGGTGTGGTTTAAAAAAATAATTTTGCCGACCGATTGTTGCTCTGTAGGTTTCACTCTAAGCGTGACGCTTGTCACGTCCACTTTCTCGATAAGAATAAGCACTAGTTTGTTATTTTGTTAAATGGCTATTATTATTATTATTATTATTATTATTATTATTATTATTATTATTATTTCATATACGAGTACGTTGGCTTTCTTAACTCTTAATAATACCTCTTTAATAATAATTTTTAATCACATACCTTAATGTTCGTCCTCAGCACAAGACATTGCAACCTCGGGTTTAGTCTACGTGGATTAGACAAGTAAGTGTCATTTAATAATAATTTTAGCAGCTTATTGGTTGCATTATTGAAATTGAGGCGAGTGATTGGAGCGGCGACACAAGAAATTGAAAACAATAATACAGTTAAATTTCAAAGACCTGCCGAACGCATGAGGCCGCTCAAAGACCTGCCGAATGTTAACCATGAGATCGCGGCGATAATACCTTCCCTGTTTAATTTTCCAAGCTATTTGCAAAATGTACGATATAATATTATCTCTGTTGTTACAATATCAATATAATTAAAAATCAATCAGTAGTTTACGACAATAAAGAATACTTAATTGTTAGTACAGTTATATCAGACTGTAGAGAAATCCCACTGAGTGAATTATTTAGACTTACACATCAGATGTTAAAAAATTAGTGGAAAGATAACTTTTTGTTTTTATTATGTAAATGAATTTATCTGCAAGATAATAAACTTTCATTCAAGATCCATATATGGATAAATAAATATACAGATAATAAATAAATAAATAGCTATAATAGCTAAGCCTCCTTTGTGAATTTATGATTCAGAGTTCACCTATAAATAACTCTTTTACATTTTGCCGGATATATTTTATTAACAAAAGCAAGGAATTGCATCTTATTGACATTGCATATGTGCATAAACATTATGTACCATCACTCCGCAAGCAATGATAATATATCTATTTTATTTATTTAAAATAAAAATACAATATCTAAAAAATCCACACATAAAAAGTATGTGGTTTTTTTATCTTGCATAAAGTGATTGTTTAGTTTTCAGGTCTTCACGTTACCTATTGTTTGCAATGTATTAGGTACCGATACTTTTTATAATTGATAGCATTCCTTTTATTAATTGAAGAATGAATTCAATGTAATTTGGCTACCTTCGCATATTATATTTTGCCAGATTACCTATGTCCTGTGGTCTAAAAGTACCGGTAATATAATTTATTTTTGATTCTCTAAAACTTAACAACAAGTCTATACTGATTATCGCATAGGGGAAAGGCCCCTATGTTGAACCACTTAGCGTTCAACACTAAATTGTGGCATAATCTCAAATCAAATTTATCAGGAAAATATGCATCACATTTGCAGACTCTTTGGCTATACGTAGCCTGAACACAATTGCTAATTAATATTGTCATTATTTAAATAAAAAATTAAAACTGGGAAGGTGCGAAATGGTCCAAATTAGGAACATGGTCCTTAAATTGGACCAGCCTTATCTTAAAATGAACCACATCATTTTAAATTCAGAAATATTTTTATTATTATAAAATATAAATATTTTTGTCTTATACGTAAAACAATTATTTAATTAGCAACAAAAGTATAAAAGAAGGCCATATCCTACATTTCATCCACTGGATCATATCCATCATTTCCGACAATTCACAATTTTTGTCTTCATTTTCTGGTTGACCATATTGGATCTTTCTCTTTAACGGTTTATTTCTTGGTGTCGATGTATGCCTACCTGCTACTTTCTTGCTTTGCTTTTCCTGCAACTCATTCCTATAAGGACTGCTTATGACGATTGCAATTGACGTGGTTTTTTGTTTCCTTGATCTGGTAAGTTCAGGAATAGGGCTATTTCAACAACAGTGTTAGGCCTACGCCTAGTTATGTTTGGAGATTTTTCTGGACAATGAGAATTGAACGTAGAAATGTATTCAGAAGTGTTAGGCCTACTAGATTGAAAAGAGGGACCTGGATTTTGTGAAGGTGAGTTTGGAACACTTGTGTTAGGGTCATTCTCATGGTTGACGACAGTAGGTGCGAAGTCGTGGTCCTGGAAAACGTTTCTGTCGAGTGGCCCAATTCCAGTTTTCGCAAATCCACTCATTGCATTTACCACTGTAGCACCTTTACCATAAGCTTCTCCTATTAAAGCTGATACCTGAAACTGAGTTATATTTCGAGACGGGTTACTTCGAAGCCATTTGTCTGCAGCCTGATTGTGGTATGATGACAAGGGCTTGAAGAAAGACACGTCACATGGTTGAAGCCTGTGCGTTGTATGTGCGAGCAAAGAAAGCATTACAACACCATTTTCCCGAGCAAGAATGATAGCTTCTACATTCTTGGTGTGAGTGGAATGGCCATCAAGGATAAGTAACACTTTATTATTAGTGCTGGGCTTCACAATGGCGATGAAATGTTGAAACCACTTAAGAAATAACTCGCTAGTAATCCATCCACTTTCAGAACATGTGCATATTTCACCTGGTGGTGCACCGGTGTTCAGCTCATCCTTAAATCTCAGCCTTTTAAGGATCAACATGGGAGGAACATACGTTCCTGTTGCACTCATGCAACACACACAGGTTGTGTTGGTGCCTCTTTCACCACTTGTCAGGTATATCTATTTGCACGAGATATTCACAGTTGGAAGCTCCTAAAACATAACACGGTTTCTTAAATTGGACCACTTCAAGATAGGGTTCAAACGGTGGTTCAAATTGCGGGCAATGTCATTTTAGATTCTTTAGTAACTGTGAAACACGGAAACGTGTTACTTGAAAGAGTTTACGCATGGATATTGTTGCTATGTAACTACTTCACAACATGCAATAGATTAAGATTATCACAATCATACCTGATTTGTCGTACAAGCTTAGCGAGGAGAGTCAAATATTATATCAGAAGCACCATAAACACAAAACACTTCTTACAGCTGAAACCATTGCTCCCATCGCAAGGTCAACTGCACCCAGCATTCACTGCGCTACACAGTACTCTTCTGCTTGGATTGTGGTGAAGTCTGTCGGACAGTTTGGGAAATAACCTAGTGTTTCAATTTAAGACACGGTTCAATATAGGGACCTTTCCCCTATTTATTTCACTTAGGAATTTGATTATAACAAGAACTTGTGTAATCAAGGTGCATATATTTATGTCTTGTGATCTAAGAGTTAATATGTTAATATCATTTTAGATTCTCTGAAACCTAACAATTTGCTGATTATCGTAAAATTATACAATCTATAATGTGTATTGTGTAGGCCTATTTATGGATGTATCAGTATGTTTTCTATAAATTGCTGCATACGTATTTTCTTTTCTTTAATGTTCTAACACATATCAATGAAACTTTGAATATGTTTATTTAGTCCTAATGTTACGTTAAACGTCGCAAATGGCCATAATATGTCAATTTTAGATCATCACAGCGTTAAATTGCGTGATTTACGCACTGCTTTTATTTGTCTGCTCTCCAACAATATGGCGGCAAGCGCAGCCTTCAATTTGCCCCGGTTTCCTCGTTTCGCGCAGCCGAGACTGTAGGGGCTTGCTTTCAACAGCTGTAAATGAATTAACATACTCCTTTAATAAATTGCGAGTTAATCACACTCTTCAGTAATTTCAAAATTGTTTCGATAAGCTAACTGCAAATTAAGAGGAAGTGCCAGCCAGCACTTTGCTGTAAAAATAGAATAAAATAATACTTTTAAGAAGTCGCGTTGTGAAAATAGCTAGCAATAAATGTTCACAAGAAAGAAGTATAGGATCCGCAGTTATGACAACGTGTGCTTCCCAGCTAGGCAGTCCGTGGTTCCATTCCTGACGTGGGATGAAGTTTATCTCTATGCCACAGAACTCGGTAGGTCTTGCACTTGGCCTGTAACGTCTCCACGAGGGTCCTGTATTGTGAGAGAAATATGCCATCCCCTACATCTCGTTGGCTTGTTGAGTCGGTTAAGGCGGAGATAAAACAAGACAAAGAAAGAAGTTGTGTACGAAGGCCTGCCGAAGGATAGCGAGACTCCCTCGAATCATTAAGAAATGGACAAAGGGCTAAAGTAACGAAGAAGTTCATTACTCGTCATCAGCAGTAATTATCAAATCAGGCTTGGCATTGGAATGAGATAAACAAGGCAGAGGGAGTCGGATGTTAACACCGAATGAGTAAGTCCAAGGCGACATTTATTATTACTAAAAACTCGAAACAATTATAAAGAAGAACACACTAACTAAACTAAATTGTTATAACAAAAACTAAAGAGCTAGTAATATATTACGGAACGCGAAAGCGAAAGATCACCAGACCAAATGATTTCAACACGTACAACACACTAGAGATGGGTAAAAAATAACACAACAGTTATTTTGGAACTGTTCCGGTCTCGGAACTGTTGCAAAAATGAACAGTAGGTCGGAACCTCCCGTTCCGAAATAACAGTGTTCCGACTCCGAGCTGCTCACTTGCCAACTGTTGCGGGCTCACAGTACCGCGTGGCACAAGGTATGTTCCGACTCCCTCGGAACTGTTGCAAAAATGAACAGTAGGTCGGAACCTCCTGTTCCGAAATAACAGTGTTCCGACTCCGAGCTGCTCACTTGCCCAGCTGTTGCGGGCTCGCAGTACCGCGCTGCACAAGGTATGTTCCGACTCCAAGATAACAGTCGGAACGTCGGAGCTTGTTCCGATGAACCAACGACAGCTGCAGTTACACTGTACTTGAAACTCTCACGTGGTTGGAGGGGGGCGCATGGACATTGAAATCCTTGCGGTGGCGCGAACTTTAATATCAACATTTGTAAGACTGGCCAATCATCTGTAATGTTATAGTAAATATTCAATAATCTGTAATATTGATTCCCGCTTTATGGTTTATTTCACCATTAGTTGACTAATTCTGTTTTATAAACATTCTACAAAGTCATAAAGTACGCATACTATTATTAATTCATTGATCAGCTGATTCTATACAAAGGTTAAAGTCGTAAATGGTAATGAGTGGTTTAGTTACAATGTCTGTATGTCGTTTGTTGAGGTTAAGTCTGACAAGCACAAGTTTTTGTGCTATCTTCTCTGTTATCAAAGAACGACAAAAATGTTGTAGCATTATTTGTTGGAAACTACCCATATAAGTACTGATTTGGAGAGCGAGGTTTAATGCGAGGTTTAAATTACACTTTGGTAAAGATGCGATTCCAACATTTTACTAACCCACTGCGGGGTTTCCAGGTTTCAGTACTGCCAATATATATCTTTTTTATTTATGAAATTGTAATACTTACAACTTACTTACATATGGCTTTTAAGGAACCCGAAGGTTCATTGCCGCCCTCACATAAGCCCGCCAGCGGTCCCTATCCTGTGCAAGATTAATCCAGTCTCTATCATCATACCCCACCTCCCTCAAATCCATTTTAATATTATCCTCCCAATTACGTCTCGGCCTCACTAAAGGTATTTTTCCCTCCGGTCTCCCAACTAACACTCTATATGCATTTCTGGATTCGCCCATACGTGCTACATGCCCTGCCCATCTCAAACGTCTCGATTTTATGTTCCTAATTATGTCAGGTGAAGAATACAATGCGTGCAGTTCTGTGTTGTGTAACTTTCTCCATTCTCCTGTAACTTCATCACTCTTAGCCCCAAATATTTTCCTTAGCACCTTATTCTCAAACACCCTGAACCTATGTTCCTCTCTCAGAGTGAGAGTCCAAGTTTCACAACCATACAGAACAACCGGTAATATAACTGTTTTATAAATTCTAACTTTCAGATTTTTGGACAGCAGACTGGATGATAAGAGCTTCTCAACCGAATAATAACACGCATTTCCCATATTTATTCTGCGTTTAATTTCCTCCCGAGTGTCATTTATATTTGTTACTGTTGCTCCAAGATATTTGAATTTTTCCACCTCTTCGAAGGATAAATCTCCAATTTTTATATTTCCATTTCGTACAATATTCTGGTCACGAGACATAATCATATACTTTGTCTTTTCGGGATTTACTTCCAAACCTATCGCTTTACTTGCTTCAAGTAAAATTTCCGTGTTTTCCCTAATCGTTTGTGGATTTTCTCCTAACATATTCACGTCATCCGCATAGACAAGAAGCTGATGTAACCCGTTCAATTCTAAACCCTCTGCGCTATCCTTAACTTTCCTAATGGCATATTCTAGAGCGAAGTTAAAAAGTAAAGGTGATAGTGCATCTCCCTGCTTTAGCCCGCAGTGAATTGGAAAAGCATCAGATAGAAACTGACCTATACGGACTCTGCTGTATGTTTCACTGAGACACAATTTAATTAATCGAACTAGTTTCTTGGGAATACCAAATTCAATAAGAATATCATATAATACTTCCCTCTTAACCGAGTCATAAGCCTTTTTGAAATCTATGAATAACTGATGTACTGTACCCTTATACTCCCATTTTTTCTCCATTATCTGTCGAATACAAAAAATCTGATGAATAGTCGATCTATTACGCCGAAAACCGCACTGATGATCTCCAATAATTTCATCTACATATAGAGTTAATCTTCTCAAAAGAATATTGGACAACATTTTGTACGACGTCAACAAAAGTGATATTCCTCGAAAGTTACCACAGTTGGTTTTGTCCCCCTTTTTAAAAATAGGTACAATTATGGACTCCTTCCATTGTTCTGGTACAATTTCCTTTTCCCAAATAGCAAGTACAAGTTTATAAATTTCGCTATATAATGCACTCCCACCCTCTTGTATTAATTCTGCTGGAATTTGATCGATACCTGGAGACTTGTACTTTTTCAGATTTTCTATCGCAATTTCGACTTCTGAAAGCGTGGGTTCGGGTATAAATGGCTCAGCAGTTTGTATTTCAATTTCGTCCCGATCATTTCTATTTGGCCTATGTACATTTAGTAGTTGCGCAAAATAGTTTTTCCATCTGTTTAGGATTGATGGAGAGTCTGCAAGCAAGTCACCATTCTCATCCTTGATCACGTTTACCCTTGGCTGATATCCGTTCTTAAATTCCTTTATACCCTTATATAAATCTCGAATGTTTTTATTCTTACTATTTGTTTCTACCTCATTCAGTTTTTCCTTCAAGTAACCTCTCTTTTTAATCCTAAGTGTACGACTTGCTTCCCGTCTTTCATTGAAATAATTATCTCTCTTCTCCTCAACTGGATCCTGTAAAAATTTCAATTTTGCCTGTTTCCTTCTTTCTACTACCATGCAACAATCTTCATCAAACCACGGTTTCTTTTTGTTAGTTTCATAATAACCTATGCTCTGTACAGCTGCAATTTTGATATTGTCTCGAATATTTTCCCACATGCTATTAACATCTAATTCTTTGTCAACTTCGTCGGAACTTGCTAATACGGCAAACCTATTTGAAATTTCGACCTGATAATGTTGCTTAGTTTCCTCGTCCTTTAATTTCAAAATATTGAATTTAGTAATATTAACTTGTTGCTCTACTCGCTTGGCTACTGATAATCTTTCTCTTAATTCTCCAATCACCAAATAATGGTCAGAATTACAGTCTGCACCCCTGAAAGTTCGAATATCTACTATACTAGTATGTCTACGTTTATCTATCAAGATGTGATCTATTTGGTTGTGTGTCAATCCATCTGGAGAAGTCCAAGTATATTTATGTATATCCTTATGGGGGAATGTTGTACTTTTGACAATTAAATTTTTCGATGTGGCAAAGTTGACTAATCTAACTCCATTGTCACTACTAATTGCGTGTAGGTATGAAATTGTAATATTTATTATTATTATTATTATTATTATTATTATTATTATTATTATTATTATTATTATTATAACTGTGCATTAAGAAAAGTAAAAATAAAAATTAATGATTTGTTTTTTTTTATTATGTAATAGAGAGAACAGAAATTACATACCATATGTTTTAAATGTTATGTTATTTTTTTTTTAGTTGGCTACCATGTCTTTATAACTTTATGTACGAAAACAAAGTGTTGTATTCTGTCCTTGTAGTCAACAGCTGTGTAATTACTAACATTAAGCTTTTGAGTTCTGTCCGCATGCACAGCAATTTTCCAAAATCGATTCGAATGTGCATTGCAGTGCCATCTATAGATAAGAATGTGTACTATGTCATGCCTATGAGTGCTCCAGTGTGAGCTGCATGGTGTTATTTGTCTATGGTGAAGAGGGAGGGTACTGTACCGTTCGTTTGAACGACTCAACGACTCCGACTCATCACCACTGGTGACTGTTATTTCGGAACTGTTATTTGGAACATAGTATTTTTTCGGAACCGGAACCGTCGGAACTGTTCCGGGAAAAGAACAACTTCGTCCATCACTACAACACACAGGCAGGCAAGACAGAGGATCTGACCACCTGACAACCATAAACTGACTGACAAACTCTGGCTACTGAAGAGTGTGATGGGTGGGGAGCAATTTCCACCCCTAACTTCTCCAAGATCTAGGGTCGGATTTACCAGTCACTAACAGTACATCTGGGGACCCTCACAATAGAGTGAAAGTTGCATGTCTGCGATAAGATCGTTTAAGGCTCCCCGAAACACGCGATACGGAATGCGTTACGATAGCGTTACGATTTTGCGATAAATGTTTTCATTGCGTTCAATGATTGTGTTCACACATACGCGATTATCGCAATATGCGTTATTATCGCACCAAGTAGAACGCGACGAATCTGCGTTCTATACTCCCGGAGATGTAGATCACGAGAACGCCACGCGTTTATTTTGATGCTGGGTTGAAGTGTGTCTGTCATGGATTCATCTTCAAAGGAAGAGGAGCTTCTCTTTCTTGGATGAGGATCGTTGCAGGCAAAGCAGGCGCAGGTAAGTCCATGGTAGTCATGTATGGTTAAGATAAACAATATAAAAAGGTATAAAGTGACGATTTAGCTTTTCTTTGCCAAGAACGTGAAATAAATAACAAGTACGCCTACCCGATTACAAACTTTATTTATTTTTTTAATTTGCTCTTTTTGTTGCAGGAGGTTGTGGATTCACGAGTTAAATGCCACAAGGGAAGAAAAAGATGAATTTTATATCTTAGTTCAACAACTAATTAGAGATGAAAAACATTTTTATATATATTTCAGGATGACAGCTCAATGTCTTGACGAGATTCTGGGTAAAGTAACGAAAGACATAACAAAGAAGATTATTAATTGGCGTAGCTCGAACCCATCCGAAAAATGACTTGCAATCGCAATAAGATAAGCGAAACACAGTAATGTATGTAAGAAACATATTTGATTTAGCTTAACGACCCAAATCAGTTACAAGTCATAAAAATATTCAAATTTAATACTGACTTTCTATAAAAAGTATAACATATGAATTATACTTCCTGAATTTACAAGAATTAAACACAAAATGAAATTTAATTACATCTGAAACTATGAAAAACAAATTTGTGGAGTGTGAACAGTTTTAATGCTTAGGCCTACATTTTAAACAAAAGATAATGAATCAAAAAGTGGAGGTACCGGTAATATAAACATGAAAAATATAAGTTCGCCTAATTTAAATCAACAAAAAACTTCTTTGAAGAAAATCATATTGTGTTTCACATTGATCTTCATTGTCAGCGATTTTTTGCTCTAAATAACAAAGAAGAAGAAAATCATATTGTGTTTCACCTTGATCTTCGTTGTCAGCGATTTTTTGCTCTAAATAACAAAAATAACAATCTCTCATGTTTTTCCATCTATTTTTCACAGCATCGGTTGAAAGTAAAAAAGGTAGGCCTACCAATTATTTATGTTTGATTTTCTCCTATCACAGTGTTAATATGTTTTTCTTCTTCTTTCAGATTTTTAGCGACTGGTGGAGATAATTTGTACACCAACAGGCCATAGTTTTAGGGTTGGTTTTCAACCATTAGTGCAACTGTGATGGAAGTTTGTGCAGTTATGTGACAAAACATGAGATCTGAATTCATGCCATAGCCTTCACAACGACTATGGGAAAGTTGAGCTCAACGATTTGAAGAAAAAATGGGTTTTCCAAACCGTGTTGATGCCATAGATGGGAAACACGTCACCATCAAGTGTCCTGACAGCGCTGGGTCATCTTACTTCACATATTTGAAGAAACATTCCATTGTGCTTTTAGGTGAAAAATTTGCAGCCTACTGCAGTCGAATGGCTTAAAAATGAAACTGCTGTAGACGTAAATCCAGGGTTTAAGCCACAGTCGCATTTTGCTACTCCACTTCTAAAAAATATAACAAACTTTGAATGTAAATGTGTAAAAATGAGACAACCACATTGGAGTTCAGAAACGAAGATGGTAATAGAGAAAATGAAATCAGAGATGTGTATGAACTAATTTGAATTTAAATGAAATGACAATGGCATCATAGAATGGGCATGTTAAAAAAAAGTATTGAGCAATAGATGTTCAGAAATTGATTTCAAAGAGTTGGTGCAATTCATGTAAGTTAAGTGAACAATTTCTTCTAATTGATTTATATAATTCCATCGCATACTGTAAATTGTGAGAAAAGGATTTAGTTGCACGAATCTTGTAAAAACTGAAATTAGAAACCGCCTTTCATTAAAAATAGTTAGCATTCTGCTAACCTTGAAGAGCCTACTAGTAAAGAATTTCAATGTTTATAGAGTACCCTTAAAATAACGAATTTTAATGTGAAGTAAATTCAGTAGTAATTTATTCTAAACATACCTACGTCTAATGATTTACTTACATAAGTATATCTAGAGTGTGGTAAGATATTGAAAGTAATAAAACTCCGACAAACAAATTACGTAACTTTTTGTTTCCACATATTTTATTAATTTTATATTTCTGCACAATTATTTATAATATTGTACAAGCATTTTGCAATTTGCACAAATATATATATTTTTTTCATTTGTGCATTTTTGCGACAATTATTTATTTTCTAGCTTGAACCCCGCGTCTGTCTACAAGCCAGTATGACATCAAATTATAAATAAATAATTGCACTTATTGTTTACATCTAACTTTGTAGCTATCTCCTTCCATTTCTTCACCTTTTCCATGCCACGGATTTTCCTTTACGAACTCAATAAAAAATTCCACGTTCGTTTACAAGTAATCCGGAATCGCAATCTGTGAGCCCAAGTGATATACACCTGCTGAAGGTAACTGGTCTTTGCGCTGTGGCTGGAAAACTAAAATCCGCATATGTGGTCACCCATTACGATAATCTGATTGACTGGGGACGTTAGAATATCGTATATCGCGGACGCGCCAGTTTGGGCACCTCTTCGCGATTGTGCGATATTGCGTTATCGCGAAATCGTAACGCTATCGTAACGCATTCCGTATCGCGTCTGTTTGGGGAGGCCTTAACGCTATCGTAACGCATTCCGTATCGCGTCTGTTTGGGAAGGCCTTAACGCTATCGCAAATCATTCCGTACATAGACTTACTAAATAACCGCTAGACCGCTCACTGGCGCTAGTGTTATGCTCCCAAATTGAACAGCCGACGGGCGGCCATTTGCTTGGTTGAGATGAATAAGTACAGGTTTAGTTCGTGTGCTGTTTTTAATTGCAGCAATGCACACAGATGTAAAGATAAAGAAGGAAGGAATGTTACATTTCACTGATTAGTTAATCTTTAACTTCTACAATATTTTTGGCCCGTATTATGTTAGAGAAGACAAACTATTGTACTTATACGGCTGTTTGTGCTTCAGATTTCCTCTGAGTAAAGATTCCCTTAACCGAAAATGGATAGGTGCAATCCGCAGAGAGAATTTCTACCCTACAATGAAACATTCAGTGTTTCAACTCATTTCGAAGATAGTTGTTACCTCTCAAACTACGTTATTTCCGTATACATTGTTATTGTCCTTCATCCACTCCATATCCTTCCCTTTCTTCAAACAGCTGTTGCTTCAGTGCATACATGAATAATCAAATTGTTCGCCGAATTCGAAGATACAGAATTAATAATAATAATAATAATAATAATAATAATAATAATAATAATAATAATCCGTGGCGCTACAGTCCGTGAAGGCCCCAGACCGACCAGCCGGCTGCTGGCCTCACGCCCACATGCCGAAGCAGATGTGGACGATCATCCAACCAGAATAGAGGTATCGTGTGGTTAGCACAATGATCCCCCCAGCCTTTACAGCTGGCTTTCGCAACCGGATTTTGCTACCTATCGTAGCTCCCCAAGTGCATCACGATTCTGGATGGGCACCGGTCCCATACACTGGCCGAAATTTCATGACAAAATTTCTTCCCCATGAGGACTCGAACCAGCTCGCATTCCGTAATGCGAGTCCTAGGCAGTACGCCTTAGACCACCACGCCACGGCGCGGGACGGTAGAAATAGATCCTATTTAAAAATATATATATAAACAAATTTCAGAGCCTAAAAGCTGAAACATGTTCATTAATACTGCATGTACTAACCACTCATTAAGTAATGGCATAACACATTTCAAATTCATCTCCCAGAACAAGTATTAGGCCACATAGCCTGTTAGAGGAAGGAATTTTCACACCATCGTTCCTTTGGACAACTCAACAGAAACTGTATAAACTACAAAAAGTTATTTTTTAATATCCCTGATTGAAAGTAACTCTTGTCTTAGTTATGGATTAATGAAACAGTTTTTTATACTACTGCTACTGCTGCTGCTGCTGCTCCTGCTACTTGCTACTACTACTACTACTACTACTACTAATAATAATAATAATAATAATAATAATAATAATAATAATAATAATAATAGTAGTATAATAATAATAAATAATAATGCTTTTTGATTTTATACAACAGTTTAACCTACAGATTAAATTAAAAAGTAGACATTATTAACCTTGGTAATGAATATTCACATTCGGAGTTCCTATGAAAATGATGCAAGTCTGACAGCCTGGTTGAATCCCGATAAAGTGGATCGAGATTGATAAAAATCCCGATTTGAGGGATAATAGCCTAGAAAGCAAATTTAAACAAGTTAGTCTGCATTTCCTATTATCCGATATTTTTATTTATATATTGACTCAGATGGTTACATTGTAAACATAGAGGTAACCCGCGGAAATTTAGTAAGTCTGTGAGGTAACCCAGCTGATTGCAGTAAGGTAAATCTACTCGCAAGATAATAGTTCCCCTAGTTCTACCACATTGTTGATTAATCCGTTTCGGTACCTAGTTGCTGTTCTCGCAAGTAATCAACATTGTGTATTTTAGGTGCGTTGAGTGCCAAAAAAAAAAAAAAAGAGCGTTTTGATATCGTATTTTACACTAATAACAGACACATACAATTGCTGCATTTTGTAGTGCAGTGAACTATGTTTAAACATGAACTCATCGTCGATGTACTGTTGCAGTACCGGTTCCGAAAAAGAAAAGTTGCGAAGTTAATTTAGTAGCGAATGGTTAAAACATAATCATGGTTAATAAAAGAAAAAACGATTAGCCTGTAGTATTCACTGTAGTCTACTGTGTGTCTTGCGTATTTTAGTGTTTCTCAGGGAGGCGAATATTACATTAAAAGCACGCGAATACTACTTTGCAGAAAACAACTATAAATCTCTTTGATAAAGTGATGATAAATATAATGTCTTAAGTTAGCTTCTGATATCCCGATTTCCCTCGCAGAAAACCTAGCAACTCTGCTGACAGGAGACACACGTTATTAAAGATACATCGCAAATGAAGTATTGTTCCTTTAAACAAAAATATTTAGCTTTCGGATACGCAATACAACACGTATTCAAATAGCGGTTTCGAAATCCCGCGCGTTTTCTAACAAACAAATGGCGGCTTTCTGCTGCTTCAATTTGGAAACATATTTCTCAGTTCTCCGCTACAGCGTAGTAGGGGCTCGATTCCGTATCGCGTCTGTTTGGGGAGACCTTAACGCTATCGTAACGCATTCCGTATCGCGTCTGTTTGGGGAGGCCTTAGCTGCAGAGGCAGGCGCGCAGTTTGTGTTTGGATGATGCAAAGTGAGGAAGTTCATATAATATTTTATTCTCTAATACGCAGTGTGGGTATATTATAAGAAGGTACATACTTACAAATAAACTAATTCTTTTGCTAAAAATTATTATCTTATTGCCTAGAATAAGTGTCTGAATAAACATGTGCAGAGTCGAAGTTCTACCTTATTACCAGGCTTAGAGACTTTAGACCCGATAGAAGAAAACAGTGCGATTTCAAGTTGGAAATCAGGACGGTAGTGAGTGGGGGCAGTGAGGGTAGCGACCCACCTGTCGTCTTATGTGCTTTACTTACTCAGTCATACTCATAAGGCAGGGAGAGGAAGTACTGTTCTGATAATAAAAACAGTCGTGTATGTCTAGGTCACTTTGTCAGAAGAGAGGACAGGAGATAGTAGTCTAGTTTTGATTTATGCATGTGGTTATCTATCTGATTAGTAGACATCGGATTTTTAGGCACTAAAAATTGCAGATTTAGGCGCCTAAAATAAGCTCAAAATTTGTAAAATTAGGCTCTATTTTAATGAAAATAGGCATTTTAGGCACATTAAGGTATCATACTTATTTCTTTCACTGAAATTTTTAGTTATACACTAAAATACGCACAAAAAAGTATGTTTAAACATTAAAAAAGAATACTATATTATATTTATAAACAGAGCTGCACAAATTTAATATATTGAAACTAATGAAATAATGATTATTGATATCAAGATTACTCATTTTAAGTTATTGAAATTCAGTTCCATGCTCAGACTTTATTATAATTATCTGCACAGTACACCACCAGAATTTTTTCTAAATTCTCCACAGTTAACCTTTGCCTTTTGTCATTGAGAATCATTTTGAAAGCAGAAAAACTTCTTTCAACCGAAACTGATGTGAGAGGCGCAAATTTTAAATTAGGTACAATAGAAACATCAATACTTACTGGAACATTTACACTTTCCCCCGATATCACTCTTGATACTTTTTCCAACAATGAAAATCCTACATTCTTATTTAATACGTTGTCCCACTTATTTTTAACTTTTTTCCCAGTTTCGCCCAAAGCAGAATGTATGTTCACTTGAGCTTCCTTTACTATTGCTATTTGGCTACAAAGAGATTGTTTTTCACGTTCTAATTGTTCAATGCTTGCAGGTATGAAAGAAAAGTTTGATGTTATGTAGGCAATATCGTTTTTCACTCGTGAGTCATTCAGACAATCTTTCACTGCTTTCACACACGCTGCACTATCAGTTTCAGGTAATTTATCAATAACTGTGACCACTTCTTTAAAATACTTAGAATAATACACCACTGACTGAATCCAGGTTCCCCATCGTGTAACAACCGGCTGAGGTGGGAGTGGGATATCTGGAAAGTTCTCTCTGAATATTGAAATCCTGGATGGGGCTTTACAAAATCATTTCTTTGTGTTAGAAATAAACGAATTGACAAGAGGAAATTCATTCCGGATTGTTTCAGAAACCCTGTGAAGGCCATGTGCTAGACAGGTTACATGCGTGAGGTTAGGATAAAATGTTTTAAGAAGTGGAGCTGCAGCAACCATGTATGAGGCAGCATCAGTACAAAACAATAGAACTTTAGAATCGTCTATATTACCTGAGTATAAAGACTGTAGGCCTTTATTTACAAAATAAGCAATGGCTTGGCTATTCACTTTCGAAAGTTCCTTAACACATACGAGGTGTGGAATCGAAGGTCCATCAGGACTAAGTTTTCCTACTACCATATTTGCTATATACCTATTCATAGGATCTGAGGTTTCATCCACAGAGACCCATATGTAAGAATCACCTATATCCTCCCGAATGGAAGCTAAAGTTTCATTGTATATTCTGTCTAAGTAATTTTTTCTTAGGGTCGACTCAGATGGGATATTTTGTTTGCAGTATTTTTGTAAAAACTGTCTTAAAACCGGATTTTCAATTGAATTCCAGGGAATGTTAGCAGCAACAAACGCTCTGGTTAAATCAGCATAGAAATTGCTGCTGAGATTGGATGAAGTAGGCTGTGTTAGTAAAGTTTGTTGCAGTTGATTTTTCTGCTGAGCTTTAGCCTTATGAGCCGCTCCTTGCACATGCTGCTTTAGGTGGCACTTCTTTTCTTGCGAAATCTAAAAATGTAAAGTAAACTGAATTAAAATAAAATCCTAATTGTTGTATTGCCGTATTTCTATCACAAAGTTAGTGGGTTCGAACAATCAAAATTTTAATGACCTGCAAATACTTTAACTATCGGAATTTAAAAGGTTAAAGTGTAGTGATCTTAAAAAGAATTATACCTCAGGATAGCTCAGTCAATGTATAAATATTATAGGCCTACTCATTAAAATTAATAGAATTTATATATTTCAACTATTGTTACATACCTGTTTGCTACAAATATTGCAGAATATTATTTTTCCATCATAAGTGAATTCTGAATATTCTGTTAGTCATTGCCGGATCAATGTAGATTTTGCACTTATATTTTTCGGCATTATCGCGTTAAACTTCACAGGAAAACGTCCTACCGCTCAAAACTTCTCAACACAAATAAGGTGAGGGAAAGAGCAACTCTTAATGAGCATTCAAATGAACCGTTGTTATTGAGATTCAATTGGACAAAAATACAAGGTTCCACTTATTGTTGCATTTCCTGGTAGTGTTAACACTAGGAGGGCCATTCTTTTAAATATTTTGTAACGGTTTACCCTACTAATTCGCAGTTTTACGACTTTTCATAAATATTTCAAAAACACTCTTTCTCCAAAAATTGTGATTTTATGACACTCTGAAGGGCAGTACAGCTAATCGGTTTCAGACCAAAAACAGTCATTTTTATAGTATAGTATATCTCTGAATCGGTAGCAGCACATGTTGTGATTGTTGCCTGCTTCAAAACTAAGGTTGGTTCTTTGTCGGCATTTATGCCTCCAAACATGTTAAATTCTGTGAAATCTATTGCGAGTGTCGTGAGAGTCAAAACATTTTGTTTCCTTTATCAATGGTTTCATGGCCGGTGTGAAGCAAACTTTCCACTTTTTAAATGCCTTAAATTTCGCAGTGAATGCATGTATAAATTATAAAAAGTAAGAGTAAAATGCGAAACTTTACAGTGAGTTAGGCATTTTTAGGCGAATATTAACAAATTAGGCTCTAATAACCGTTTTAGGGCATTTTAGGGCACTATAAAACTCTTTGAATACCTTTCAATTTCCATGAAACACAAATATTAATAATTATTTTTACTTTTCTCCTAAAGAAACAAAATAGGCATTTGCCCTAGAATCCGATGTCTGGTCATAATAAATCTTACGATGAAGCCCGTGATACTTGCATTGTATTTTACGCCAATAATCACTAATCCGTTCCGCCCATCCTTCATCATATGGTAATGCAGAATTCCTGCACGGAAATATCATATGTACTTCGGTACATCATAGTAATATGATACACGTAAGTAATCACCTAGTGATTCAAGACGGCGTTCATTCCGTCGGATCTCGGCCACTAGTCACTCGTAATGAGTGCACCTCTGCACATAGTGTGTTGGACATTGTGCCACTGCCACACATCTGTGACACAGTGCATGAGGGTAGGCCACCAAAGGGAAACCGATAGGTGGAACTTAAACTGAGAGGATTCAATCCGGCATCGGAACTAGAATCCGGTTAGGGGATAAAGCGTCAGCACGTAGAACTGAAAACTCAGGTTCGAGTCCCAGTGCTGGAGAGAATTTTTCTCTGTTCTGCCTATCCTTCATCATATGGTAACGCAGAATTACTGCACGGAAATATTATATGTACTTCGGTACCGGTACATTATATTAATACTGTATTACGTTCAAATGTTTTTAAATTTGCATATGTATGTATGTACAGTACTTAACAAAAGTTTAAGACCATGAGCAAATTTCATATAATTATTTTCTGGTCCTATATTTTTGTTTCTATTTCCCTCATGAATATTTTGTCAATTATTTGGACTGTGAGATATCTATCGACGCAAAGAAAGTAAAATTATGACATTTAGTTTTCGAGTTATGATTTTAATGAAATATTTTGTTATTGTAAAAAATGTTACATTTATAATTACGGAATAATTTATTCATGCTAAACCAACATGTTTATTGTAGTGATGATTTTTTTCAAGCAATTTGAGAAGTGTGAGAACACATTGGTACCAGAAAGAAAAATTTAGAAAATTTTATTTTCGTTTTATAATTTTTTGCATATTTTCCAAAATAAGGAAAATAATAGTAGAAATAACGTTAAGTAAAGGCATTCATAGCTTCACTGTGGAATAAGCTAACGTAACCGGACCTACGCCAATCGAAAGTACGAAATCACGTACTTTCGATTGGCGTAGGTCCGGTTACGTTAGCTTATTCCACAGTGAAGCTATGAATGCTTTTACTTAACGTTATTTCTACTATTATTTTCCTTATTTTGGAAAAATATGCAAAAAATTATAAAACGAAAATAAATTTTTTTAAATTTTTCTTTCTGGTACCAATGTGTTCTCACACTTCTCAAATTGCTTGAAAAAAATCATCACTACAGTAAACATGTTGGTTTAGCATGAATAAATTATTGCGTAATTATAAATGTAGCATTTTTTACAGTAACAAAATATTTCATTAAAATCATAACTCGAAAACTAAATGTCATAATTTTACTTTCTTTGCGTCGATAGATGTCTCACAGTCCAAATAATTGACAAAATATTCATGAGGGAAATAGAAACAAAAATATAGGACCAGGAAATAATTATATGAAATTTGCTCATGGTCTTAAACTTTTGTTAAGTACTGTATGTATGTATGTATGTATGTATGTATGTATGTATGTATGTATGTATGTATGTGTATTTATTTATTTATTCTAGCGTAGTTAAGGCCGTCAGGCCTCTTCCGCATCTCCAGAAATACAAACAAAATGATAGAAAAATCAAACTATAAATAAAATAAAGCCTAACGAAAATATATACAGGCTACTGCCAGACAAACTTTAAATGAGTCAGCATTGCCTTGAAGTTCAGCAAAACAAAACCATACCCCTCTGTCCCTATACGTCCACTTCGAGTTGATTCAATGTTCTACAGATCTTACATTTTATCTCTGCCGGTCGGTGATTATCTTAGTCGTGGGAGTCAGGGTGTTAAAAATCATTACAATCTTTCTGCCGTCTCCTCTCCTCCCCACCGCAAATGTGACGTTACACAGTGTCGAGATAAAATAATTATAAGATTTGTACATTGACCTATGCTGTGCTGACATGCATTTCACGTAACTTCATGTCTGTGTGTGCTTTCACTTGCATTTCAGAGACAGCTGACGATAAACAGGGAATTCCCTTGTTCCCAGTCTGAACCAGTTGGGGTGTCATCGTGAGCCAAAATATATCTCTCTATCTGTCGTATCAAAGAATCTGTATATATATATATATATATATATATATATATATATATATATATATATATATATATATAAAGATTTTTTACCCCTTGATCGCTGTACGCCTGCTTATATAATGCCTAGTTTTTTTTTTTTTAATATGACTTGAGAAATTATATCTCACGAACTCAGAACATATTAATTACCATTAATTAGGCCGTGAACTGTATAGTCGTTGGCACATTTAAGACGTTTTCGTTAACTTTTTATTTTTCATCCTCATTAATTGATGTAATTTTAAAATTTTAATTATTAAAATCTGTAGGGAATAGTTCAGGGATTATAATGGTATGTTTGGAAGCTTTTCATTAAAAATATTGAATTTATTAAATATGCCGGAACTTAAAATCCAAAAAAATATCAGTTATTGGCACCTACATACTTAGTTGTTGGTCGGGCATAGCTAACGCAACATAATCTGAATCTCCAGACATATTGTGTTATCTGCATATTCCATACATTTAATACAGACATAAGAATATCGGATTCGTTAGAACTGAACACTCGGGATCCGTATTTTTTATGTTTTTCTTACATTCCTTCTTTAGGATGTGATTTAGATTTTGGATACCAACGTATGATTTAGAGGTTGACTGCTATTAATGTTCTTCTTCCAAGTTCCTGTTGAATTGCAGAGATAGGTGGAATTCCTGATTTTTTTTTCTTAGGAGCTGGTTGTTTAAGCTTCTTTGTTGTCAGTTTACTTTCTTCTCTCTTGCGTTTTCTTTTTATTTTAGCTTCCCCCCTCTTCTTTTTTCTTTGCCTACTTTGCTTGAAACAAATCCTACCAAGATTTGCAGGCTATTACGAAAGGCAATTCTTTCTGTATTTCTTTAAAAATTTCTTCTGGAAGTACCCTGGCCAGTACAAAACTTGTTGGAGGGACAAAGAAACGTCTTTTCTCTCTTCTTTTACATCACTACTTGTCTTTTATTTCTCTCCATGTGCTTCTTGAGACTCTGAAATGCAATTTTCTGTCGTTGTGCCCCCACTTACCTCATTTGTGCTTATGGGAACTTTTTGAGGAGTTAAGTATGAACGGCATCTAAATTTTCACTATTTTTACTTTCCACTCCTTCATTTTCACTATTTTTATTTTGTACGTCTTCATGTCCTGTACTTTATTCATTCTGATTAGCATTTCCCTTATACATACATACATACATACATACATACATACATACATACATACATACATACATACATACATACATACATACATACATACATACAGTCGCTAACAGGCGAAAAGTAAGAACTGGCATCAAATGTCTACAGATAAACCTGAAACATTCAAAAGCGGCTACGGACAATTTAATGAAATTAACAGAAACAGAAGCAACGAATATAATATTTATCCAGGAACCGTATATGTATCAAAACAGACCCACAGGAATCTCGAAGAGATACAGAATATTCACTTCTGGCGAAGAGAATACCAGAGCAAACATAAATATAACAAATCCTAAGATAGACGCAATACTAATAAAACAGGAATGCGACGCGGATTCTGTTCTTATAGAAGTATCGTAAAGCAATAGACAGTTTTACGCAGCGAGCATGTACTTCGATTTCCAAGAACCAATCGAGAACAGCCTCAAAAGAATCGACGAAATCCTACAATATACCAAAGGAACAGGAACCATAATCGCAGTGGACAGCAACGCCAGATCGACTACCTGGCACGATGTTTTAACGAATGCCAGAGGAAGAAACGTTGAAGAATTCCTCGCAAGCAAACACTTGCACGTCCTAAACGAAGATAGTGAAAGAACCACTTTTATGAGCAGTAACGTGGACCTAACGATAGTCAATAACCAACTACTTTCAGCAGTTAACGAATGGGAAATAAGCGAACAAGAAAGTTGTTCTGACCATAGCATCCTGAAATATATAATAGGAACAGTGAATACCCCTACGAAAAAATACAGTTTCCAAGGGAAAAGATATAAAATAACGAAGGATAAATTTAGCGAATTCGATGTGAATCTAGCCCAAAATGCTTCAAAAGTTTTCTACAACACAAATTTTAAAGGAAACATAGAGGAAACTGATAATAACCTGTCACAAAGATTACTATCTGAACCTGATCTAGAGATTTTCATCAAAGTATTCACTGAGGCAATACAATTAGCATGCGAACAAACTTTCAAAACTCTTAGTATTACGGGCGGTACAACAAGGAAGAAATCAGTACCTTGGTGGACCGAAACTCTCACAATAATGAGGCAAAGGACAAACGCATTAACAGAGAGATATAAAAAAAAACTAGAAACAACGACCAATTGAGAGAAATCCGCAAACGGGTGTACTTTGAAGAAAAAAGAAGGTATCAAGCTGCAATATGAAGAGAGAAGATCAACTCATGGAAACAATACTGCAACACTACGCCTTCCACTAACCCTTGGAATGAAGTTTATAAACTTGCCTCAGGAAAAACAAAAAACAACTTTACCATGACTACTTTGCAGAAACCCGACGGTTCGAAAACAACGAGCATCAAAGACACTATGGACTACATACTTGATTATCTAATCCCAGAAGATAGAGAAGACGAAGACACTGACCACCACAAACACATTAGAACTACAACAGAAGAACCTGACCACATCGTCGACGACAGAGAATTCTCACAAGACGAAATTATGCAAATCATCGGAAACTTCTATAGCAAAAAGTCCCCTGGTATAGACGGTATAACCAGTGATATATTCTTGAGAACGTACCAAAATTTTCTCAAACTCATAACAATCTACAATGAGTGTCTTAGACGAGGCTGCTTCCCAAAAATTTAGAAGACAGCTAAGATAATTCCAATAGTGAAACCGTGCAAAGAAAATAGCTTGGAGCCTTCAAAATATCGGCCAGTCAGTCTTATAAATATAGGAGGAAAAGTTCTAGAAAAGCTACTAATCAATCGAATCATGCACTCCTAAACGATCACCAGTATGGTTTCACAGCACAGAAAAGTACAACAGACGCGGCAATGGAAGTAAAAAGGTGCATTGAGCCAGAACTAGAGAAAGGGAATGTCATAGTTATGGTTAGCCTCGACGTCAAAGGAGCCTTCGACGCAGTCTGGTGGCCAGGAATTTTAAAGGAACTTAAGGATTCTAAATGTCCCAAAAATTTATACAGGCTCTCACAGAACTATTTCAGCGAAAGATATGCTACTATGTCCATAAACAATGTTACCATACAGAAAAGAGTCACAAAAGGTTGTCCACAAGGATCATGTTGCGGCCCCGGTTACTGGAATATACAGTACAACTCCATTCTGAACCTTAAATATACAAGTCACACCAAAGCAATAGCATTCGCGGATGACTTGGTATTATTAACAAGAGGAGACACAATCAGAGAAGCAGAAAACTATGCAAACATAGAAATGAACAAGATTACGACATGGGCCAAAGCAAATAAAATTAATTTTAATGGACAGAAGTCAAAAGTAATGCTACTGACTCGAAGGAAAAGAAAAGAGGAAAAAGAAGTAAACATTTACCAAAACAATAAACCAATAGCCCAAACAAACACCTTGAAATACCTTGGAATCATATTTGACAATAAATTAACTTTCAGAGAACACATAAATCATATCACAGAAAAATGCACAAAACTAATATTTGCACTTTCCAAGTCAGCGAACTGAACTGGGGCCCGAAGCACGAAGCGCTAAAAACAATCTACAAAGGCGGAATTTTACCTCTTCTAACATACGGTGCACCAGTGTGGACTAAAGCAATGGAAAAAGAATGTTACAAAGCTAAAATTACAAGAGTTCAAAGACTTATCAACATTAAAATAGCGAAAGCATACAGCACAGTATCAAACGAAGCACTCTGCGTAATCACTGGATTAACACCTATTACTATCAAGATAAATGAAATTGTGAAGCTGTACAAATATTTAAAAGGGGACGGAAATGCAGAACAAACACTGGATAATAATATGGAAGCGAAATACTGGCCTCATCCAGCGAACTCAATAAGACTCAATCCAGAAAGCCAGGAAGAAACATACAAAATACATGTATATACTGACGGCAGCAAAAGCGATCAAGGAGTAGGATCAGGTATAGCCATATATGCGGATAACGAAATAAAACACAAGCTTAAATACAGACTGAATGAAAGATGTTCCAACAACCAGGCAGAGCAGCTGGCAATCCTGAAGGCCTTAGAATACATCGAATCACTGGAAATAGAAGGACGAACAATTGCAATATACACGGATAGCCGGATAACACTCGAAGCACTTAAAAATAGGAAAAATCACACTTATCTCATAGAAGAAATAAGGAACAAGGTGGTGACAATGGAGGAACAAGACTGAAGGATACAATTCTACTGGGTTAAAGCACACGTAGGGAACCAGGGTAACGAGCTGGCAGACCAACTTGCAAAGGAGGCAGCGACAAGTAAGGTCCTCCACGAGTGCTACAAGAGGATACCCAGAAGTGCTGTAATAAGTGAACTCAGTGAACTAAGTGAAGCCAAATGGCAAAGTGACTGGAATGTAACTGAGAAAGGTGCAGTCACAAAATCATTCTTCCCAAATATTGCAGACAGACTCAAACTGAAATTCAATGTAACCCCTAACCTAACAGCAATGTTAACAGGACACGGCAAAACCAGAGCGTAGTTAAAATTATAAACAATCCAACATGCCCATGTCAAATTAGCCACCAAATGGTAGACCACTTATTGTTCGATTGCAAACTCTTAGATCAGGAAAGAGATGCTTTAATCGCGGCTGTATTAAGAACTGAAAACTGGCCACCTAACAAAGACGACCTCATAAAAATATACTAGGAAACTTATACAATTTGTAAATAATATACCTTTTGAGAAAATTAGCCAGTTGTGGGAAAAAAAAAAAGAATTGTAAATAATGTTAAATGTAAATGTAAGAAATTGTAAATAATCTTAAAACTAGAGTATCATAAAAAAGCAATAATTTTAGAATCTGCAATAACATCACAGTCTAACAGTAGATGGTAAAATATAAACGGTAGATAGCTGTAATTAATTGTGACCTTAGAACATTTTATAGAGAAAAAATAAGAGAAAATTGTGGAAAATAAAATAATCCAAATCAGATTGTAAATTTTAAATTGCAGAAAATCGATATAAATGCAGCATATATGTCGACAGAAATAAGTGAATGGCAAAAACAAAATCAACTGATCTTCAAATTAGATTATAAACTTTGAATTGTTATAGATGATTGTAAATGATTGTAATATTACAAGAGAGCTCGGTGCATGTAGTATTACTCAGTGTAATGGAACATGCCGTTTTTAATAAATAAAATACATACATACATACATACATACATACATACATACATACATACATACATACATACATACATACATACATACATACATACATACATACATACGAGTCGTTCAGAGCAAAAGTGGTGTAAGTCAAGATTGGGTAGTGAGGTTTAAAGTAGAAATGTTATCAAATACAGCGCAAAGTAGCAATTAATATGTCCTTCTTGCTATCCACCGACTACTAATAGTTTAAATAAATTCAATATGAATTGCTACTTTGCGCTTTATTTTACAGATTGTTTACTTTAACCCTCATTACCCATTTCTGACTTACACCACTTCTGATCTGAACGGCTCATATTAATGAACAACAATGACTTCCGATTTTAAAAAATGGCCAGAAAACTTATGATTAATACGTTGTTAACATTTAAAAGAAACTAACATACAGTATAGCCTAATTTCACCCTTTCGATTTTTCAGATAGATTAGACTCGGCGACTTGTCAATTACTCGCCGATTGTCCCTCTTATGTAGTTAATTTGCGATAAATAGCCCAATCTGGCAACCCTGGCCAAGCATTACCATCTATACGTAGCTTAACCCACGATCGCTCGCTTTGTTAGATCAAATCTAACAGTTTTAATCTTTCTGTTATTACTTATTGCTGCAGATGTGCAGCTGTTGCTCCAACAATGCCTTCTGCTATACTCTGTTTTCTCTGTTGCGATTATCGCACCCAGGTAGGGCTAACGCAATGTGAGGGCAACTGTCGTCGTCGTAGTGCAGAGTTGCCAGATGAAGGAAACGCAACCGTCGTAGTGCAGAGTTGCCAGATGAAGGAAACGCAACCGTCGTATCAGCTAATGAAAATTATCGTACTTCAGCATAAAATTGTCGTACATTTATTGCTTTACCTCAACCCAGCGTTTCCCAAAGCGTGGAACGCGACCCCCGGGGTGGTCGTGTAAGGTTTAAGGAGGTCGCGAGATGATTTACAAAATAAGTCAAAAAGTTTATTAACATTTATTTTGTATTTAGAAATATAAACATCAACAATATTGAACATAAGAATAAATGTTTCAGTAGTTGTAACGTAAAGAATAAAATAATTAATGCTGTTAATGGGGCTGTTCTTCAGAAGTAACTTCTCAAATCTGGACTCAGCATTCCATACACACACAGTGATATCATAAAATTCATGAAATGGCTCACTTTTGTTTTGATGGTGAACATAGACTAGAAACTCATTTTGCATAAATACAAGGTTGCAAATATTTAAGAATTATTGCGTATTTTTGCAAGCTCGAGGTATTCTAGCATTCTTTTGATCCTAAATTGGTCTACGCTCTGCGAAAAAAGTAGGAATTTAAACATTCCATTTCTAGGTACATATATAAATGAAATTTTCCTTAATAGTTTCTGGAATTTCGACAAGTTGAACGCCACTGCCTAAAAACGGATTCACCATCTTTGCGATACTCATAATTGTTTTGAGTTTCTTCCGAAATGTAGACTCCTCAAAAAGTTTTGATTAAAATTGTGAAAACTTAGTTCCATGTCCGCAAAAAAGACAGTATTTGCCTATCATATGTATCCCGAAAAGATTAAGTATATGATTATGTCTCGTGACCAGAATATTGTACGAAATAGAAATATAAAATTGGAGATTTATCCTTCGAAGAGGTGGAAAAATTCAAATATCTTGGAGCAACAGTAACAAATATAAATGACACTCGGGAGGAAATTAAACGCAGAATAAATATGGGAAATGCGTGTTATTATTCGGTTGAGAAGCTCTTATCATCCAGTCTGCTGTCAAAAAATCTGAAAGTTAGAATTTATAAAACAGTTATAGTACCAGTTGTTCTGTATGGTTGTGAAACTTGGACTCTCACTTTGAGAGAGGAACAGAGATTAAGGGTGTTTGAGAATAAGATTCTTAGGAAAATATTTGGGGCTAAGAGGGATGAAGTTACAGGAGAATGGAGAAAGTTACACAACGCAGAACTGCACGCATTGTATACTTCACCTGACATAATTAGGAACATAAAATCCAGACGTTTGAGATGGGCAGGGCATGTAGCACGTATGGGTGATTCCAGAAATGCATATAGAGTGTTAGTTGGGAGGCCGGAGGGCAAAAGACCTTTCGGGAGGCCGAGACGTAGGTGGAAAGATAATATTAAAATGGATTTGAGGGAGATGGGATATGATGGTAGAGACTGGATTAATCTTGCTCAGGATAGGGACCAATGGCGGGCTTATGTGAGGGCGGCAATGAACCTCCGGGTTCCTTAAAAGCCACTAAGTAAGTAAGTATGTATCGAATTTTTCCGTGAGCTCTTCAATACACTGGAATGAATCAAATATATTTTTGTCAAATGATATTGACCAGAAATCAAGTTTCTTTTAACACGTTCATTTTATCTCTGGCTGTTATAATGTTAACATCTTGGCCTTGCAAACTGTTATTCAAAACGCGTTAAGTCCATTTTTATGAAGGGACTGGACTAGAAGTTTTCATCCACCGGTCTACGGACTGAGCTTGTTTTCAAGTGATATGCACAATAACACAAACTTTTAGACAAGGATTGGCGTTGTTTTGCAAGAAAATAAGATTAAAATGTGACAGAAATCTAAAAAGAAAAATAATCACATATAATGTATGTACAAATAATAAAATGACCAAATGGGCTGAGTGAGTTTTGGGATCACATTCTTCAATTGGAAAATAGGTTTGCATATATTCCTATTTCTCGTATTGCATTTTAAAAGTCAGGTATATAAAAAATTCTGCTCTTAAATGTAAAACTCTTTTCAACACGTTTCCCCATGAAAGCCATTTCTGTGTGATACAGAGTATTTTCATATAACGAACCATAAATTCACAATTTTGCTGAACAAACAAGTTTTCAACGTTCTTCCTTTGATGGAATTTACACTTTTTATTGAACTATTACCGCAGCGCCATGGCGATAATGGTTTGAAGTACTAAAATTGATGTTTACCTAATATTTCATATAATTTTTGCACCATATATAATTCAATTTGGTCGTACTTTGGGTGGTTTCTACTGATTTTGAGTAAAATAATTATTATTTTCGATTTTACAAGGTTTTATATTTTTCGAATGGGGTTCAGTACCGCTACGGCAGAAGAAAGTCTCGTCGAAAAGTGGGTCGCACCTTCAGAAAGTTTGGCAACTCCTGCCTGCCGCAGCCCTGCCGGTAACTTCAGGCTCTGAACCCTGGACTCAATTCGCTGGCATTATCATCTTCATCCCATTCAGACGCTAGACAATCATCGCAGTTCATAAAGCGTCATAAGATAAACCAATTATATATATATATAAACATTCTACCACATAATTTAAATAATGAAGTATACTACTGTATTAATTTTGTTGATGACGTCAACGACGATACCGCTGTAATGTCAGAACGTTTGTTTAGACTTCTTACTTCACATTAGAAAACGGCATTTATTTCATTAACTGGTTTATTTTGCACCTTAGCAATGGTATACATTCATTCATTTAGTGTTCTGCCCAAGGGCAGGATTTTCACAGCAAATCCAGCTTTCTTCAATCTTCCCAATTTTCTGCCTTCCTTTTCGTTTTATCATATGATCCATATATCTTAATGTCGTCTATCATCTGATATCTTCTTCTGCCCGAAACTCTTTCCCGTGCACCATTCCTTCCAGTGCATTTCTTCAGTAGGCAGTTTCTTCTCTGCCAGTGACCCAGCCAATTCCTTTTCCTCTTCCAGATCAGTTTCACTATCATTCTTTCTTCACCCACTCTTTCCAACACAGCTTCATTTCTTATTCTGTCTGTCCACTTCATAGTTCCATTCTTCTCCATATCCGCATTTCAAATTCGCTTCTTCTCACTGCGTAGTAATGTCCATGTTCCTGCCTCACACAATGCCACATTCCATACAAAACACTTCACTAGTCTCTTTCTTAGTTCTTTTTCCAGAGATCCGCAGAAGATGCTCCTTTTGCTATTAAAAGCTTCCTTGGCCATTGCTATCCTCCTTTTGGCTTCCTGGCAGCAGTTCATGTTACTGCTTATAGTACACCCCAAGTATTTGAAGCTGTCCACTTGCTCTACTGCCTGATTTAGAATTAGCAAGTTTACCTTCTTTATTTTTCTTCCTATGACCATGGTCTTCGTCTTATTTGCATTTAACTTCATCCCATACTGCTCACAGCTGTCATTTAGCTGCTTTAGTACCATCTCTCTTCTGCTAACAACTCCATATCACCAGCAAATCTTATGCACTTTATTCTTCTTCCTCCCACTCCTCCCATGTTCTGAAAACAGTTCTTTACTAAATCCTTCAACTAGATGTTGAGCAGGGTAGGTGATAACGGACATCCTTGATGTATTCCTCTCTCAATTTCACTTCCTTCTGAGATTTCTTCTCATATTCTGACTGTCACTCCTTGTTTCTTATAAAGTTTACTGAACTGTCTTCTTTCCTTCCAATGCAACCAGTTTTCTTTAGGATCTCCATCAGTTTATTCCAATCCACTCCGTCAAAACCTTTTTCTAGGTCCACAAGTACTACATACACTTCTTTATTCTTCTCTAGGTATCTTCCGCCGATTGTTGGTAGCAGTCCAATTGTATATCTCGTACCTTTTCCCTTCCTGAAGCCAAACTGTTCTTCCATCTATACTATAAACGTCGATTCAGTATTCGCAAGAGAATCTTCGCCGAGTGCATACAACAGTTAATTGCTGTATGTGTAAAATAAATCAGGCAATGAACTAAAATGTCGTTTTCTTGAAATGTAAAATATGGACATGGTCCACTATTTTACTCAAGGGCTCCACTATTATGACAAGCATAGTCACCATATCGATTTTGAAGTATTTTTCACCCCTTAGAAGCATGTTTCTTTCATATTAGTCAACGACATACTGAATGAAGAAAACTTGTCTAAAAGGGACGAATTAACTGTTAATTTTATTTTACTTATAAACTAACATAAGTTCCAAAATCATTTTTCCGTTCAGTAAAATAGTCATACAAAATTGCATACGACATGAAGTCCAGTCGTACCTGGTACAATTAGTCATAACAGTCGTATGCGTACGATTACCGTCAATCTCTTGTTTACTTTCGTTCCGCAGTCTTTTCTCTATGCTTCTCGAGTACGGAAGTCAGCATTGTTACAAGATGAGAATATCGAAAAACGCCCTACCCTACTGTATATGGCAAAAAATTAATAGTCGCGACGCTGTTATTTCCGGCGTGACTCCTCCTCTTTGCTTACGTCTTAGGAAGTCAAGGCTCTATAAAGTCTAGGTAAGTAGTATCGTTCGCCATTTTTGTTCTTTCGTTGCCGAGCTACCAGACGAGGGATCTATTTTCCGCACCGTTAAACATTATCATGTCGTAGCTCCTATGATAATAAATCAAACGCACTGTAATTCAGCAAATAATTGAGCGGCAAATAACGTCCTCGTGTGCTTTCTGTGAACGCCAACGAAAGAGCCAAAATGGCGGGCGATTATACATTAAGTATTTATCCAGCCTTAGGAAATGCTTTACATCTTCATCAGCGAATCACAACACGCACACTTTTAAATGTAGCCGACCTGCAACGTGATTGGCTGCCGGAAATTAGAGCGACGGGACTATAGTTTTAATTGGTTTTATTTACGACGCTTTATCAACTGCTATGGCTATTTAGCGTCTGAATGAAATAAAGGTAGTAATGCCAGCGAAATGAATCCAGAGTCCAGCACCGAAAGTTAGGCTGCCCAGCATTTGCTCTTAATGCATTCAGGGAAAGCCCCTGGAAAATCTCAACCAGGTAATTGTCCGAAACAGAATTTGAACCCGGGTTCGCTCGGTTCA